>NC_142084.1:31311412-31682662 GCF_054644295.1 Miniopterus natalensis
GCAGCAAGGGAGCTAAGGAAAATTCCAGCCTAGCTAATGGGCCTCCAGGTAGTCTTTATGACAGAATATGAGCAGTGCACAGTGGTTCCTATAGATTTGTTCACCTTTTGCAGTTTTCATCTTGTTTTGATGTAAGAACCTACCCAGAAAGCCTTAAGATAATTTATATCAAGGTAAAATTAAGATAACAATATTATTTACATCATAGGGTTGTGGTAATGAAATAAATTAACCCAAGAGAAAAGCTTAGTTTGGTTTTGGTACATAGTAGGAACTCAGTACCAATTAGTAATTCCCAGTATTATTATTGACATTACTATTACTATTAAAGTTGACCATTCCTTATACAAAAATTCTAACTGCAATATATTGGATGAATAAATAAAGACCATTAAGAAAGATAATGCTGCCAGGCCGGGCGTGGCTCAGTGGTTGAGCGTCGACCTGGGATCCTGGCGATCAGGGTTCGATTCCCGGTCAGGGCACATGCCCGGGTTGAGGGCTTGATCAATGACTCTCTCATCATTGATATTTCTGTCTCTCTCTCTCCCTCTCCTTTCCTCTCTCTGAAATAAAAAAAGATATATTTAAAAAAAAAAGATTAAAAAAGAAAGATAATGCTTATCTCATTTAGTGATTGATATAATAAGTTATAGATATTCCAGTCCTAATAGAGGGCATCATCATGACCTGCCTGTTCCCCTTCTGGTCACTCCAAACCTGCCTCTATTTTTATTTCCTGAATGTTGAACCTCTTGACTGTGTTTCACAGATTCTTGCCCTCTGGCTTTGAGCTTTGTTTCTGTTCCCATCCTAGGACCTGCTTTCTGGGTACCTAGAGCTTGAATAAGCTTGGGGACTCAACCTGGCCCATTTGGCCCATCAGAGCATAACCCTAGTTTGTCCTGGCTCTTTGGTTGGCCCCCTTCTCTTGAGGTTTTCTTCCATACACTCAGTGTCCTTACAGATTGCTTTTTCCCTGAATAATCCTGAGATCAACACAGGGAGGGTCACTCAGTCATTCTAGGCATTTACTGTACACCTACATTTTAACAGTAGCTTCTAGACTTTCAATCTTGTGCTAAGCATTTGAGAGGGGTCATTCTACTTTGTGAGGTGATTGAACCAGTTTTCAAAAAACAAACAAAACACTGTAGTTATTGCAAGGAATCTTGAGTTTAGAACTACACAGGCCCTGCTTGGTGATCCCTGCAAGCAGAGAAAGTTATCTAGGAATACAGATAACAATAGAGTTGTCAGATTTAGCCATAAAAAGACAAGACTCACAGTCAAACTTGAATTTCAGATAAGTCAGAATGTTTTAAACTATAAACTATGTTCCAAATATTGTTTAAGACATATTTATACTAAGAAGTTATTTGTTGTTCATCTGAAATTCAAATTAACTGGAGTCCTGTATTTTATCTGACAACCTTACTGCAGCATGGCACCCCCTGTCACATTTATTACTAGAGACAATCATTTAGGTCTCTGTTACCTGACAGCAATTGAGAAATAGTCACTTTTCCAATAACTTCTTCTTATCCTGATCTCAACTTTTTATTTCCTTAGGGTGAACCTATCTTCAGGTGGCCCTACATCTTGTTTTGCGTGGGTCAGTATCACTTTATTTCTGTTGTCTTGACATAACTGCTAACAATTCTCTTTCACTTTTGGTGATGTCTTGATCTGGGTGATAAATTATGTCATTCCATCCTTGATTTCTTGCTGACCCTATTAGCAAGAACATTTTCAACTTCTTTCCCTCACAGCCATACTCTAAATTTCATAAGGTGCCACCATTTTAACAAACTTACCTTATTTGGAACCCTTGCTCCATTTTCACAAAGCACCAGGTGACACCATGCTGTTTAAGTTAACATAGACAAGAGGTTGACTCTTGAACAACCATCATTAGTTGAAGTAACTTTCTGTACTTACTAGTATGTGTACAGAGAACAGGAGAACTGGGCAAATACTTGATGAATTCAGTAAATATGAGTGATTAACACAGATAAGTCAGGTACAAAAATATGCAAATGACATTCATTTGAAAGTGTTCAGATAATTTACACTTTCCTTTCCAAATACACGGTGAAGATGGTGTCTACTGCATGTAATACATAGCATTTGTTGATTAGATTACATTTTTAGTGATTGTGCTAAAGTAAAATTTCTTTATATTGCCTCAGGTCACTATTTTCATTTTACAGTTTCTACTAAACACAGTTCTTGTATCAAACAATAAAATGTTTAGTCAAAGAATAAAGTTGTGATTTTATTCCCATGAAATGTCAACCGGAACTATTGATTTTCCCCCCCTTGATTTATCCAGTTGTGTTTTATATTTAGGTGTATGTATGATTGAAACATGAACTTTTATGCACACTCATAGGTGGCAGTATGCTGCTGAGTCAGACCATCTGTATTCTTCCTGTCATAAGCGTTACATAAATAGAGTCAGTTTCCATCAGAAACCAAAATAACTTCTCTATCTTTAATAAAATAATGAGGGACAAATGCTGCTCTTAGTTAAATATATATATACACATATATATATAAATATTCCAAAATATTAAGAATGTTCAAAACAGGAGAAAGAACACCTCTCAGTAAAATATAATATTGTAAGAATATTTATATCTCAGTGTGTCTTTCACTTAAATGTTAAAAAGTTATTTAGAACTTATTAGAGGGAAACAAATATGTCATTATATTTCCTTTATGTTAACTCATCCAATGTATAATGAAATGCATTATTATATCTTAGCAACTATAATTGGATTTTATTTTTAGATAGTAAAATAATAGTTGTCTTATTAAGCCTAAATCAAAGGCCCTTTTGGAAAGCTTAATTTGAAATAATGCTGATAATTTAATCAGTATTTTAATGACCTCCAAGGAAAACGAAGAATGTTTTATGAATGTTTAGAAATGATGTAAATATTTCAAGAAGAAAAATTGAAATAAAAAAATGTAATGTAATACATAGTTACTTAATTAGTATAGAGAAGACATCAAAAAGAAAATTCCAGGTGACCTTAAAATGATCTTATGAGGAGCTCACATTAAGATCACTCTGGCCTGGCTGGGTGGGGCTCAGTGGTTGAGCATTGACCTAGGATCAGAAGATCACGGTTAGATTCCTGGTCAGGGCACATGCAGGGGTTGCAGGTTTTATCCCCAGTTGGGGGCATGCAGGAGGCAGCCGATCAATGACTCTTTCATCATTGATATTTCAACTCCCTCTTTCTCCCCCTCCCTTCCCCTCTCTGAAATCAATAAGATATATTAAAAAAAAAAATCACTCTGACTTTAGTGTGGAAGATAGATAGGTGAGGTTCAGAGGTAAGAGTGGAGAGATCCAATTAATAAACATTAAATATGTCCAGTCTTTTTGTATATCAGTTTTATTCAATAAAGCTGTTTAAAGAAACATTAAAAAGAAGGCTATTGCTGTAATTCTAGTGAAATGTGATTTTTGTCTTGACTCAGAATGATTGTGGGAAGGAAGATAGAGAGAATGTTTAGATTAGAGAAATATTTTAGAGGTAGAATTTATAGGGGTTGTTGAATGATTGGGTAAGTTTGGGGGAAAGTGTAGGGAACGCCGAAGAACTAAAAATGACCTCGATTCTGGAATGAGCAATAACAGGATGTGGGTGCCATTTGTGTAGAAAGGGAAGCCTGCAGGAGGAAGACAGTTCCGGGGGAGAAATTGAGAGCTCACTTCGGGCATGGTAGATTTGCTGTGTCTCCGATATAGCCATCAGAGCTGTTGGTTGGAAGTCGCTAGCATGTCCATGGTCTGACATCATGGGGACTGGTGAGATCACCTGGAGAGAGAATACAGAGAGAAGAGCAGAGAGCCAAAGCCCAGGTCTGAGGAGGGCAGTATTTAGATGTTGTTGGAAAAGGAGAGGTGAATAAAAGGAGAAAGAAGGCAGGGTGGTTTGGGGAAACTCCAGAGAGTGTAAGGAGAAGAGAGAAGTCAAGAGATTGGAGGGTTTCAAACTCCAGAAATCCATCTAGGAGATCTTGTAAGATAAGATGGGATATGTGAATCCTTTGGATTCCGGAATGTGGCGATATTGGTGAATTGGTGGACAGGTTTGGCTAGCAGCCAGGGTGAAGGAGATGGACTGTAGATTTGAGGAGAGGAGGAAGGGTTTGAACACGGTAAGTGGTGTTGGGCCCTGCAGCAGCAGCGGCAGGGGAGAGTCTGACAATTTCTGGAAGGCTGAATTGTCAGAAATGTCCCGTGTCAATAAAATGGTCTAGCTTCCTTCTTTATGTTTTAAAATATAGTCGTTTAAGGCGTATTTGTGTAGCATTCTGAAACGTGTTGCACATGCCTTCTTATAGTAAGGATACAGAACACAATGCAGCTTTTTGTCACAATGACCTCATCTTTCTTTTCTTGACACGTTTGGGATCTTAAGAGTTTGGGAAGGACACCTAACTTTTATTCTAAAATGCTTCAGATGTTTATGCTTTGTATTTCTTGTATGTGGTCATGCGTGTGGTCACATGTAGGAGAGACAGGGAGAGATAGAGGGGAAAATACAAACTAGGATTCAAATCCAGGTTTTGAAAAGAGCCTTGGACCCAGGCCCTTTTCACTACGCCACTCCATCTCTCTAACTAGTAGGATGCCACTCCATCTCTCTAACTAGTAGGGCGATTCACTCATTTAATCAATACATATTTTTTATTACCTTCTAAAATACCAAAACAATCATGACAGCTAATCTGTATAAAATGTTTGCTTATGTGGACAAGTAATGATTTAAGCACTTTACATGTATTATCTCATTTAATACTCACAACAATCATATGAGATCCCATTTTACAGATGGGGCAACTGAGACCTGGGATGTTTCTAAATGTTTAGAGGTTCCACAACTATGTTTCTACCCAAGCAACCTGGGTCCAAGGCTCTTTAGGTTACTTCTGAAAAGGAAATTTTGACTGGTAGAGGGAAAGGGAAACACAAAAAGAAAGTCATTATTTCTGGAGCTTGGTAAGCTGGGAGACATAACAAAAGAAGCTGCAGACAGAGGCAATTGGCATTTTATCATTGGCCCTTTGAGCCCATTCAGCTGGAGTTTAATCCTAGCAATGGCAGTGCCTTGACGAATTCTGGACAGTTGGGATGAGATTTGTTTCTAATCTGCAGTTGGCATTGAGCATAAAAAGTGAGCAGCCTCTGTAGAAATATAATGTGCTTTGTGACAGCTACTACAAACACAGAGGCTTTCCTGCCTTCATCTTGTTTCTTAGGCTCTCTTACTGCATAATGTCCTGGCTAAAGTGATAATTATGATTACAACCATGCCAAGTAAAGTTAGGAACTCGAAAGCAGTTAATAATGGTAATCAGAAACTCGAAGGGAGAAAGGCAAAATTAATCCCCACACAAAGCTAGCTGAAGTCATATTTTACAAAGATTTTTTTTTTCTTTTTAAAATTCCTATTAGGTTCTAAAGAAATGTTTTATGAGTGTGTTCAATTGGAACTTCTTCAGCTAAACCTTCTTAACTCCCTGGTCAGCATTAGTTGCTACCTCTCTTTGCCCATATCAAATCTATTTGACTTCTATTGAACCAATCATTACCCTGTATTATCATTGATCTGTTTACGTGTGTATCACAGTTTGTTTCAATTTGGTTCAGCAAAGATTTATGTCGCTCTTTCAGTGAAGTAGTTTCTATGCTAAGCATCCCGACATCATATGCTAAGTGACTTAAAGGCCCATAATAAACACTGAGTTATTGTAAAGGAGAGATGCAAATCTTTTAAATTTGTTATCTAGCAAGACCCAACTAGATATATATGAGAAAACCAAACTCTTTATCATCCTTACTTGATGCATACGTAAAATATATGTAATGCAGTATTTTAGCTTTCTCTTATTTAGTGGTAAAAGCTTGAATTAATTCCAGGGCCAAGGTTCATAACGACAATATAATTATAAATAAATGCCTATTTAATAGGGAAACTATGTCTTGATCTTTAAAAGAGCAAATTCCTAAATTCTGAAAAAGAAGACATGTTTAAACAATATATTTTATCAGATAGATATTGACGGTCAATAAACTTATTGCCAAATAAGCCCTCCACCATTACAAGGAAGAAAAAGTGTGTCTGTAGAGTTGATTGCCTTCTACTGGAGGTGTAATTCCATTTCTGCCCGTAAGCCAGGTGGAAGTTCTGACCATCTGATTATAAAGGGACTTGTTTACTTACAAAATTAAATTGAAACATATTGAGTCTTCAGTTACAAGTCTTGACATTTCTTTTCAAATGTAGGTTTAGAAAATATTTATAAATATAAGTAATCTGAGGATAGTAATCTCTTTAAAAAGGGATTATTATTATAGAATAAACAGAAAGAATGGATTAGTGACCAATCTGCCAGTGGTTCTAAAGAGTGATTCATCTGATGTGAAAAAAATTATCCTAGATACATAGACTCAACTCCTGTTGTCATAGAACAATTGTGCTATTGTCGCATTTATTTAGAAGTAATTCTATGGAGACAGAGGAAACTGAGTGGTTAAAATATTAATTTCTAAATTTTGGTTGTATTCAGTTGTCTCATAAAGGTCTGATTCATGTGTAAAGTACATGAGAACTGTCTTCTATGGAGTGGTACTTTGTTTCAGATCATAGGTGGGGGAGTTTTTGTTTTAGGCAGAATTCTTGAGATTGGAATTTTGGTCTCTAATTGAATCTACATGGTTTTAAATTATGGATATTAATGATCTAGCAGATTATTTTACATAATTATTATGTTATCAAAGTAACTTTAAAAATTGTATCCTTATTGCACACTTTTCACACAAATGATAAATTTTATCCATAACTGGAGCTTAACTTTTAAATTTCTCAAGTTTATAAATTTTAAATAATATTGATTAAAATAGATTTAAATTAAAATATTTTTTGTTTTTTCAGTTTTACATGGAAGCTCTGAATATAATGGCTTTTAGAAATGATTCAGGAACTTGCCAGGAGCATTCACTGTTACTTGGCAAAATCCATGGCATGCTTTTCAGCTTTTCACTCTCCTCATTGTCTTGTCCATATTTCTTTCTTTCATATGTTCTTCTCTAGAACAGTACTTTTTTATTTTAATCTCATGTATCCATTGATGTCTAGCTACCAGAGAACCAATAGTGTGCAAATTTTGTTTTCAGAGAAAATGACCGAGTGGGAGGTCAGAGTTCTGTTTACTATTGGGTACCAATGAACAAGGGACTCTTCTGTGACTGTGGGGTTTGTGACACTGTCTCAGTGTTTCTAGATTTCTTTCCCCACTATATTCTAGAAGTTTGAGATCCGGAAGCCAGTTTTCTGACTATTCAGAGTATTATAAAATAGTTAATAAAAATTAAATGGCCAAAATTACTGTGAGAAGTGTCCTACACCTCTTCTAACTTAAAAGGTGAGTGACACTGGTGGCTTTGAGAGACTTTAAACTTTTTACTTTAACATTTCTGGGATATTGGTTAGGTGCTTGAGGAAGGCTAGGAAAAATAACACAGGTTTGGCAAATTTTTATGTGAAGTTTCATAAGCAATGGACAAGAAACATAGGCATTTTCACCCATCTATGGGCAGATGGCAAATGGCAAGAGCAGAGATTTCAAATATAGATGTAGACATATATATATTGCAAACAGCTGTAATAGCTGAAATGCATGCCAGAAGACTTAATCATTCTGGAATTTTTTCCAATACATGCTAGCATTCAAAAATAGATGTTTCTCTCCTACAATTGCTGTAGAATTCTTTGAAACAGGCAAGTGCATCGATGATATAGGAACTTTGCTGTGTGCTGATTAGGCTGTATTTTCAAGGCTCCTTGACAACTGGTTGATTAGCAAGATTCTCATTGCTGATGATTTTGTGTGCATAACTCATGACTGATGCTGCTTCTTGTTTTTGCTACTGAGTTGGCTGAATCAACTGTTTTGTTGGATGTAGACTTGCCAATATCAAGTATCTGCATGAAAACAAAGAAGCTGAATTAACTGCACATTTTATATTTGTTTACAGATGCTCCTTGACTTAAGATGGGGTTACATCCAGACGAACCCATCTTGAATTAAAAATATCATACGTTGGAAATGCATATTTAACATACCTAACCTACTGAACATCATGGGTTAACCTAGCCTTCCTTAAACGTGCTCAGAATACAATATACAAAAACTCTGGCAACACAATACACTGTAGAGTTTCAGTTGCTTACCCTCATGAATGCATGGCTGGCTGGGAGATGTGCTCGCTGTTGCTGCCAGCATCATGAGAGAGTGTTGTGTTACATATTGGTAGCCTGAGAAAAATCAAAATTCAAAATCTGAAGTACAGTTTCTACTGAATGTGTACTTCTTTTGCTCCATTGAAAAGTAGAAAAATTCTAAGTGAACCATCTTAAATCAGGAACCATCTGTACGTCATTAATTAAGTAGAAAGGACAGCTGAGATTTTAGAACTATCTCTCTTTTTTTTTTTTCACCAAGTGGGTTCTTATGTTATAATTTGAGAATTAAAAAAAAAAAAAAGCCTGAGAATATATCTCTGAGTTGAAAGAGTCCTTGTTTTGTTTGTAATGAAAATAGCAAGGAGTTTCTCAGAAGAGAAAGAGAAATGCTATCTATATTACTTAAAAAATTCTAGAAAAAAAACCCCAACAAAGTCCCCACTAAAGTTGTTTGACCCCAGATATTGTTAGCCTTCCTGGAGTCTTCTTTATAATGTAGTTATACTAGAAGAGGGTTCGTAGTAGGTTAGCTGATATCCGTTTGGCATCAGAGTGTGAGGGATGGCCCGTGGGAGGAAGCCTGTGGCTCTGGCTTGGTTCTGTCTCACATATATGACCCTGTGTGAACTTCACCCAGTATCCTCATCAGTGAATTGAAGGTGATGAGAATGTTACCTAACTCAGGAAGGATGAAAGAAGATGATGGGTGTCAAATGAACTTCATAAACCCTAAAGTGATGTTCAAATGCTAGCTTACATGCTACTTAGAGAACGTGAGTCACCCTTATTTCCCATTTCTCACAGTTTGCTGGCATTTCAAGTAGTTAAGGACTCTGGCTAGCTATTGTTGACATCTTTTTTCCTTACTGCAGCAAATAACTTCCTCTTACTCTACTCTCTCCATGACTATTGCTTTTCTCTCCACATTCTTCTTTCTTATGTTATATCCCCTCTCCATACCCCCGGCATTGCATGATCAGAACCATCTTCATCATCTCAACAACCTCAAGATTTCAGGATAGCCTTATGTGGCTCTTAGTCATCAAAATTTAAGGACCCATCTTGGAATGTATATAAAGATAAAGGGTCACACAGTAATGAGACTAGATTCTGGATGTTCTTTTTTTTTGAAAATTTACTCATCAACACTTTTATTTCATAAAAATTACTTCCTAGGTGGACATTCCCCGTATTAAATATCTAATAAAATATGTGATATATAAGCATACATTTAAAACATGGGAAGACAACCAATATTTTGATGTATAGGAAGCTAAACTTCAGGAGACAAATATGTCCAACAGAACTAAACAGAGCTGAGCTCTACTTACCCAGCATTTGGAAGTCTATATTCCATGTTCCTTACAGATGCAAATTAAATGTTACGAAGTAATTATTACTTAAACAACACAACTTTACTGGGTAGTTCTGCCCTAGATTGACAAATGACTTAGTAATCCAACAGGACAGACCTAAAGGGAATAGTGTTAAAAAATGGAAATTATTAAATATATTGGTATTTTAAAAATAGCATCATTTCTTCCATAATGTAGTGTGTGTGTTCTTAAAAAGAACTATATTATGAAATTTCATGCAATAAAGGTATTGTTGGTATGGTACTCAAATATTGTAGTCTTATAAGAAATAAGCTTAATAAAAACATACAATCCTCACCTCATCTTATTTACTTTAAGCATATTACTTAGATTCCAAATATATACAGTAATATTACAGTAAATATAGGTAAGCATTGCAATGTATTTTGAAAGAAATTGTTTGCTTGGTATGAAAAATGTGGTGCAATGTGGCATTTGAGGTATCTTGAAAAAAGTAGAAGAAAGGTTATTATTATTATCAAAACAAAAATTGTGTCATTATAGTTCACACATTTGTTGCTTGTGCCTGCAAATGAGATGGGATGCTGGGTAGTGAGTGCCATGCACCGCTCTGCTGCTGTCCCCTTAGGACAGAGGCCTGTGGAGCATGTCTGTCATCTCTGTTAGTCTAGCACCCTTGTCTTGTCCTTGTGATGCACACTGTGGATGCTCTGAGGCCTCTAACTCTGGGGCCATCACGTGCTCTCTCATTTCTTTAAAAAAGATTTTATTACTTTAACTTCTCACTATCTATGATTTTCAGATATTTATGATATTTGGATTGCTTTATTTAATACTTTTAACAGTAAAAGTACATAAACCCAGGAATATAGCATGAGGCATATGGGTAAGCATATTAGGAAAGAAGATGAGGCATCTGAGTGTTTTGAGTATTTCTCTGCAGGTCACTACATTCAACTGGGTGGCGTTTTTCTCTTGTCTAGTGTTTCCTGGAGCAGAAAGCATAGCCATCTGTGAAAAATCAGTATAAGTTAACATGGTTTTCTGTTGTGCTGCTTTTATTCTCCTCTTTATCCTCAGCATATAAACAAATCCAACCATTACAAATAAGAATTAAAACAGAAAGAAAAACAGTACATTTTCTAAAGCATCAGACCCCTGAAGCTAAATGTGATAGGCTGTGTAGGAAGACTATGCATCACTTAAGAAGTTGGACTAAAATATTTCATTTGATAATTCATTCATGAACACCCCCACCCCCACTGAAGAAGAGACACAAATCCTCTCTGGGTAAGACAAGGGGACAAGAAAGTTAGATATGGCTGAGGGTTCTAAGAAGAGCTGGGCCCTGTTACTGCCCCCCTACACACTTCCCGGTAAACTATTGAGAAGAGAGAAAGAAATTACCCCAACTACATCTGTGGATCCAAAGCTAATAATAAACCCGTGTTCCAGTTTCCATTTAGAAACCTATAAGCATCATGACACGGGAGCAAGGGGATAGAATTGCCTAAAGGCAAATCAGGCAGCCCCATGAAACCCTGGGACCCCACATATCCACAGAAGAACACCTAAGTAGGCATGCGCTCCTTGGAAGGGGCAAAGGAGTGAGAGGCAGTAGATCTGAAGTGGTCACATGGCTATGATGGGGTCTTGGGAGTGGATGGCCCTTTGGACCTTATGGCCAGTAAGTAGATGTGGATACAGATATCTTAGTGGAGAAAATTTGGAGGACAGTCAACAGCAGACATCCAGGTGACAATGTGTACATTTTAGTGGATGCACTGCAAACAATGACAGGGGATGAGCTGCCTCCCTCTATTGTTATTTATTCATTCAGAAAACATTAATTGAATACCTACTATGTTCTGGACACTGTCCAAGCTCCTAGCTACTGTCAGAAAATGTCTGAATCTACCTAATTCTTCAGATGCCATCATAGAGAGAAAGAGTTAACTTTCTGTCAGGTACTATACTATATTTAACTCATATTTATTTTATTTTATCTTTGTCCCTCCCACTACAGTATGTTCTCCAAGATGTTGGAATTTTTAACCATTCATATTGCTTATAAAAAAAATCTAGCACATAGCAGGTGGCCAATAAATACTCACTGAAACAAATGAATAACTCATGAGTAATGAGGCTATACAGAGGTAGAAATTATAGAAAAATTAAAACACTTCTTTTTGTATATCTGAGTGGATGGCTGGAAAATTACTAACTGCTGTAGAGTCCAATAATACCATTGTTATGAAACTATCCTTATGTACCTAAAGTAATACAGGGCCAGTGGATGAAGGCAGAAAACTTTTCTACGCTCACCTAATGTTGGGAAACAATGTGGCTCATAAACTTCATGAAGAGATAATAATAATAATAAATAGCTATCTTTTCAAAGTCAACTAAATATTTATTTTATACATACAGAAATCTCTGGAATGGTATCTTTGGTACTAGAGGTGGGAAGAAAGTGTTTGTGTATATGTGTGTGTGCACGTGTGAATGTGTGGGTAACAGTTCAGTGAGGAGGAAGCATAATTAGAATGCATGTTCTTGACTTTGTGATCTAGACCTCTGTTGCTCATTATAACTAGTACTAGCCACACATGGCTATCAAGTACTTTATAGTTATCTAGTCCAAATGGATTTCAAAGATGTAGTACAAAAATGTAAAATATCTCAGTAATTTAAAAAATATTGGTTACATGTTAAATGATAATAATTTAGATATATTGGTTTAAGTAAATATTTTACTAAAATTAATTTTATCATTTTCTTTCTATTTCTGACTGCTAGAAAATTTGAGATTGTGTATATGTGGCTTGCATTACATTTCTGCTGGACATTGAACAGTACTGGTCTAGACCATTCTGCTCAGACACATTCACTAGTCTCATCTCCATACCTTGGACATGAATACTGTATCTTCCTGTCACTGTTGCTTCAGTAACAGCCTACCTCCAGTTTGACTTTCTCTTGCGCTGGAGAATAAAGAGCTTATGAGGACATATTGTCTAATTATTCCAGATAAGCTCTAATTATTTCAGGAGCCTACCATTTCTAAATCACAGTTCAAAGATGAAAATGAATTTGATGACTAAGACTTCATTTTATAGCTAGGAATTACATATGGTTCTTTACTCTTTAAGTTACTTATTTCCCCTCTGCTACTAGACATGTATTCTCTGTCAGTGTATTAAACATAAAGTCAGCAATGAGCTCACCAAAAGATGGATGCTTGCTTTTTCCTTAAGCATTTATTTTTATTTTTTCAAATATGTTTTTATTGATTCAGAGAGGGGAAGGGAGCAGGCAAAAGAATAGAAACATCGGTGATGAGAGAGAATCGTTGATTGCCTCCTTCATGTCCCCTACTGGGGATCGAGCCCACAACCCAGGCCACAACCCTTCATGCCCTGATCAGGAATCGAACCACGATCTCCTGGTTCATGGGTTGACGTTCAACCACTGAGCCACGCCGGCCAGCCCTTGGGCGTTTTTTGCAAATGATACTTAGAGAATCATGCATGGATTGGGCATATGATTAATGTAAAAAATATTTACTTCCACATGGGTATCAAGGACAACAATAAGTGAACTGGGCCGGGGTGTAAAGATAGGCCTATAGATACCACAGGACGTAAACAATGCAGACATTTATAAAAGGAAAATATTCCTAAGCATTGCAGACATGGAAGGAGCTTAACTTCTTGAATGACTGAACTGTTTGGTGGATGATGCTGTCTATTCAGACTAAGTTGAAAGAATAATTTCAAGAATTACATGACTAACACTTGCATTTAAAAATTCTATTTAGAGAAAAGGACTTGTGTTTGCCCAGGACACCTAGACAGGCTGACTGTACTAATCAAATCACTTGGATGATTACTGTAATTTCCACATCTTTGAATTTATGTAGTGCAAGTTGTATAATAAGAAAAGTGTATTTGGAAAGAATTACCTGGTGTAACATGTTTATTTTTTTTCAAGATGAAAACTGAAGGGGTGAGGTTCAATGTTGCACAATAACTAAATGGAAACCTAGATTGAAACTGAGGTTTTCTGGTCCTTAGACTATTCCTGAGTGGAATCTGAAGGCAGGAAGGAAGTCCCAAATGTGTTCTAACAATCTCTGCTGCTCCAAGACTAATGTTAGAAAGACTGATTTCTTATTTATTCTTATTTTTCTCTTTGGCCACCAATATGATGGCATTTACAATGAGAAATATTCCTAAAATTTTAAAATATTTTATTACGCAAGCAGTGTCTCTATTTATTGTACTTCCCATTAGCTCAGGCCTCCACTGCAAGAAGTTTGGGAAACAGATTGGTGTCACACAGATGTGATGAAGTCATATATTTTTTTAAATGCTTCTGATGAAATTGCAGAACCCAAATGAGTCTCAAATTCCGGATTTCATTAGCAATATTCACGTGGTTTACTCTTCCTTTTTCATTTTGTCTTCTTCACCAATCAACACTTTCTCTGTAATAGAGGTTGTTTTCATGTTGCTTCATAAGTAATTTTTCTTTTTCTTTTGATACACACAGTAACTTTACAATTTTCTTAAGTCATTGAAATTACTGATAATGGCTGTTATTGCTCTACTTATCTGTTTGTGAACTGTTTTTAGTTTTAATCCTTAGGATTCTCACTATTAAACTATTAATATTTTCTCACAGTACTCTCTTCTGATTTAGTTTTCTATATGACCACATAGCTTTCTTTCCTCTTTTTTCTTCCCAGCTCTTAGGAGTCAGTGTATTTGTTGTCATTGTCACTGGAATTAGAAGAGGGGGAAAAATGGAATCTCCTGAATTTGCATTAATGATTGCTCCCAGAATCAGATAACTTATATTTAGTTCTATTTACCAAATATACTAAGTTTCTATTATGTGCAGGACACTGTGTTTGGTTGTGGAAAGGTATGAATATGAATGATGGTATCACCAACTATAGACCCAGGATGGAAATAACACAATCTACATTTTCCCTGCAGAGACTGAAAAACTATAACTCTTGTATTTCTATTCCTTTTTGCAGATGTTCAAGCAATTCTCTTAGAATCCAAAGTGAACAGCATTTTGACTTTAAAAATATTTTATATTCTCTGTTCGTTAATACCTAAAATTTCTTTAACACACACACACACACACATGCTCCCTCATTCTATTTTTGAACTTTCAGTTGGTAAAGAATGCTAATCATTTCAATAACTTACACTAAGATAAACCATTGCAGCTGTATATTTGTTTCATACTTGATAAAACAAGCAAAAATAAAGAAAGCATGGAGATTTAAGGTAACACTTTAAAATGTGTGATTTATATTAAGAAGTCACCACAAGGATTGAATGAGCTATTCAGGAATTATTCAATACTTTCATACCCAAAGTAATTTTCTCTTTTTAAATAGGAGAAGACATTTTAATTTGCAACCAGATCTGAACATTTTGTGTGTGTAAATCACCACCATTCCTGCAACTAAAAGACTGAAGATGGGAAGAGTAATTTTTAGGATGCCCCTTTATTTAAGTGAAGGTTGTTGCATTGAGGCAGCTTAGTAGCTGTGCTTATACTTGGAGTGGAGTTTTTTCATCTACATTCTGAATTTCCATTTTACCCTTGTTAAGTGAAATCATAAGTGTATAGAGTTATCAATAACCAAAAATTAAATTGAGTTTTATAATTTTGTGTCCTAATATATATATATCTACCACATAAATTAGATAAATTATATATAATTTATATATATGCATTATTGAAATGTTAGTTTTTAGCTATTACATATTTTATACACACATATATACATACATATATATAAAGTTTATAAATATATGAAAGGTATATACATATAGGTGTATATATGAAGTTTTTGGCTAGGGTTGTGTGTGTTCATAGAGCATGAAATGGAGAACTAAGACACATAGCACTTTCTTGGTAGTTAGCAATAATAAGCAGCTCAGTGGTAATAGCCACAGTATCTGTTTATAGATTATAGCTAATACTGACTACGCAGCAAAGACATTTCTTACTTTTCCATAGTTAGTGTACTGGAGTCTTTGATTCATCCCTTAGAGAATAAATATATTTTGGTTCAGACTTCATTTAGGAGTTTGTGGACCCAAAATATCACATTTCCCTCTTCACTGACAGGGCAAAATGAGTAACAAGCATTTCATTGAGGAAAGTAGGAGGAAATGCAGAATGTCTAATCTAGGCTTGGAAAGCTCACACATTGGTCGCAGGTAACTAGTAGCAGTCATTTTAAGGACAGGACCCTATTGTAATTTTCCAGGAGAAAATATGTGAGTAGCAAAGGCTCTTATTTTATTATCAAGGGAACCTCCCCTGTTTTGTTTTGTGGGGTTAGCCCCAAACCACTCAGCTGCTCGCCTGGGCCCTGTGTAAAGAATGGAGGAAAGTAACAAATTGGCCTCTTCATTCGCTTGTCCTGTAGGAAACCCTCAGACTGCATCCCTTTGCATCTTGTTTTTGCTTTATGTTTGTCAGATGAAATGACTTGAACTTTTTCAGGTTGACCTAATGTGGACCCTTTCACTTCTCCCTCCTCAACACAATTTTACCCAGACAGGACTCTTTGACCTTTATTGTATCCAGGAAGGACCTCTGGGTTGTCTCTGTCTCCTAATCCATTCAGCTAATCTGAGGCCGTCCAATAAGGTAATGTTTGCCTCACCAACACGTGACCAATAAAATTCTTTAATTCATTTTTCCCCAGATAGTTCGTGTGCAGTGAACACATTTCAAAAGGCAGGAAAATGTGTACTCTGAAAACATAGCCTTTTCTCATTCCCACAGCAGAAATGACCATATTTTCCCTACAAGGGCAGTTTGTGTTATAGACTGATATGTCATTGACATCAGCTTCATATGTAATTTTCTAGACTTTCTTTCTTTCTTTCTTTCTTTCTTTCTTTCTTTCTTTCTTTCTTTCTTTCTTTCTTTCTTTCTTTCTTTCTTTCTTTCTTTCTCTCTCTCTCTCTCTCTCTCTCTCTCTCTCTCTCTCTCTCTCTTCTCCTTCCTTCCTTCCTTCCTTCCTTCCTTCCTTCCTTCCTTCCTTCCTTCCTTCCTTCCTTCCTTCCTTCCTTCCTTCCTTCCTTCCTTCCTTCCTTCCTTCCTTCCTCTATCATCTATAATCTATCTATATCTATCATATCTATCTATCATCTATCTATTATCTATCTATCATCTATCTATATCTATCTATCTATCTATCTATCTATCTATCTATCTATCTATCTATCTATCTATCTATCTATATCTATCTATCATCTATCTATCTATATCATCTATCTATCTACCTATCATCTATCATCTATCTATCTATCTATCTATCTATATCTATCTATCATCTATCTATCTATATCATCTATCTATCTACCTATCATCTATCATCTATCTATCTATCTATCTATCTATCTATCTATCTATCTATCTATCTATCATCTATCATCTATCTATCTATCTATCTATCTATCTATCTATCTATCTATCTATCTATCTATCTATCTATCATCTATATCTGTCTATCATCTATCTATCTATCTATCTATCTATCTATCTATCTATCTATCTATCTATCTATCATCTAAATATCTATCTATCTATCTATCTATCTATCTATCTATCTATCTATATCATCCATCTATCATCTATCTATCTACCTATCATCTATCTATCTATCTATCTATCTATCTATCTATCTATCTATCTATCATCTATCTATCTATCTATCATCTATCATCTATCTATCTATCATCTAAATATCTATCTATCATCTATCTATCTATCTATCATCTAAATATCTATCTATCTATCTATCTATCTATCTATCTATCTATCTATCTATCAATATCATCCATCTATCATCTATCTATCTATCTACCTATCATCTATCATCTATCTATCTATCTATCTATCTATCTATCTATCTATCTATCTATCTATCTATCTATCATCTATCTATCTATCTATCTATCTATCTATCATCTATCATCTATCTATCTATCATCTAAATATCTATCTATCATCTATCTATCATCTATCTATCTATCTATCATCTATCACTATCTATCTATATCATCTATCTATCATCATCATCTATCTCTATCATCTACCACCTATCTATCACCTATCTATCACCTATCTATCATCTATCATCTATCTATCTATCTATCTATCTATCTATCTATCTATCTATCTATCTATCATCTATCTATCTATCTATCTATCTATCTATCTATCTATCTATCTATATCTATCTATCATCTATCATCTATCATCATCACCTATCTATCACCTATCTATCATCTATCTATCTATCTATCTATCTATCTATCTATCTATCTATCTATCTATCTATCTATCATCTATCTATCTATCTATCATCTATCTATCATCTATCTATCTATCATCATCTATCAATATCTATCTATCACCTAATCTATCATCTACCTACCTATTTATGGTAGCATGCTGGTCTGCAACTTGCTTTTGCTTAACTTAGCATTATGTTTTGGAAATTACTGCTATCAGTTTATAAACTGGCCTCATTCTTTTCATGCACATAGTATTTTATTCTCTTTTATGGATACGCTTTAAAGTATTTATCCAGTTTCGTATTGATGTTTATTTATGTTGCTGCCAGCTTTACAAATAGTGTAACACAATATTTTTTGTATGTGTGTCTTGTAGCTTTTGCACCTTTAGCTGTAAAATGAGGGAGTCAGTGTATTTATACTGCCTTCTACTTTCTTTTATCTTCTTCTCCCAGCTTTTGTTGTTTATGACACCTCCCAGTACTGGATTTATAGTATTTACATTCCCTTCTGTAATAATAACCCCCTGTTCTGGTCCTAGTCTCATATTTAAACAGACTTGGTGCTTACTATCAGTCCTTTTACTGTTGTTTCTTTGCTCACCCTTTAGTTGGCTGAAGTTGGCCCTTTAACAGTTTCTTTAAGAAGGCATCTTGAGAGCTATATTCTCAGAGGTGTTGTATATTTAGTGCTTTTTATTTATCTTTATATTTGAACAGTGTGAATTGTAATTAAATTCTTGGATCACACTCCGCCGATCTCCTTTAAGATTTACTTGCTCCACTGGATTGCGGGTGGGACGTTGCCAGAGGGATGTCCCATGTCAGCCTTACTTACGTCTGATTTAAGTGACTTGATCTTCTATCCTGGATGCCCCCCAAATTTTTCTTTATCTTTAAAAGAAAAGACATCTTTAAATATATATTCAAAGATATTGTTACCTTTCTTTCTCTGTATGTTTATAGATCTTATAAATTTATGTCATAGCATGACTCATTATCATTTATTTGTTTGTTTATTTTTGGTAGGACAGGGGATATACTTTGTACCTATAAGTTTAAATCTCTTCTTCTTTCAGGAAAGTTTCCTGAATTTTATTTTTGTATATTTGTTCTGTTATCACTTGACATTTTTCCCTTGGGGCTTCTAACTATTCAAGTGTGTATCTTTTGCTTTTCATCCAAATGTATCATTTTAATCAGCCTCTTTATTATTTTCTGACTCCTGCCTCCATACCTTTAATGTTTCCCCAGCTAACGTCGTTCCTGCTGCTCCCAAAGTGGCCTTCATTCCTGTGATAAGCTTTGTTTTTGTTTTTCCCCTTCCCTAAATTGTGCCAGCTTATGTCTTTTCCTCTTCAGTTGCCTTGTCGCTTTATCTAAAGCACTTAGTGTGTGCCAGGCACTATTCTAGGGACTCCTAAGAGAACAGTGGACAAACATTTCTCCTCTCAGAGCTTACAGGATAGCTGGATGTTGTAGCTCCGCTGTGATTCTGTTCATATAAGTGATTAACTAATTGACTTTCTACAAAATTCAATCCAATATTTTTATCCAATCCATGAAAACTTTTTCTTTGAGAGTAATTTTTCTATCAGTTTTTCCTCTTTTTTGTGGCAGTATAATCTTATACAAATGTTTGTATGGGTGCTTTTATTGCTCATCCTTGAATAACAGGAATTCCTTCTAGACCAATTATTTACATGATATATATTTTTTTGGTGGGGGGCCATGAGAGAGATATCAGATCCATGTTCTAGTCCAGGGGTCAGCCAACTGTAGCTTGCAGCTCTAATATGGCTCATACCCTTTTTTTTTTTTTTGGTACAATCTGTGAACTATGAGGGTTTTATATACTTAATGGGTTGTAAAGAAGGAGAGGAGAAGGAATACAAGGAGGTGGAGGTTATAGAAATTGTATGGGGCCCACAAAGCTTAAAATATTCATGATCTGGTTCTTTACAGAAAAAGTTTGTTAATCTCTGTTTCATGCTAACAGCAATTCTGGAAACAAAATAATGTGTTAATGAGTTTGTTAGCTTTTATTTATTCCAGGAAATTGAGATTAGCAGTGCAAAGTAGCTCTCACCAACTTCCTTTAGCTTTCCTCAGAAGCAGCCTGCTTCCTTCAAGTATGGCCGTGTGTGTGTGTGTGTGTGTGTGTGTGTGTGTGTGTGTGTGTGTGTGTACTTAGCTCTCTATTCCCTGCTTCTAGAAACAATGCCAATCTTAGTCAAGGAAATACCCTGCTACCAGCACATACACCACTTTCATTTATGCAAGTGAAGGATTGCCGATTTTGCTCACAAGTATACATCACTCGCTTTGGAGAATCATGCTCGGATGCCTTCCTCTGAGACCTGCAGCCATGGTGTGTTCTCATGGACTTTCCCTACACTGCTTTTTGATCCCCCCCCCCCCGCCATGTTTTGCAGCTTTTACTCACATATTGTGATTTGACTCACAGATGTCATTTAGCTCCATCTAAAGTGGACACTGGGTTCCTATTTCATGTTCTCTTAGTTGTATTTATATAATTTCTCAAAGGAAAGAGAAAAACACCTATATTAGTTCCATGTTGACAAATGAAATGTTTATTTTTAAATAGACTATACTTTTTAAACTTTGGAACATGTTGCCAGAAAACTCTGAGGAACAAAAACAGTGATGTGCGATAGTAAGGATGATAAAAACGCAAGTGCAGGTTGTCCTTACCGTGGCTGAGCAGCCACTTCTCAGGCCGCACCGTAAATGTCTTAGCAGGTGCACAGCGCTGTTGTGACTGCACAGCAGGGCAAACCCTCAGAGCCCCCTGTGGTTGCTCAATTAAACTCCGCATCATAATGTGAGCAAGAGGAAGGACAATTTAAGAAATATGGGGATGACTTGAATATTGTAAAGATTAGACACAGAGAGGCTTGTTCGATAAGTCAACAACCGTCAGTGCTTGCTCTGTACAAGGCACTGTGCTAGATGCCGGTTTATTCTTGTACTGAGCATCTAGCAGATCATTACATTCTACTTTACAAAGGCAAGGAAAGGTTTCCACTAGAGATGTAATTGATATAAAAGAAATCAGTTAAAGTGAGAAGCTAAAAATATATATATACAGGAAAACTGGCTGTTTGAAATGATGTGGACCCTAAGAGTAAATAAGATAGTGACACTATCCTGTCCATTAACTTTGCTTCTAAGACTCTCATCATGTGGGGGGAAATATTAAGGTAACCACATGAGTCCATTTGAAAGTATAAATGCAAAAGGAGATTAAGTTCCTATTGAAAGTTTATTTTAGTTGTTCTTCACACACATTAACCTATCCAGTGAAGTTAAAATCCTTTAAATTTCACTTTGTGGATCTTATTTGAAATCATCTGGGCTCAGCTGAATTCCCAACACTTTGCACTTGCATGTGTTTAACAATAACTTGTTAAAAAGTAAGTTTGTTCTGTGTGCTCTCTCCCACCCTCATTTTCAACCAGGACATGAAAAAATTGCATAGTAACATTTACTTTCTTTTCTGCTCCATGAAGGAATATAATTTAAAGGGTAAGAGGCATTGAGCTGATGGTTCATAATGCACTAATTCATAATAGTGTATTAGCATTCTGATTAGAATAAAATACCTAATGCAACTGGAGAAAGATTTCACCCTCACCCTTCTCATTACATGTATGGCGAGTTCTGAGTGTGGGCAAGGGTGCAGCACAGAGGCTACCGTAAGTGACTGCTGCTTAGGGAGCTATTCAACGGGAGTTTTTAAACAGCTGTTCCCCAGCTTCATTAAGACTCATTATGAGTTGTCATGTAATGCAGAACTTATATTTTTTGATGATCTCTGCATACCAGTAAAGATAAAAGTATGTCTTAAGGCAGAACTAAAAAGAACAGAAGTTGGTACATATTAAAAATAGATTACTAAAATGCCCTAGTTAGCTGGCACAGACCTTAAAAGCTCAGTACAATCATTCAGATTTAAAGGGAAAGATAAAAAGTGACTAAACTCACTGGGCTTTTAATATAACATCAACTGTTATATTTTAGGGGAAAAAACCCCCTCTATTCTGTTATATGAAAGCTACCTGGGGGCCCCAAAGGTTGATCTGCACCTTTCATCATGGGAATTGAGAGAGCTGCCATGGTTACACCTGAGTAAGGCATCCCAATGGCTTTTCAAATTGTTAACTTGACTTTAAGTGCAGGTAGAATCACATCCTTCCTCCAGGCATCACACTCCAGATACCTTTCTCACACCACACACAGTGAAATTTTGTCTCAATTCTTGGTCAAAGCATGAAGATCACTGATACAGCTAGTTCTGCATCAACAGGGACCTGCAGAGTGAATAGATACATAGGATGGACTTGGCAGGATGTGTTTGGGAGAGCAGAGGATTAGGAGAATCGGTTTCAAATTTTGGAGCTGTTTTAACAGAACAAGCACACTGGAAGTTATTTAGATTGTCAATAAAAGTAGCAAAGATTTTTAAGGGATGACTTTATTTATACTTTATGAAAGGTAAGGAAATTCAAATATCCATATCAAAAATTAATATTGCTGTTAATTTGAGTGGTATGTGGGGATGATGGAGATGAACGATGGTGACTTTAGCATCCCAAACCAGCCAAGAGCTGTCACTCTTCTAGCACATGTACCACTTTCTCACAACACACTTCTGGTCACCCCAACCCTCATCCCCATGCCCGGTCACACTCATCCAGAGCTCTATATGCCTTAGAAAAATGGAGAAAATACCAAGAAAATGGTTTTCCTGTTGACCAGTTGTTTTCTTTTGTGGAAAGGAGACCATGTGTAGTTGGCACGTCTCCAGGAGCAAACAGGAGAACAGATTGCCATGAAGTTCAGGACAACTTGGAGCTTCTCAGACAAAACATCCTTTCAGGACAGAGAGCCAGATGTGAATGCGGTCATAGGAAGAGTGTTTTGGGAGCTAACAAATGCAGTTTCATGGAGTCATACATGCTGCAGAAAGCTGAGGATGAGGGGCACAATCTAACAAAGTTTGCAGGGGCAGAGTAAGAAAAAACAGATCTTTGTGCACAGTGATGTATGAAAAGTGTAAGGTCTGTTTTACTCAAGATTAGTGTAAAAAGAATAAATGGTATTAGGTGGAAAGAGGCTGGCTCCCTGCAAAAGATCAAGGTGAATAAAGGCAGAATGGGTTAGAAGGAAACATTTTGCCTGTTCTTGAAATGTGCTCAAATTGTTTCCATTTTGATTCTAAGATTCCCCCGCCCCCAAGATACCTAATTAGCTTTGTCAGTCAGTTTTGCAAACCAGATTATTGAATAGCTTCATAGTTGATAGTCTTTAAACCAACATCTCGATATTGCCAGTAGGTGTGTTAACAATTTAGAGACATGAGGAGAATTTCAGGAGCATTTATTAGTATCGGCTGCCTATATACTGAAGAGATATCCAGGTAAGATATGAAGTGCTTGTTGGAAAGTTCTACTTGCTGTTAAGGCTGCTCACTGATTAATTTGAAATGGCCAAGGGCAACATCATTGTTTAGGATGCCCTGCCTAATCCCAGGGCAGCGCGTATCCCTCACAACAGGCTTGCTTTGCTCTCTACCCTCTCAGCATCACAGGCATTTGCATAGCATCTGCAGTTTCAAGAGGTTTCCTTCTCTATTATTTCACAACCCTGTCAGGAAGATAGGGCCAGAATTATAATCCCCATTTCGTAGAGGAGGCTACAGGAACTGGGCAGGCTGGGACTTCAGCAAAGGTATCCTGAGATCCCAGCTTGGAAGCATGCCCTCTCCTTGAGAGCGTGTGGCCACACACCCAGTTACAGAGGAGGGGTGTCCTAAGGGAGAGATGAAGCGTTTTTGCTCAGTCTGTTTCCTAGGATTCCTGGGAAGATTTTGAAATGCAGTCTACGCTGATGGCGATTACTCTTGCCAATTGAACAGACATTTCAGAAGTTTCTGCAGGTTTTTTTGGTCTGTGTTTTCTATTTTTCAATGACTTCTATTTTAAAGAAATTGCCTGTTAAATATACTGTGCTTTTAATAGTAACGCAAAGCCTGTATGACTAGCTCAGCGTGTGGAAAGGTGACAGGCAATTCAAGGTGGCCGTCCAGACTGTGGTCCTGTCCTGTGATGGGAGAGCCACCTCAGCTTTGTGCTGCGTTTCTCGGCGCTCCTAAGGGTTTAACAAGCTGCAGGGCTGCGTGCACGGCCTGTGCTCCCCGTGAAGATGGGGAGCCCGCTGTGCCCGCAGCTCTGTGCAATCAGTTCTCAAGATGGATCCTCTCAATTCCAGATGCAGCTGCTAAAATAAGAACGGAATAATACAGAAAGGGCTTTGTTAAAGTAGGACGGGACTCGGATGCTGAGAGGTCACGCTCTTCCATTTTGAATTTTGGCAAGCTTATTTCTAAAGGTTAACACACGGGATTTTTGCTGCTTTACATAAATAGCCGTTGAAATGACTTGGCTTTCTTACGTATCATGCCGGGTTTTCTCTGATGAAAGTGAGCAATTATTTTGCCATGCTTTTCCATGTAGTCTGTGTTTCACCACATCACAAGTTCTTTTATTTATTTTCCATGTAATTCAAACTTTTTTTTTTATAATCCTCAAGGTCAGGAGGAGTTGGGATTCAGATAAAAATCATTTAAATATAGTCAGTCATGGGCTGTTCGCTGAAATAGGTTTTATTTCCTCTCTGTATTATTTGACTCGCCATCAAAGGTGCAATTTTTTCTGTTTTTTCTTCCCCCGAAAAAACAGAAAATTCAGTGTATTCTCAGTATTGCATGGTATGTTAATTTGACATATGAGTTCTACAGGGTATGGCAGGAATACAGAAGTTAAGATGAGTGAATTTTGTTTTTCAGACCCATGAGTCAGACCAGCCTTTGTCAAGATGTATCCAGTAGAACACTGACCTGTGTTGCCAAGAGGGTGGGTGGGGGCGGGCAGGAGGGACGATATTTGAGAAATACTATATGCTTCTCTTTGGATTTGTAATGCACATGAGCATATTATGGCTTTGAGAATTCCCACAGTAGATAATCTTAACTTTCTTTTATCCAATATTTCTCAAATTTTTTTTTTATTCAATCACAGGTATTTCATTGAACTTCTGTTATAGGCCAAGAGTTTTTCAAGAAAATAACATGTAAAAATCCTTGCCCCAATGCAGCTCACATTCCAGGGCAGGCCACAGACAATAAACAAGTTGACAGTGAGCCAAATGGTGCAAAGTGCTATGGAGATGAACAAAGAAAGAGGGTGAATGGTGGGGTGGAGGTGGAGGAGTTGAATGTTTATTTGTCCACAGTTTGTATTGCACATGAGTAATAATTATTAAGGCCCTTGGAACTAGTATTTTCTATGGGAAACACTCTGGGAACCACTGAGTTGGACCCTCAGTCAGGAACCTTGGGCAGCTCACGTTCTAGATTCATGTTTTGTGTTTCTTTACAGGTGATTTCTTTTGAAAGTACCCGACATCTCAAATGGATTTTTCTGAATTTAACTGTTAATAACTCTGATATGTGAACTAGTATCTATACAATACTTAAAATTTTTAAACTAGCTTTACCTGTAGGGATGATTAAGTAGATAACCAAAAATCAGATTAATAACCACTAAATGTCGGTGTTATCTTTGGGCAACAGAGATGATCTTAAATCTCCTTAGCAGGCTTGGTGACCTAGATAACTTATTTCATAAATAGATATTAACAAATACTTTTCCCATTTATTAAAATATAACTGCTTAACTTTCACCAGCAGTTCCCAGATGATAAAGACAAATATAGATATAATTTGGAAGAAGATTTAAAGAAACATAAGAGTGTAGGCTTATATCTATTAGTCAATCTGAACAATTAAAACACATTTGTTTTATTTCCTCAATGCTAGTTAATATGTTTAAGAATCTCTATTGAGGAACAATTTGTCAAGTACTTGTCTAGGCACCAAAAGGGCAGAACTAATAAGCTAATGTCCCTCCAACAAGGGTAGTTAGCAGTATAATGTGGTAAGGTCAGTATATTTTTAGAGAGACACATAAGGCGGAGGGAGGAGAAGAGGTGGAAGAGTGACATAACCAGACTTACAGACGGTTCAGTGTCAATAGGGAGGACTGAGCTGCAGGGGACATGAGGCTTAGGAGAATTTGCAACAGTTTAGGTAAGGGGGAAAGAGGTTGGCAAATATTTACACTGACTTACTTCACAGAGAAACGAGAAGCCATCAGATAGTCACTCCTTCAATTTCTACTATGAAATCTGCACAACTGTCTGCAGATTGACTAACTCTTTCCTATTTCCTCTCTTTTTTCTCTGGCACAGGTACCGCTTTTTTCTATGTAAGTGAGGCTAGTGTGTGTACCTGTCCTCCAGCGCCCACACCCGCCACCCTGTCAAAGGGCCTTGTGACACTGAGTATTCTGATTCTTCAGTGTCCCTCTCTCTCAAGTTCCTTCCCATCAGAATTTACGTATGCTCTGTTATCACTGACCTTAACAAAAAGAACTAACCAACCCACCACTCCACCAACCAGTGAACTTCACTGTTCTCACAAAACTCTGACCATTGTCACTAAAGGAACTGATTACCCTTGCCACCCACTCAGCCCTCAGCTGGCAGCAATCTGCCTCCGTCCACACTGCTTTCACCATGGTTACCAAATTCAATGGGCACCATGGTTACCAAATCCATGTCCCCCAATTCAATGAGCACTTTCATCTTTCCTTTGTTTTGATGGTTTCGGAGCACCTGTCACTGTTGAACATTTACTGCTATTGGAAACATCCTCTTTCCACAAAGCCACGCTTTTCTAGTTTGTCTCTCTATTTATTACCACTGTTTGTCAGGCATCTCATTGCCTTCCCTTCCTCTCAACTATTGATTTGGTTTAGGTCTTTCCCTGTTCTTATGCTCTGCACTTCCCACAGGTAATGCTAATCTACTTTCATGGTTAGCTATTTTTACTTATATGCCAAAGACTCTGAAGGCTTAGCTTCCAGTCATGTTCTCCCTCATTTTCCTCCGGGCATCTTCAAATCCAATATATTAAAAATTAACATAATTTTTACCTTAATACTTCATTGCCAATGTATTCTAACTTTCCTGTTGCTTGAACTGAACTGGAAAGTTTGGCAACATCTTTGATTAATTTTCCTTCTTCTGTGACTATTTCCAATACATTCACAGACACCTAAACTTATTTATTGAGTGCCTAGTATGTGCCCAATGCTTGGGGTATGGTAGTAAATAAAACATGCAGATCCCTGACTTCATAGAGGTTACGGTTGAGTTGGAGAAGTAGACAACAGGTAAGACAATAAGTCATAGATAACAAGTCGTGACAGATATTTTGAAAGGTAAGCTGTAAATAAAAGTATTGAGGGTCTAGCATTAAACACGGTGTTCAGGAAAGTTATATTTGAACTGGGACCTCAAGAATGGTAATAAATCAGATGTGTGAAAACTTGAGAATGAGTGATTCAGGCTGAGAGGAAAACATCCTCTAAAGGCACTGAGGTGGGAAAGAGTCTGCCAGAAGGCCAATATTAAAACTGAAATGTGTTTGCATTGCTCTCTGCTTAAGTCTCTAACTGCTTAATGTGGTTAAAAAGCTCTTTAGGATTGTGCCCTGACTCTTCCTGACCCCACCTCTTGCTCTGGCACTTTGATCTTTTTATTTGTACTGCCCAGGACATCCTTTGGTTCCCCCAATATGAGAGGCTTTCTTTAAACTTGCCACACAAGTTTCTCTTGGCTGCTGAGAATGATCCCGCTGCACTCCCTGCTTTAGCTGGGTGGTTCAGAGTCATTCTTCAGGCCTTCTCAAGGGGCCCCTGCTTGGCTGGCAGCCCCACTCACACCTCTGGCAAGCGATGGCTCCACATAAGCCCCTGTGCTCTTTCACAACTAGCTTTGCTCTCGTTCAGTGTCAATTTTCCCTACTAGATGGTAGACTAATGAGGGCAGGAACCCTGTCTGTATTTCTTCACTCTTTATCCGCAATACTTAGTACTATTCCTGTCATATTGTAAGCACTCCATAAAAATCTGTTGCATGAATGAGTAAAATGAATGAATGAATGAATGAATGAATGAATGAATGAATGAATATTGAAAGAGAGGTTAACATCAGGGCCATAACCAGCTTTCCAAACCTCTGCGATCACCCACAGGTGCTACCCATATTGATGAGCAGGTTTATGTGGGAAAGACATTGGAATCAATTTGAGAAATTTTGATTTCAAGTTTAGGGGTCACAATCTTTATCTGTAATATTCTCATTAAAGAAAACAACAACGACAAAAACCTCCTTTGACTCCTATATCTTCCCTCAACCCATCTCATTTCTACTGCTCTTTTGGTGGAAAAACTCAAAATAGCTGTACAGTTTTCTCTGCCTACATTTGTTCTATTAACACATTTCTTTTTTTTTTTTTAAGTATAGATTGATTTCAGAGAGAGGAAAGGAGAGGGAAAAAGAGACAGAAACATCAGTGATGAGAGAGTCATTGATTGGCCACCTCCTGCACACCCTTGACTGGGGATCGAGCCCGCAACCCGAGCATGTGCCCTGACTGGGAATCGAGCCTCGATCGCCTGGATCTTAGGCCGGTGCTCAACAGCTGAGCCACGCCCGGCCAGGCAATTAACCTATTTCTATGAGGCTTTTGTCATTGCCACTCCACAGGGCCTGGTCTTACCAGTGTCTTGAGGAACCTACTGTTTCAGACCCAGTGGCCATGCATCTTACGCATAGGCATTGGCACTGTTCATCCTTTCTTATTTCTGGAAACACTTTCTTCTTTGGCCTTTTTCTTAGCTCTCCTCATATCTCACTCATCTTCACTCTTTTGCTGGATACCCCCATTTCCCAAACGTCAAATACTGGGGGACCCAAAGACAGTCCTCAACTCTTTCCTTCCTATGTGTTCTCACCTAATCTCAGGGCTTCACAAAGCATCTCTTGCCTGGTGAGTCACAATTTCCTACGTGTAGCGCTGCTCTCAGTCCTGAACCCCATACTCACCCATTCAATTTTCAACTTGACGTCTGCACTTACATGCTCATTAGACATCTCAAATGTAAAACTTTAAAAGCTGGACTTTTGAATTCCCTCTGAAATGTGCTCTCCCAGAAGTCTTTCTCATCTCAGTAAATGCCATTCATTCTGCCAGTTGTTTAATCCCAATATCTTGAAGTCAATTCCTGACTGCTCGCCTGCTCTTGCCTCCCACATTTCATGTGTCTCAATCTGAAATCTCTGGTTTGAAAAACTAGAACTCAGCCACTCCTCACCACCTCCACCTTGGTCAAGTAGGCTAACTGGCCCCCTGATTCTATCCAGGTCCCACAAAACCTGTTTCTGCACAGCAGCCAGAGTAGTTTTTTAATAAAGGTTTTCCAGATCATATTAGCTCTGTTTTCAAATCCTCCAATCTCTTCTTACTTCACTCTGTCCTTACCATGGCCTGCAAGGCTCTATACTATCTCTTCCTACTCTACTTTTCTGACTTCATCTCAGTCTGTTTATCTTCTTGGCAAAATGTCCTCCAGCCACCTGGACTGCTTTCCTTCAATACTCAGCACAGCTCCCTCTTCAGACCTTTGCAGGGTCTGTTCTTTTGCCATGGACACTCTCTCCAGATGACTTGGTCTTTCCTTTCAGTCTGTGCTCAAATGTTGCTTTATCTGTCTTCTCATTAATACCTCATCAAAATGGAATCTCCCGTGAGTCTGTCCCACCCACCTTAACAGCACTTATTCTCACTTGACACATTATATATTTCTTTCTCTATTTTAGAGAGTAGGCACATAACAGGCACATAAATGAATGTAATATGAATTCTAATTACAATTTTACTTATTTATTTTTAGAGCCAAAACTTGACATTTTATTTCTTTTTAATTTTTATTATTTTAAATTTATCTTTATCATTGAAAATATTACAGATGTCTCTTTTTTCCCCATTGACCCCTTTACCCCACTCCTGTTTCCTCCCAAGGCCTTAGACTTATGGTTCAAATTCAGAAGACCTATTCTGTTTCCTTCTACTTGACTCAGACAAGGGACAAAATAAAATGTTTTTTTCATCATATGTATCCTGTTCTTCAGATGCTGACCCCTAAATATAACTGATTATATGATAAAATTATGTGGTTCCTCTTTTTGCTGAAAACTTAGAATCTTTCCCCCATGTCCCTGCCCTGCTTTGGCCCTGGGTTACCCTGACTATTCATACTTATTTAACCTGATGGGCTCATCCTTTCAGCTCAGAGCTTCCTTATAATTTACTTTGAATATACAAAGCAGTGGCACTGTCAGTAACTCAGTTTTCTAAGCCAGCCTGAATAGCATAGAAAAATCCTAAAAGGGTTTACCTCGCTCTTTCAACATCATAACATTTTCAAAACAACATAACATAGCAAAAATAATTTGTAGAGAGTTACAAGTAATTTCCCAGCACCTCTCAACACCCTGTGCCAGCTGGTGCTCTCAGGGTGAATGGCTGGGTAATGGCTCAGTTCCCAGGGAGAAGAAAATGAATATCTAAGCAAGTTTTTTGTTTTGTTTTTAAGTGCAATTAAATTCCCTTAAGGCAGATACTGTTTTGTTCAAAGTTGTTTTCCCTGGGCCTAGGATTGTGCCTTGCATTTTGTGAATATACTAAAAATCAACATGTTAAATTAAATGAATGAATAAATACATAAAAATAAGCAAAAGGGCTTCACATAAATAGAGAAGCAAGGTCGTGTTTTTGGAAGGAGCCTTAGATATGATGTGTCAGATATGGGTTTTAAGCTCTGGTCAGGATAAGCAAGCCACAGACTGTTCACTCATTCATGAGACTGGGATACTGAGACCTCAGAGGACTGTTGTGAGGATTAGGTGAAAGAACAGGAAATACGTAGCACAGACTGGATGTTAGGTAAAAGTTAAGTGTTTGATCAGTCCCCATTAAACCCTCCTTTCCTTTACTTCTTTGAGTCATTAATTGATTTGGCTCTTTCTGGATAAGTAATTTTGGGCAAATCACACATTTTTTGGTGGCTCAGTTTCTTCTTTGTTATTAGGGATCATAGAACCTGAACCTTTCTCTGAGGATCAAATGAGACTTTGTGGTGAAATCTTCTGAAACCTAGTAAACATTCTGGAAATTATGAAATACAGTGTTATTATTTGGTATAATTGCTCGATTTTCCTTATCACAAATAATAGTATAGTATAGTTTGTGTTGGTCACACTTTACTCAATATGTTCCAGGTTCCTTGAGGAAATCAACTTATCTTGGCATATTCCCAACCTTTTTCCACCTCTGCCAAGCAGTCTTTCCCCACTGCCTTCGTCCATTCTGTTAGCAATCCATGCTAAAGAAGGAGCCACTCTGCTCGGCCTTGAGGCCAAAGAGAGCCCCCAAGAGGTGGAATATTCATTAAGAATAATGGAATTAAAGGTGGAACTGAATGGGAATGATTATTTTGGGGGGCAGTTGTTCTTTGGTTTCTACACAGTTGCTAGACCTCAGCACTACCCACATTTTGAGCCAGATGATTCCTTGTTGGGGTTGGGTTATCCTTTGCATTGTAGGATATCTAGTAGTATCCTTGGCCTCTACCTGTTAGATACCCACAGCACCTACCTGGTTGTGACAACCAAAAATATCTTCTGATATTGCCAGTTATCCCCTGGGTGGACTGGGATGGTGGTGACTAGAAGTAGCTCCAGTTGAGAACACTGACTTACTGGAAGACTAGAATGGACTAAAGGGAGCTTCCCAATTAAAAGGTTTCCCCTCCAGCCTTTAAGGGTTTCCCCTTAAAAGATCAAGGAGCTTTATGCCAAACCTCAGGGGCAGGTAAGTGAGAAGAAGGCTATCTGACATTAAGTAATTGTCTCTCATTTCTTCTTCTTACAGGCAATAAATTCAATGTAGCCTTAGAATGGGGTGACTTTGCTTCCGGTTTCTTGAAGCTGCCACCGTTTACAGTTAATATCCTGATATAAATATTAATAACAGTCCCGTTTATTCTCAAAAGCGTCCCCGTTTGTTTGATAAGCTATATGATCACCTAAGCCTGTGTAGTGACCACTATTCTAGATTCTGAGAATTCAGTGGTCAAAAGATACAAAGTCCATCTTTTCCCTTTTGGAGCTTACTTTACACACAGGGAGGAAGAAAATAAATGTTTTGTGTAATGCTAGTTAGTTACAAGTATCATAAAGCATGCAAACAAGGAGCTAGAGGGTGACAAGTGGGGGCTAGGATAATCCTTTAAATGGTGTCGTGGGGAATACTTCTTCCAATCGAGCCCTTTAAGCAGAGACCTAATGCTGTGTGGATATTGATCAGACGTCTCATGGTTCTCTCCAATCTAGACTTAAATTCAAGGAGCAAAACCTTCAGTTTGGTTTTATTTTTATATCACTCATATGAACCTCCTAGGCAAATCCAGGTTTTGCGTTGCTTTAAGATTATACAGTGTGTGTGTGTGTGTGTGTGTGTGTGTGCACTATTAGAAATAATATAAAATTATGAATAACAATTAGATGAGAGGCCTTAAAGCTTAAGCTTTATTAGCTTTGTGATTAACCCACTTCTGGGGTCAGAGATGATGGAGGGACTCAGGGTAGAGCCCTGGCTGGAAAAGATGAGTGAGAACTTCCCTGGAGGGTTCATATCTCCTCCAGGAACCAATGAGATTCATGGGCCTGGTGAGAGAGTGAAGGATCCTAAAAACCCAAACCACACATTTTTTCATAACATTGGGTGCATACAACAAATGGTGGCTGGGTTACACCACCCCTACCCCTCAGCCATTACCCGCAGCATTTTATCGTAGGTCAGCAATTGGATACCATTTGTGAGATAGTTCACAAAGGGAGCTTTGAGGAATAGGTGATTTTTAAAGTGCCATTAATGTTTCTAATGACACCTGACAGGTAATTAGCCTGGCTCGAGCAATTAAGATTATTGGGTAAAAGTAAAGGACGCCTGATTTTATAAGGGTGCTGGTTCCATGCAGTTTATTCCATTAAATGAGCTGCTCCATTGCGAGCAGATTCAGAAGCTCTTTGTTCTTTCTCTTAAACCCCAGAGCTTCAAACTGTGGTCCTATTTGAAATCTGTCAGGGGAGGTTTTAACCATAACACCAGTCTTATCTTTTCAAAAGGATTGGATCAAAGTAGCTTAGTTTTCATCTGAGTTTAACAGGGAAAATGGCCTGTGGCTGTCACTCTGTAATGAGAACTTTCCCAAGGGGCCAACACTAAAGAAATACAGTGATGTGTTGACTTCATGTTTATCATCAGAAATTCTCATCTTTATATACATATGCATATCTCACATCTCTTTGGAGAAGGGATGTCAGAGTAAGTAACATAACTTACTAGTTCACCTACAAAAAAACCTTAATGAGAACTGAGAATTTCTTTAAAACTGATCAAAATCAAGGGTAGTGACTCCTGTCATATATCCTTAAACATCAAACCCTGCTCCAAAAAAAGCAACACATCATGGAAACAAGCAGTTTGTGTTCGTGATAGGTTGTGGCACTAACACAAATCAAATTTAGGCATTTGTATAAAAAGTTTAAGTAATGAAATTTTTTCTAGGGGCTCTAATACTTCAGCTGCTAAACCAGAACTATAGCCTTTTTTATATTAATTATTTTTATTATATTTTCAACAAGGGTAAAATATATTAGTAGTTTTTGATCTGAGCTTTTCCCTACTGGAAGTATGTCCTGTAATAAGCAGGGGCGGTAAGGGGCTTGTGCTTGTCTTCTTTCCGTTCAAAAGCCTGTCCAGGCTGTTTTGTTATTTTTACTTGATAGATTATTTTACTCTGATGTTTCCGTTAGTATTTGCTTTTCCCTGTCTTCAAATATATTAGCATGTAGACTTTTGGAAATATCTCACAGCAGTGCAAGTGTTGGTTTCATTATTACACTGTGCATGTATATGTGAGTGAGAAGTGGCTCTGAAAATTGGATGTGATTAGAAGAATCGCTGGTACTGTCAATCATTCTGCCTAAGTGGGGAAAAAACAGTATGAGGTTTCTTTAAGAAATGTTTTTAAACAAATTGTGAGCAAAACTAATATATATGCATATATGTGTGTAAATATGTGTAATTATTATGGTCAGAAATTACTTCAATATTTATTGATTGTTTCACAGTTCTTCAGAGAATTAAAATATCTTACAATGTTGCCAGGTGTAGAATTTGCACTTGGTTCTACAATTTGAAATAGATTTTTTTCTAAAACACACACAAAAAGTGAATATGACTCTTATGAATTTAATACCTGTACTGAATTTTGAGGATTTTAAAATTAGGATTCCACATGGTTTAGATATGAAACAGATTTTTAAAAATTGAATTTATTACATATTAAAATATTTTTTATTATAAAAATATTAAAAGAAAGCAACAGATTAAAAAAGAAGGGCTTTTATTTATTTATTTATTATTTATTTATTTTTTTAAATATATCTTTATTGATTTCAGAGAGAGGAAAGGAGAGGGAGAGAGAGACAGAAACATCAATGATGAGAGAGTCATTGATCGAGCCCACAACCCGGGCATGTGCCCTGACCGGGAATCGAACCCCTATCGCTTGGATCCTAGGTCGACGCTCAACCGCTGAGCCACGCCCGGCTGGGCAAGAAGGGCTTTTATTAAGTAAATTAATTTTTACATATGAAACTTTGAGGCACAGACTGTTAGTTCCTTCCCTATGTCTATTCTTCCCTTTCTCTTTGTAATAGGATCCCAGATACCAAGTGGATATAAGTACAGAGCTCAACAGACTGTAGTTCCCAGAGTCCCTTAAAGTTGGTTATAACCAAGCACAAAACATCCCTTCTCCCTTACATATTAAAGGACATACTTCCATTAGGAAAAAACTCAAATCAAAAACTACCAATATTTTTACCCTTGTTGATAATATAAAAAAATATGAAAAAAAGACTGTAGTTCTGGTTAAGTAGCTGAAATATTAGAGCTCATAAAAAAAATTGCCAGTTGGGTATAAAAAAATGCTAAATGGTGCTTCGAGAGAGTTTTCTTAAAAAGGAGGGGTTATGCCTCTCTTCTGCCCTTTGCTCAACTCATTCTCTGGCCTATAACTGTGATGACTGCAGTTCCGGGGCCATCATGGCTGAAGGCCACATCTCAGAAATGGCCAAGAAGTAAGCTCGAAGGGGCTCAGGGTATTTAACAGTTTTATGGAGCCACTCTTCCAACCTTCAACTGTCAACCTCTAGAATTTTTTCATGTGAGGGAGAAATAAACATATTTTGTTTGAGCCATTGTTATGATTAATTTTTTAATGTAGCCCAACTTCATCCCAAATGATATACAATGCGATTATTTAAATCATATTTTTAAAGAATAGTTAATGGCATGTGAAAATGCCAGTGATACGTTAAATTAAATAAATATACTAATTTGTTCATTAGCAAATGAATGACCAAGCTGCCTACAACTTTTAATCATTTTTAATTATTTGTACTCTTCTTTGTTTTTAAAATTTTCTAAAATGAGTATGAATTAGCAATACTGCAATGAACATCTTTGCACATAAAAGTTGCATACATGGTAGCTCACGTCTTTATTAAAGAGTAGTTGATTTGGAAGTCCAGGGTTAGAAAGATTTTCATACATCTTGGCAAACTCATGTCTAATATGCCCTGAAGCACAAACACAGTGAACTACCCTGAAATATTAAAAATTTGACTATATATTAGAGACATGCTATTTTGTCTTGATTGAAAATTTTTTTCTATAAAAATTATTGGTGAACAACTAATACTCTGAACTAGATGTGTGAGAGTAATATAGGAGTCAAGGATGATCCCAAAGGGTTTGGCCTGAGCAACTGGAAATGTAAAATTTACTCTCATGGGGAAGATGAGGGTAGAAAGAATCCTCCAAGCTAAACTTTGGAAGGATACCCAAAAGTTAGTCTTGAGTATATTAAAAATGAGATATCTGTTAGAAATCCAGGTAGAAATGTTGCATAGGAAGTTAGATATATGAACCTGGAATTCAGGAGAGAGTCTTATGCTAAAGATAAATCTAAAATTTATCTGGCTATAGATGATATTTAAAATCATGAGGTGGATGCCCTGGCCAGTTTTCCTCTGTTGGTTGGAGCGTTGTGGGTTCGATTCCTGGTCAGAGAGAGCATGGGAGGCAACCAGTCAATGTTTTTCTCTCACATTGATGTTTCTCTCTCTCTCCCTCTTCCTTCCTCTCTCTCTAAAATCAATGATAATAATTAAACAAATATCCTCAGGTAAGGAATAAAAAAAAAATCAAGAGATGGATGAGATGTCAATGAACACATAAAGAAATGAGAAAAAAAAATGAGACAAGAGAAAAATTAAGAGGCTGTGGTCCTTTGGAGATCTCTGGTGGTCTGCATTAGGGATACATTCTGTGAAATGCCGCAGACAGGACAGATAACATGAGGAAGCAGGCATGAGGACAGAGATGTGTTTAGCATGTGGAAGCCATGGGCCCCTTCAGGAGAGTGCCTTGGTGAGGGATGCGGGCTAGAACCTGATGCAGGTGGGTTTGAGAGAAAGCTGGAGGTGAGGGAACGTGGAGAGTGAATATAGTCTGTTCTCATGAAGTTTGGAAATAAAGGAGAGGAGAGAAAAGGGGCAGAAGTTGGCATAGAAAGTGACGTCAAGAGAAACAATTTCTTTGTTTTGTATTAATGTAGAACAAATAATAGGTTTTTATGCCGGTAGCATGGATCTTGGAAAGACAGAAAGATTAATGAAGCAGGAAACAGGGGAATCAGGCCGGGACTCTGTTTTCGGAGAGGGTGTGATCAGATATGCGCGTGGCGAGGTCGGCTTTCCAAAGGAGCAGAGCGCACTGATAGGAGCTGGGGGGAAGGCGCGGAAATGCTGCGAACACTGGCAGGTGGCAGGTGTAGGACGCTTTATAGCAGATGCTCCTTCCTGATTGCTTCAATGTCTTTTATTTTTTTGGTGAATTGGAAGCAAGCAAGGTTATCAATGGAGAATGAAGGGGACAAAGAGGTGTTTGAAGTTTGAGGAAACAGGACCGGTGTGAAATATTAGCTTGTGACAGTGGAGAGTGAATGGACAAAGGAAACACAATATGGGTGACAAGTGGCCCTGACGGCCCACCTGAGGTTTGTGGCCATGATTTTCAAATGGAGCCAGCCAGCAGGGTTATGTGTTTTGCTTCACTCTCTCAGTGGCCTGGGTGCAGGCACGAAGTAGGCTCAAAACTGGATTTGCCCTGGGATGCACTTTAGCCAAAGGAGCATGGGCCAGGGAGAAACGCCCAAGTGATTTTTGTGAGCATTCAAGGGGACAGATATAATGAATGTCCATGGGTTTAAATGGAGTAAGGAGAGACGTGGCCTATACATACAATGGAATATTATTCAGCCTTACGGAGGAAGGCAGTTCGGACACATGCTACTACATGGATGAAACTTGAGGACAATTTGCTAAGTGAAATATGCTAGTCACAAGAGAACAAATACTATGTGATTTCATTTACGGGAGGTTCGTCTAATGCATAGGGACAGAATGGTGGTTTCCACGGGCTGGGGAAGTGGGGGAATGGGAGGCTGTTTAATGGATATAGAGTTTTAGTTTTGCAAGGTGAAAAGAGGTCTGGAGATTGGTTGTACAGCAATAGAAATGTAATTAATACTACTGAATTGTACACTTAAAAATAGTTAAGGTAAATTTTATGTCGTATATTTTACAACAATTAAAAACATTAAAAAATGTAATGGGCTTTTACAATTACCGCTAACACAAGCATAAACATAAAAACACCATTACATACATGCATTATTATTACTTTTACAGCCCAGTTCACTCACTAAAGGTAGACAAAAACCACGAATTTACAACTTGACCACTGAGCCTTTGAAAGTGGTTGTGTGCAACTAAGCTGGACTCTCCTCCCATTTGGTTCACGCACGTTCTCAATTATCAAGTAATGACTAAAAGCAGCCTCTGTAAAAACAAATTTCATTTCAGAATTGATCTATTTTGTTAGGGCCAATTTGAATTATGAAGGCTTACACCGTAGGAGAAATATTTTGGCTGAAGTAATTTTGTATTTGGATTTTCAGTTCATTGATAATTCAAATGTTTATATGAGAGTATTTTGGTATGTGGATAGCCACTTCGTAAACAAGTACTTCACTCTGATTTCAGTCCCAGCATTTGTTTTCATATTTGTGATTAAACTGGGACCCAGTGGTTACCTGAAGTGACAGCATTTTTCTTATATATATTACAGGACATAATGGCTGCCACTAAATTGATGTATCCTAAAATTAAGAAGCCAATAGTCTACATCTATTGTATTCACATGGAATCATTTTTTACCAGTTATTTGAAAGCCTTAGTTCTTGCCATAATTTACAATGGGCAGTCATTTTCATACACTATGGCTTGATTTTCAAGTTATTCAGTTATTTCAGGCTTTGATTTAATCCTCCCCTTCCCCCCAACAGAATAATGTAACAGAGTGATTGTGACAGGCTAATGAGAAGAGAGGCAGATTTGATCTAAGAAGAATGTATTTGAGCTAAAGGAAGTCCAAAGACCTCCATGAAGGATTTTATCAAAGAAGGTTTCATATTAGTTTGAATAGTGAGAAGCAGTGAAACAATGACTAGAGAAGTGCTAGTTGTGTTGAGCTCAGAAGACCTGTGCCTTAGCACTTAGGACTCTATTTGCATTGCATGAATTCTGTCTTTGTGGGTACTGACTTATATAGTGGTTCATCAGCAGTAAGTGTAATATACATTCTCAATGAAAATTTTTTTTGATATTTAAAAATTTTTTTAAATAATTTTATGGTGTACATTTTGGTGTGCATTCTCTAGTTGGTTCATCATGACATTGGATTAGTATATAAAGTAAGCTCATTATTTAGTTTCAGTAAAACAATGTCCAAAATATTAAATTAACACTATTAAATTTTATTAGATGCATTGTTGTGTTTGTATTTGACTTTCATATTTTAGTCTATCAACTTTTAACACTAGAAATATATTGCTGGCCCTATGTTTGCATTTATTTAGGAAGTATTACAATAAAAATAACAAGCATTTTTACCTTTAAAGGGTGCATGCATTTGTACATGAACTAGGATACAGTGGAATATCCTAATGTTAGGGAATATTTTCCCTGGGCTATCATGTTTTTGTAAACCTAATTTGTCTTTGGGAATCACAATGAACTTGTTCATCTAGTCATTTTATATGATTTTTAGAAGAAAGACTAAGTTATAACAATATGAAAATAGATATGCAATTATATACGTACAAAAGACTACTAGGATTTCAACCAATCAATATATGATTAAAAGATTCATCTGTGATAAAAGGCACAAGGTATTTGACAAAGTACTTCTTTGCATTTAGAAGCTGCATTCTAAGAGAATCAATAGTACACTCGATTTTTAATTTTGCATTGAAATTATTTGGACAAAAGGTTTCTCCCAACCTATTAGCCATTTTAAAAGCCTTGGAATGGGCTTAAACTATTTTGAACCGATCTAGATTGAGAAATAGGTCTTCAGTTTTTGCAGCCAAAAATAAAAGATTGAGGCCAAAGGGTAAAGGACAGTATGGCTTAGACTTTAAATGGAAAGAGAACAGAGACAAAGAGAAAATGATCTAGCATTATGTGCTCACATCAATGGCAGTAATTAAGCTTTGCAGCATCATTAGATATGATAACAATAATTTATGGCTTTTCATGGTATTTCTCATGCTAAGCATACAGAAGCACATGATAGCAGGACCCTTAATATTTCCCATTGTTCTTTTTTTCCTAAGGAAATAATGATATTCAATTGTCATGAACTGGGGAAATATACAACACAGATTTGGATTTTTATCTCCAAAGAAGAAAAGATCAAGTGTTTTATGCCTTTTAACCATCTGCAAGATTTTTGATAGCAGTAAAATGCTAACAAGATACTGAGGTGAGTATATCTAAGAGTACAGTATTTAAATTTATAAAAGTTAATTTGGCATTATATTAAACACCGAGTTAATGTTCCTACCAGCTTAACAGCTGAACTATGACATATTATACCATAGTGTTAAATTGAACCAAGACATTCCAAGTTTGGTTTGTGGGAAACCAGTCATTCATCAGTTTAAATTTTCTCGTGCTGTGGTTAGTGTAGAGGAAACCCCTGCATGGATACTTGGGAAATACTCCATGACAGGAACTGAGAAAATGCCTTAAATAGTTAAGTATTGCATTTAAATCAACATGATGTCGTCAGCCTTAATGGATAACTGTTTATTTTCTTGTTTGCATGTTAAATTAAACTGAAGATCTATTTCTTAAATTTAGTTTTCAAGGCATATTTACAGAGAGCATTATAATAATTTAATTAGATTTTTCTTTTCTTCAGTTTGAACTGAGTCTCCAAATGCCCAAGGAGATCATAGTGAAAAGGCAATTGCTGTTCTTAACTTGATTTTTTAATTCAAGTGCCAGTATGAAGAGTTTTTTAACAGCGCTGTGCGATTGTGGAAATGTGTCAAACACCAGTTTTCGAGGCATTGCTTTAGAGAAACTTGACTCATTCATCTCAGAGGCCCTGAAACAAAGGTTCAGGGTCTTGCATACTTACAGGCTCTAAATATATTATAAAAGTTATAGAAGGCAATGTAGCTAACTTTACCTTTCTTAACAGATAGCTAGGGTGCGACCTACCCTTGTGTTGTGTTGGGGTGAGGTTTTTGTTCATTGATCCAATGCTTTTTGTTTTCTGGCTCTCCTTCTAATTCAAATAATCTTCTCTTGAGGTTTAAGCCAGAAGTGGAAGAGCTGCTCTGTGTCACCTGGTTCTTAGGATAATAACATAAACACTACTTGTAGCCACATTTCAAAGTTCCTCTCTACTTACACCAATAACTTGTAATTAAGTGCCATAAAATCCCCTTTCCTCAGTTACTAACTGAGCAGACAATCTGATTCTTTCTTCAAAAGAAAGCTTTAACTTCATAGAAGTTAGTCATAAACAGGTCTAGTGCATTCATTAGAAGCTTTAACTGAGGAAGGTAAGCCCCAGAGCAGCACGTGAACCTACTAGATAAGGAGAGAGACTAGAAATAAAAAATAAAACCCAGAAATATAGTTACTTATGCCTATTGGGTTGGGACTTCAGGGCTTTGTAAAATAAAATCCTTACTCCTCAGATGGCTTTTACTGTGCCCAACAGACATATTTCATCCCCACTTCTGACATTATGCCATGTGATACATTTCAGCTAATTCTTGATATCTGAAGAGACTAAGGCTAGAAGATGCATATTATCCATGAATAAATAAGGATCGTTTAACATAGGAATGTCAATTAATGTGATGCAACATATTAACAGAATGAAGGATGAAAACCACGTGATCTGTCTCAACAGAAGCTGAAAAGCCTTTGACAAAACTTAACATAGTAAATATTTTAGTATTCAATTCTAAATATGTCAAACATTTGAAAACAAATTTTCTAGAGTATCTGATTATGAGCAGCTTATAATACTTCGCTGTCAATTCTTGACAGCCTTAGAACTCTGAAGGCCAAGACCTCTGCAGTATCCTCAAATGTAAAAGATAAATAATGGTGTTGTTATGACTACTACAGGAGACCACATGTGTAAGGACTTAGGTTGGCATACATTAAGGGCTCAAAATATGGCGAATAATAATAACAGGATAACAATAATGATGATTATTTGCTTTTGGTAATCTTGGGACTTCAAAGACTCTCAATGATTTAATAGACTTGAATGGCAGAATTCAAATATAATTAATATGTGAGATCAACCATAGTAATCGATTCACTACCAGAAACGCGGTGCAGTTGTCATGTAACCTAGATAGTTGAGATATTAACATTCTTTAAGGGGTTTGGTTACAGAGCTAAAGACTTACACCTTTTTTCCCTGCTGACTTTCCCACATTGGTGAGGTTTTTCATTTTTCAGGCAGCTGTCTCTTCAGTAAACTCCAGGCATGGGATTCAAACGAGTGCTCCTGTAAAAGCAGATAGAGGTAAAGACATAGATCAAAAAGTCAGTATTCCTATCTGGAGCAATCTCCTGAGGGAGTGAAAGGAAACCCTTGAGCTATTTCTATAGCATTATTTTCCTTCCACACCGGCAGCTTGTATTGTCTGTAGACCTAGCTACATACTGATCAATTCATATTTGGAAAAAAGAAAAAAATGAAAGAAAACGAAAACATTTAGGAAACACCAAAGTTTTATAGGTGTGTTTGTTTCCAAGTCCATCTAATCTAGGCTATGTGTAATGTTTCTTACGTGTGTATTTTTCTCTGCTGTTGTTAGTGAGGATTGCCCCATTACTCAGGTTGTATGAATTAGCACACACAGTCATGGGTGGCTGGCTCATCCTCAGGTTATTTATTACAAGGTGATGGATGCACTTGCAGTGTTGACTATTTAAATTGAAATATATATGTCTATAGATATAGACATATATATCTATAGATACATATATATATATTTTTTTCCAAATATGCAAGACAATTTAACATAAAAAGAAAAGCCTTTAATAAAATTTACTGCCAATTTAGACTCTAAGTGTAGCTTGACAAATACCTGTTAGACTAAAATTTATCAGGCATGTGTGCTGATGAACCTGCCTCTGTTTCTGGGATGTTAAAATCAGAAAGAAAAAAAAATGAAGACAGTTTTCCTCGATGGCTTTGGAGGGATAAATCTGATAAAAGCATTTTTGCAAGGAAGAATATTCTTTGACAAAGAGCATTTGGCCTGTATGGTTTTGTAATTACTGGTGGAAATGAGGAGGAAAGAAAGAGAGTGTATTGCTCAGGCTTCATTCTGGGTCGGTGGTCCCCAGACTCTCCTGGAAGAGGTTGCTTATGAAAAATTATATTTGCCCTGGTGGATCTGCTATTATAGCAACTGAGCACGAGCCTCAGGCACTCTGTTGTTAACTAAACTGAGGAAATGCCACTGTAATTCTAACTGTGATCACTGGAATATGGGGCAAAATGAACTGCAGCCAACTCAGGATGAGCCATAAGACAGAGCAATTTTTGCAAAAGAAGAGGCCTGCTGTGGTTTAGCGTGTGATGCATGTGCCCGCACGCGGCGGAGGGGGCTGTCCCTAGTCCCATCTAAAGGAAATGGAATGTGGCTCCGAAATGGGGCTTATCAACCCCGTCCCTGTGCGCCACAGACCACATCAGCCTCAGAAACCAGCTGGCTGGGTAATTTCATAGTTTACTTTGTTCCTTGTTAAACCACACAGAATATGCATCATTCCTAAAAGAGGATAGGGAGACGGGTTTCTTACCTATTATGCTGATAGGCTTTTCAAAACTGAAAACAACGTTTGCCTAGCAAATCACTGATACATTTAGTAAATGTGTGATGTTTGGAAAGATCCTTTCTTTCTACTTGTTATTGTTATGCCACTCTTTCCCCTCACCGGACACACACACACGGTAGCAATAACGTTTAAGCTTAAAAGTACATGTTGGGAAGGTAGAGGGAGGGCGTACCCAGGAGATCATAAGCTTTGCTAGCCTGGAATTTCATGAAACTCTTGACATTGTTTAGAAGGAACATGAGCCTGTGACTATAGCATGGAAGTGTGCTTGTTGTGTGTGCCAAGTGAATCCTTCCTTACATATAATCTTTCAGGTGCAAGAATCTTATATTAGTCAGCTCAGACTGTCATAACAAAATACCATAGGCTGAAATTACTTCAACAATAGGCCTTTTTTTTTTTCTTACAGCTCTGGAGGGTGGAAATATGAGATCAGGGTGACTAGCATTGTTGGGTTTTGGTCAGGGCTTTCTTCCTGGCTTGCATATGGCTACTCTCTGTGTGTTCACACAAAGCAGAGAGAGGATTTGAAGGACACAGTACTATAGGATTAGCGCCTCATCCTTATGACTTCATTTGAACTTCATTACCTCCTAAAGACCTATCTCCATATATAATCCCACTGGGTTAGGGCTTTCACATATGGATTTCTGGGAGAAACAATTCAGTCCATAGCATTCTGCCTCTGCCCCCCTCAAAATTCATGTCCTTGTCACATGGAAATTGCATTCACTTTATCAAAACAGCCCCAAAAGTCTTAACTCATTTCACCATGACCTCTAAAGTCTAAAATTCAAAGCCTCATGTAAATATCATCTAAATCAGACATGTGTAGACTAGAGGTATGATATAGCTTGAGGCAAAATTCCTTTCCCGCTGTGAACCTGAGAAATGGGACACATTGTATGCTTACAGTGTACAGTGGTGAAACAGGCACACAGTAGACATTGCCATTCCAACAGGGAGAGATTGGAAAGAAGAAAGGAGGACAGACCCAAGCACCTCCAAACCCTACCAAGACATCTCTTTGACTGGAAGTTCTTCCCTCCAGTCTCACTGGAGTAGCAGCATCACCTTCATAGCTCTGCAAGGGCCCTCCCCTCACAGCTCTCTGCAAGTTCAGCCTGACTTCTGAGGCACTGGACAAGGTCATCCTGGCCTACAGGAAATCTGAGCTGTGGCCCACCCTTTGAAACTAAGGAGGAGAAAACAACCCTGTCCACTGAGCCTCTGGTGGGAGTGGCAGCTCTATTGATCTCTGAATTGCCCTGGAGATCATTTTTTATTTTTTTTGAAGAACAGTAGGTGTTTAATAGTCCAATAGCACTATGGTCTGATCCTATAGAATCCAAGAAGTCTGACAGGCTCCCTTCCTTCCATTCCACTTTTTGTGTCCACTTTATTTCACACCGGCAGTGTCTTTCCTGGTATAATCCCATCTCCATCCCTGGTTTCTGCTGAGATGGTTGATGAAGCTCAACCACACCCTTAGTGTTCTCTTCAGATTAACTTTGCTAATTTTTTTTTTTTTTTTTGTAATATGAAGACAGAATTTTCTGAGTCTTCAAGTTCTGATTTTCTCCCCCTAACTATTATTCTTTAATTCATCTCTCTTTTTTTTTTTTGTATTTTGTTCTAAGCATTCAGGAGGAACCAAGCCACTCCTTCAACACTTTGCTTAGAAATCTGCTCAGCTAAATACCCAGTTGCATTGCTCACAAGTTCTACCTTCCTCAAAACACTGGAATAGTTCAATTGAGTTTTTTGCTGCTTTGTAACAATGATTACTGTTTCCTCTAGCTTTACAATGTTTTACATTTCCATCTGAGATTTCACCAAAATCACCTTAAGCATCCATATACAGAGCATGAAACTCAAAACTCCAGCCATTTTGGGAGTAAGGGCTTTCTTTGGCACATGACTTTTGGGAAGACACAATTTAGTCCACAGTGGCCCTCTTTAAGTTCCCCACTTTGGGGCTTTGACATCTACTCTTTTTTTCTGCCTGGAACACTATTTCCCCAGTGTGTAGGTGGTTGGGGAAGCCCCATCTGGGAGGGTGACTTAGGGCTAGAACCCCAGCTTTGAGAAGAAGCCAGCTTCCTAAATATTGGGGTCCTGTCTGTGGGGATGTGTTCTCAGCAAAGGAATGGAATTAGCAAAACGACTGAGGCAGAAAAGAGTTTGGTGGATATATCTGGTATATCAGTTAAGAATGTCTAGTCTGCAGGTAACAGAAAAGTAGACTAAGTAGCTTAATCAAACTTAGGTTTACTTTTTGACATATCACAAAGTTTGGAGTAGACAGATTTTAGCAGTGATGCTAAATGTCTTCAGGACAATGTCTCTGGGATTCTCTTGAGCAGTGGGATGCTGGGGTAGCCTGTGAAAGCTAATTGTTACATTTTCAGGAATTTGGGGGAAAATTAAAACAGGTATTATTAAAAATTAAATTTTATGAAAAATTAAATTATTTTTAAAAGGGTAATAAATACTCTAAACCCATCATTTTCTAATTATTGTAGTACATTTCTTAAGGTTATTTATATCTATGTTAACTGTGGTGAACATACTACATATTGGTGTGCTTATTGCACATATTTTCTTTCTTTTTTATTTTATTTTATTTTATTATTATTATATATTTTTTGTTAATCCTCACCAGTGGATATTTTTTCCATTGCTTTTCAGAGAGAGTGGAAAGGGGAGAGAGAGAGAGAGAAACATGGATGCAAGAGAGACACATTGACTGCTTGCCTCCCACATGCGCCCTGAGCTGACCTGCAACTGAGATACGTGCCCTTGCCGGGAATTGAATCCCTTCGGTGAGCGGGCTGAGGCTTCAACCACCGAGCCAACCGTCCAGGGTGCACATATTTTCTTAACTTGATGTTAAATGTTGCCAGATTGTTGGCCTTAAAATGAACATGGCAGAGGTATTCACATAAGGAAATCAGCAAATGCTACATATAAGGGCTCCCACTCCACTCCACCCACCCACCACCTCCTGCATGAAAAGCCGGTTGCTAACCATTTAATAACACATGATTGCTCTTGAGGCAGTTTCTTTATGGTAGTAAGATGTCTGTTGCTGCTCCAGTTCTAACTTCCAGAAGGCCAAAGAAAAGGTGAAGAAGGGTGGGGGAGGGAGAGTGATGAGAGAGAGATGGCTGGGAAATGTGATCCCTCCTTAATCAGAAAGGCAAAATCAGAAGTGTCACAGGCCACTTGCAGCTGGATGATGTTAGGGAGATGGGAGCAGGGACTGTGGGTTGGCTTGTCCATTCAGGGGCCACCCCAGTGTTTGGTAAACACAGGGGACTCTGAAGTGTAGGGCATCAGGAAACAATGGCAGAATGATGCCGATGGAGAGGCAAGACCAAGTGATAAGAGACTAGACGATGGCCTGCCCTCCCACTTAATATATGACAGTCTCTTTATGTTATTAGTCTTCACAACACAGTTTCTAAGACTTCAGAGCATTCCATCATTGAATTCTTTCCTTAAAGGAAGTTCAGTTAATGACTTACAATATCTTAATATTATTTACTGTGCAGTGTCTACCACCCAGGGTCAACAACCCAGACCACATTTATTGTGTTTTACGGGGAAAAGAAAGGGACAGGGGATAATCTGGTTAATGTAGAAATCAGAAGTATTGTCAAGGGGAAAATTGCTATTTTCACGTTTCGATTATGGTATTCACTTGGTGAAGAGTAAGAAAAAAATTAGGAAATAAAAGACAATTTTGACACCTTAGCCCTAAGCTTTCTGCATTAAAGTAAGAGGAAAAATAATGTTCATATATCAAGGGAAATAGGTTACAAGCTGAAGCTTGCAAACCTCTTCACACAATCAAATGTACTGCCAAAAAGAAATTAATGGTATTCTACTTATTTTCATTGAAATAAGGTTAGAGACTCCAGCTCTGGTAAAATTTTAGCAACTGAATGCCCAATTGAATTAATTGAACTTTCCTGGGAAGGAGAATTCTAGTTATTGCTTTTCTGTTTTTCCAAACTTGTTGCTTTTAAATTACAATGGGCTCTTAGAGCCTGTGGAAGCATTGGCTCTGGCACTGACGGTCCCCAGGCTGCCCTGTTCCCCAAGAACTTCCTGGGAGGAAAGGTCTCTGATTTCACTGTATTTAGAAGTTGGAGATTCCATTCATTTTAGAGCTTTTATTTTTTCAAAGAAGCATGAAAGTAAAGAAAGGTTTTAACCTGGAAAATGTGGGACCTTTTTGTTTCAGAGTACACTCCTCCCCCTTTCCTACAAGATTTGTTTAAGAATTGAGAGTTGGCAAACCTGTTGGGGGAGCAAAGGTAATTTCTAGCCTAAAAGAAGACTGATCTTAAGTGCAAACCAGGGGAATAATGGCACATCAGATATAAAAATGAAGGGAAATGTTACTAATCTCTTTTCATTAAAAAGGAGTACAATTTAAATTATGTTTTTTTTCTCTATTTTCAACTAGAGGTCGAGGTAGGGTAAGTTCTTCATATCAGACCAAAAAAAAAAAAAATTGTGCTGGAGTCAAGATTCTCTCCCCTGCTGTTACAACAAGTAGCCTGAAATAAATACCCTGCTTTTAAAAGAAATTTGACTGATGGCTCCTGTTTGCCTTTCAAATGATCATTTCATTTTTATTTGCTATAGTTCAGCATTTTCATTCAGAGAGCTACATTTCTGGTCAGAAAGGGAAACAAAGTAGAATCAAACAATAAAGGAAGGATAGAAAAAGTTCTTCTGTATATAATCACTCCAAATGCCAGAATTACAGATGGGGTGTTAACCTGTGACATGCAATTCTGTTCTTACATTTTTTTGATAAGTCAGGAATTCGAAGACTAATAAAAGTGTGAAAAGCATAGACATTGTTTCCTGAGAGAGCCTCTTTCCATCTATTGTTGCACTCCAAAGAACACGAAGAACCCCAGAAGCTGCTGCCTTTTTGAAAAGGCATCTTGACATTTCCCCTAAAAGGAAAAGTGACTGCATTTTGAATTCCTTCCATGGCTTCCCTAGGTAGTGTATTGGATGCTTACAATGTGTCAGTAATTCTTCCCAGCTCTTTATCAGTATTGACCTGTTTAATTTTCCCAATATCCTTATAGGATAATAATATCATCTCCTTTTCATAGGTGAAGAAATGAGGGCTTGGAGACATTTAGTAATGCTGCACAGCCAATACGCAATGGAATGAGGGAAAAGCCCGTTTCATGAATCATCACAGGTAATTGTTTCCCAATGCAAAACAAGGGCGAAATGATAGTAAAAGGACAGCTGTGCTGCAGTTGTTATCGGGGAAGTTGAGGCATCCCTTTCCCCACTGAGTGCTGGGGGTCAGGCCCTTCTGGTATCTGGAGAAAAAGAATTACCTGAGACTCACGTGGGAGGATGAGTGATTTTTATTTGCGTGGCATTACATCCCTGGGGTTCCAAAGGCCCGTTTCTCTTGATCCAGTTCTGAAAGAGGTGTCGGTGGGGATGCCGCAGAGCTGGAAGCGAGGCCAGTGTCCCGAGTTCCCGCCCTACGCTGCAGCCAGGGCGGGTTTGGCGCCAGGCCGGTTACAGTTCACTCGTCCATTGTGGGGGGTGCACATGGCGGGGGGCACGGAGGCAAATGCTGGGGAGCGAAGAGAGTGCGGCCCCCGCAACGTGCGTCCCAAGAGCATCAGAGAAAACCAAGAGGAGGAAAGAGAAACCAAGAGAGCAAACTCCTTTGTGTAGGGGATTAAATATCCCGAATTTCACTTGCTTGCAGTGGCCACACCCATTCTAGCCAATGACCTGTTCTCAGGTCTGACTGACAGGCAAGCACCTTCCCTATGTCACCCCAACTTTACTGGGCATGCTTCCGTCTCCTCTCCGTTGAATCCCTGGGAGTGTAAAGGTGTAACTTCCCGGAAAGCTGCCCAAATGACATGCCTATAATATTTGGCCTTCCCTTTGCTCCTTTCCTCTTATTGATAACTAACTCCAAACATCTGTATAAAGATCTTATTTTATGCTCCACTGTTAGAGTTACAAGTGTCTTGACACTAAAAATTAACTTTCTGGATTTTTTTTCATCTTTATCTCTAGTTTTCTTTAGACTGAATATAAAGATAGAAAGATTATATTTTAGGAAAATATCTGACTTTTTGTCTGCAACCATCTATTCTGATAAGACCTCGCTGGATGTGTTTCACTCCAATGCACTGTTAAGATCGTGCCAAATTTATTTCATTCTTCACATACCTGACTTTATTTTATAGGTGAAGTTTTCTCTAGAATGGTTGAACTACACTTTGGAGTCATACAGGGTAAAATTCCAGACCCATGCTGTCCTCTGTGTTTGGGCCTCCATTAGGGACACTCATGCTGAGCCATAATTTTGACTAACATTGTTGGTTTGATGACATGCAGGTTTACTTTTCTGTCTTATTGGACCTGGAGAAGGGGTAAGAGAAGCAATTTTTAGTTTGATGAGGTGCCTAGCTGACACTTAGGCCTGGATTTCTAAAATGTCCTGAAGCTAAATTCAGAAGAAATGGAGTTGATTTTTGGTAGGTCCCTGCTGCCTTTTGAATGACACTATCCACTGCTATTGGTTTTGATAGGACTATTATATAACCTGTTATTATTAAGTTCTATAACCTTGGGCTATCTGCGGTTGTGAACTTTCTCTTGATAACTGGTTCAGGTGCTTTTTACTATTTCGGTTTTGGGGTAGACTCAGGATAATACCATTCATGAGGTTCTGGCATATCAATTTGCACTAATTGCTCTGAATTGCAATTAAAATTTATTTGGACTTGGAGGAGGCATGCACATTCTTAACTGTCCAGTTCAGACCATTTATTAATGGTTAAAATGTCATAGGGTGTCAAGTGCAAACAAGAAGAAGATGAATACCTCCTCTCCTGGTAACAATTTCTTCACCTTCCTGTCCTATCATATAGATGAATGTGTTGTTTCGGGAAAGGGCTGAAATTGGATAATACTCTGAAAGGCTGAGTTGAGAAGAAAGGGTTTCTTGGAATCCATATGTCTTCATAAAAAAATGTTGACTTTTGAGACAGGCCGAGATGTAACATTGTCTGTTTTGCGGATGGCTCATAGGCTGCAAGAAGACAATTCAATCTCCGAGGTTACTCCAATCCAGATTGATCTCTGCTTTCATTTATGTCGCCCGAGAATCATGACTATACAGACAATGGCAACAGAGGAGTCGCAGTAAGATATGAAAAATAGATTCCAGGTAATAACCAGCTTAATTGCAAATTAAAGCAAGTTATATAAATATGAAGCAGAAATTGCCCACAATATCTTTTGCTTTGTTAGTGAAGGGCTTGGAGTAGGTGGGAAATGAGATAGGTCTCAATATGTGTGACAGTTTCCTGACAAAAGTTTGTTACAAGTGAGTTATAGATTGACAATGAGCTAGAAAAAGTGGAAACACATGCAATAACAACAATATATTCTGAATTAAATGCAGAGAATCAAGTGGTAATGACAATTGAAAGAATAAAAAAAGACTAAAGCTGCTTTGGGTGAACCTTGGAGGGGAAACTGTGGCTTCCATTTGTGCTACAACATTTCAATAAACAAATAGATTGAATGTTCAGGGCTAAAGCTTACAAATCTGAGGAGGAATCCAGCATCCCATCTTGAGCTGTCCATGTGTACAGATGCTTAGTCTCCCACACCACACACTGGGACACCTGCCCATGTGTGGGTTTCTTCCTCTTTCTGCTTAGACTCTAAGCCCTACGTGGGTTGATTCTCACACCCTCCACCACGCCTGCATGGACAGTCTTCTCTCACTCACACTTTGGCACCTCACAGGGTCACTCCCTGCAGGGCCGCCCTTCTTACCCTGCTCCTGCCAGAGCTCCAAGCTCCACACGGTGCTCCCCTCAGCCTGCAAACCCTATGCTGGCTGTTCTCCTGGGCCCCTGCCCACCCTATTTTGACGCCCTTCACCTGGCCCCCTTGCTCCTATCAAGGAATCGTTTTTGCACTGAATTGTCCAGGAAGAAAAAGAAAGGGAAACACGCAAAAGAGGTAAAGAAAACATAGGAGACTTAATACATTTTTACCACATTACTCTTTTGCTAAATCAACCAGAGCTCATTTTTATTATTTGCAGCTAAGAAACTGGACTGAAATCCACTGTAAGGAAGAGCTTCCATTCAGGGAAGGCCTTTTTGTAGAAAACTTATACAGCTGCTGAAGAACCAAGGCAGCCTCCTCTACTATAGGCTATGTTCTAAAATCCACCTACTATTTTATAAGAAATAAACAGCCACTGAAAAATAGTTTGAATAAATACAATAACATGATAAAACAGACAAAGCCAAACAGAAAAGTGACCCCAGAGAAAACAAAGTACAAGAAAAAGAACATAAAACAATTTTAATGCTACTTGTGGCTATGGAGACAATTGACAGAAGCTGCTGTAAGGAGGAAGGGAGGGAGGGAAGGAGGGAGAAAAGAAGGCAGGAAGGAAGGAAGGGAGGGAGGGAGGGAGGAAGGAAGGAAGGAAGGAAGGAAGGAAGGAAGGAAGGAAGGAAGGAAGGAAGGAAGGAAGGAAGGAAGGAAGGAAGGAAAAACCACCTCTTAGATTTTTACCCAGAATAGGACACAGATGGGAACAAATTAAAAATGCAAGAAGAACTCTGTCCCACAAGTTTAAGGCCTGGATTAGGTTCTTTTATGCTAATATATTTCCTGCCAGGAGCGGGGCAGATTGTCAGACTTGACTCGCTTTGGGCATATAGGCGGGCATAGGCTAAGTGGAAGGCCTGGCAGTAAAGGAATGAAGGGATTTAAAGAGGAAGCTTCCTGGTAAGAGAAAGTAGCTGATGTCTCACACATTATCTCTTTGGACAATCACAGCAACCACATGAGACTGGTTTTATTGTTTCCATGCTATAAATTGAAAATTTAAATATTTTCCCAAGATGGCACAGCTCATAGGGCTCTGGGATAAAGATATGGTTTGAATTCAACTTCGTAACTCAGTCTACTGATATTTCTGTCACACCTAACACTAATCTCCTTATTGTTTCATTACATTAGATTAGTAATATTTCCCTTCCTCAGCCCTCATCGCTCTCTTTTTCTCTCCCTTTCTCACACACACACACTTAGAAGCTATGGTTTCATTGAGCATTTCATCATTCTTTTAAAAAATGTATTAGGGTAACAATGGTTAATAGCATTGTATAATTTTCAGGTGTATAGAATTATAATTTGACATCTGTGTACCCTCTTGTGTGTTCACCACCCAAAGTCAAGTTTTCTTAAAATTTTTGCTCTTTAGAATTTCCAGTAAACATAATGTTGGGTATATAATGGTTTTGCAATGAACTGTTATGGAAGGGGTCACATAATTTGTAGTATCTGTTTTCCTTGTTACTCATTTGAAACCATCTGATGTCTCACCAGTCAGTGTGTTCAATGTTGAAATGGAAGTATTGACTTTCAACCTTATTTTTGGAACCACAATAAAATCCCTCTCTCTTTCATTTTCTCTCCCTCTCAAGCGCGCACACACACACATCATAATTATAATTGAGAAGGTTTTTGAGACAAAACCCTCGGGCTGTTGATGAAAAATAGTATTAGGAATAGATTCAACTTCATTTGTTTCATGTATCAGCTCTCTTCCAGACCCTTGGATTCTTTGGGTTTCGATTGATAATCATGTGCTTAATAGAAGGGCTGATTAGGCAGGAGGGAGACATGAATAGATATGTTCTTGTATATTTTATATTATTATTCTTTAAAGTTCCAAGTTTACCATGGTGATTATTAATTTGTCAGTGAAGTAAAAATTGTTATTCATGTTTCTCTCTTGCATGTCAAAGTACATTGCTAATTTATAAGCATCAAACTACTGTAATCTGTTTTTCCACCCCCACAGTGTCAATACAATTTCGTATCTGGCCTGGCCAGTGGGAAACACAGCTTCACTAATTGGCTGGATGAAAGAGCAGCTCCAACACCTCAGGTATTCGGTCAATCTCTTTTCAGTAAAGGTCAGGAATACGTACACACATGCAAGTGTGTTTTTCAAATTGGGAAAATAGGCTAAAGTGATGTTGTAGTTAGAAATGTTGAAAATTGACGGTCTAATAAAAAGTTACTAGTAAAGATTCATATAACCTTCAAACAACAGCCATATTAACAGGATTTAGGGCAGTGATTAATGGCTTCATAATCCATTTTATCGTCTTTAATGTAATTGCTTGTAGAAGAAATGAGAATTTTAGGTAAAAACAGCTATATGTATTTAACTGCCTATGTGGACATGTGCCAAATTTAATTTTTGTTTTTATTTCTTTTAACTTGACTTACTTAGTTGACTTTTAAGTTGACATATAATCTTAATATTTACCTGAAACTAATCGATGACAACCTCACTGAGGATTTGTGGCTCAGACACAACCATAGTGGAAGGGGTTATTGATTTTCAATATTCATGTTGCTTTAAAATTTTTATTTATTAGTGTGGAAGTTTCTAAAGTTATTATTCAATGCTATATGTTTGCTTTCTTTGGAGATTTTGTGCTGCATATTTCAATACATTAGTTCACATATTAGAAATCCCGTCTTTTATAACAGTTGGTTCAGAATCTTGAAACCTCTGATGACCAAGCCTCACATTTCAGAGACTGTGAACCTGGTTCTTCACGCAGCCCCTCTGATGTGTCTACCCAAGTACACAGTGCTATCCACAGTGCAAGGGACAGAGAGAACATTCCTTCCTGGGCCCTGCAGGCAATTAGTTTATGCCCTGAAGCATGACATTTGATTGCTCCTATTATTTGAACTTCCATAACCAATACAGTTGTTAGTGCCCAGAAAATCAACCAGGCTTTGTAAATGCGTAGCTCTAGAATTGGACGTGGTAACCTCTAGTTACTGCAAATTTCATAGGCTGTCTTCATTCTTTTCAAGATGACATTAAATAAGTCCAGATTTTTATGAACCAAGACCTGGCAGTTAGAGGTGGCCACTGCTCCTTCCTCAGAAATTAAATAGAACTTAAAAAACATTCTAGATAAAAAATTCTAGATAAGATTTCAAAAAGTCCCTGGATCTTAAAGTAAGGCAATGATATTTTTTTCCTGATTTAACAGATTCAGCTCTCCCTCCTTCCTCTTGCTCAATACATACATGTAAGAGCTGATCGACCAAAGACGTCCAAATTTCCAAATCAAACTACCGTTACCCATGGGCTCCCGTCTCCACCAACTCCAACCAAACGCCCTGTCAGTGACGTGCCTGTTGCTAAATCCAATGTCCCGTGCTGTGCTCCCACCCTCTGTGACCTCTCAGCGGGGCTCAGCACAGCTGTCCGTGAATCCCACTTGGAACAGTACCGCCTTCTCTTGCTTTTCTCCGCATCGTATCACCCTCATTTTCCCAGCACTTTGCTGACCGCTCACCCCCTATTTCCTTCTCTTATCCCACTCCTGACTTAAAAATATATAACTCGTCAAGTTAGTACTAGGTTCATGTCTATTTTGCCGACAAATTCTTTCCATAAAGTAATCCCATCTCTATGTTGGTAACTGAATGTATTAGTTCAGCCCAAATCTCTTATCTGGTTCTAAAACTGATTGTCCACCTGACATCTTCACATCCAGGTGTATTTCAAGTATTTAACACTAAATATATCTAAAACTAAACCCTTAATTTTCCCCCCATGCCTCAACCCCAACACCTATTCTACCCTCCCCTTTTTCCTATCTGGAGACTTTACTATGTGCCTGGGGTAGTCTTGGGAAATAACAATGAGTAAGATGGGCACCATCCCCTTCCCCCACAGAAACTCATATTCCAAAGGGGAGGGGACAAGACAAAACACAGGAGAATAGAAGAGCAATAATTCATAGTAAGCTCTGTGAAGGAATGTTAGAGAATGGAGGTGATAATGGGGAAGGTGCCTTCACTTCTATTTTTTTCTGTGCGTAACTCCTGGCCTCTTCCTCCCCTCCCTCATTCCTGAGGGATTGAGGCGTGTAGTCAGAACTTGCACAGCTCTGCTCTGTCCTCTTTCCTTCCCTCTCACACGTGTCCTTGACTGTGCGAGCAAGTGCTTGTGCCCTGAGTGTTGAGAACCCAGGGTCTGCTCCCACAGGGAAAACCTGCGGGGAAACCACATCTTCCCCTCCGTTCCTCTTAAAATACTACTCGTCTATAGAAAGCATATTCTCTCAATATCTTACCTCTTTCCCTTTTATTTTAAAGGTGTCCTGCCTGCTCTTCTAGATGGCTAACTTATCCTTTAGGGGGTCTGGGAAGGCTTTCAGATTTATTTTTTTTTTAATCCTCACCTGAGGATGTGTGTTTATTGATTTTTAGAAATAGAGGAAGGGAGAGAAAGAGAGAGAAACAATATCGATGTGAGAGAAACATCAATTGGTTTGTCTTTCGTACTTGCCCCGACCAGGGGTCAAACTGCAACCCAGGCATGTGCCCTGACTGGGAACTGAAGCTGCCACCTTTTTGGTGCACAGGACAATGCTCCAGCCAACTGAGCCACCCGGCCAGGGCAAGGTTTTCAGATTTGTAACTATGACCTCAAAGATGTCAACATCCAAGGAGGGGGATGGTAAACCTGTGGCTCATGGCTTCGATTTGACCATAGTCTTAGTTTTTTAAAGGCTATACAAAAAACATAGAGGAATATGCAACAGAGAGTGTATGCGGCTTGCAAAGATCAACCTTTTTACAATCTGGTCCTTTACAGAAAAAGTTTGTTGGCTGCTAATCTAGAACTTAGAGCCAGGGTTCTTGAGAAATAAACTGGCAATAAAATTTTAGAACAAAAAAATACATATGGATAAATTTTGGCTTCTGCTAAAGCTGAGGTGGGTGACTGTGAACATTGTTGATGTTTTATTAGATATAAACCATGTTGATTTTTTACATTGCTTTTAGAGACTTATATTGGCTAAGGTAGCCGGTTTTTTACAGAAATACAGTTAGCTTTTACCTTTTGACATGAGATCAAATGAGCCTTAGATTTCATAGCATTTGTTATGTTTGAAGGTCACAGCAATTTATAGTTTTGTTTTTGAATAGAGAAATAGTTGTTTATATAAAGGAGAGACCTGGTCCTCATCAAAGATTCAGAACTCAAAAGAATGTTTGGTCCTCAGTGAAGTAGTAAGTTTCTAAAACAGCTTTGGTAACAAAGTGCTTTAACAGAATGCCACAAGGGCAGAGCTCATCTTTAGTGGAAGCATGCACCTTTGAAAAGTTGCAGGCCACATACCTCAAGAAAGCAAGAAAAATCTCAAATAAACAATTTAACCCTACACCTAAACGAACTCAAGAAAGAATAACAAATGAAGCCCAGAGTAAGTAAAAGGGAGGAAATAATAAAGATTAGAGAGAAAATAAATGACATAGAGACTAAAAAAATGATACAAAAGATCAATGAAACCAAGAGCTGGCTCTTTGAAAAGACAAATAAGATTGACAAGCCTTTAACCAGACTCACCAAGAAGAAAGAGAGAGGACCCAAATAAATAAAATCAGAAATGAAAGAGAAGTAACAACTGACACTACAAAGGAATATGAAGGATTGTAAGAAAATACTATGTACAGCTATATGCCAACGAGTTGTACAACCTGTGTGAAATGAATAAATTTCTAGAAACATACAATCTTCCACAACTGAATCAGGAAGAATCAGAAAATCTGAATAGACCAATTACAACTAATGCAATCAAGGCAATAATAAGATTAAAAAACCACATAAAACTCCTAGCAAACAAAAATCCTGGACTGTATGGCTTCACAGGTGAATTTTACCAAGTATTAAAAGAAGAATTAACACCTATCCTTCTCAAATTTTTCCAAAAAAATTCAAGAGGAGGAAAGACTTCCAAGCTAATCCTGTTAGAGTAGGAATGGAGAAAGATATGAGCTGGGAGAGGTTGGGAGAGGCAGCTGGGGCTTGGAGAAAGTAAGTCTGAGGATGTGACAAACAGAAAATAGACAATGGAGGTGGCAGGCCCCTATGTGAGCAGGAAAGATTCAAAGCCTTCCAGGATGTGGTCTAACTGGTGGCATAACACATAGATGAAGGAGCCTTATAAGTTAAAGATACTTTTTTCTTTTTTTTTTAAGAAATAAGGGAGAGGGAGACTTTCTGAGGGGCACTCCAGTCTAGGGATATAACAAACCCCACCCCACTCAATTCAGTTTCAGCCAGCTGAGTGGCCCACTCAGGTCCTATCTGAGTATATTCCTTTCCTACAAATAAATCCTTCTTTTGCTGCCATTTGTTGTCTCTTGTTTGAATTCATTCTTGCAAGCAAGACCAGAACTGGGGGCACAGAGTACTGTCTTTGGCCAGAGGTTATCTCGAGTCAGAGACCCCCTTGACCACTGCTGACAATTCCAGAACCAGATAAAGACACTACAAAAAAAGAAAATTACAGGCCACTATCCCTGATGAACAGAGATGCTAAAATCCTCAACAAAATATTATCAAACTGGATCCATGAACACATTAAAAAGATCAAACACCATGATCAAGTGGGATTTATTCTGGGGATACAGGTTGGTACAATATTTGCAAATCAACAAATGTGATACATCACATAAATAAAATAAAGGATAAAAATCACACGATCATATCAATAGATGCAGAAAAAACATTTTACAAAATCCAGCACCCATTTATGATAAAAACTCTCATAAAAATGCGAATAGAGGGATCATACCTCAACATAATAAAGGCTATATATGACAGATCCACAGCCAACATCATACTCAATGGGCAAAAACTAAAAGTGTTTCCCTTAAGAAAAGGAACACGCATTTTCCTTAAGAACAGGAACAAGACAGGGATGTCCCTTTTCATCACTCTAATTCAACATAGTTCTGGAAGTTGTAGCCACAGAAATCAGACAAGAAGAAGTAAAAGGCATCTAAATTGGAAAGGAGGAAGTAAAACTGTCATTATTTGCTGGTGACACAATACTGTATATAGAAAACCCTAAAGACTCCACCCAGAAACTACTAGAATGGATAAATGAATTCGGTAAAGTAGCAGGATACAAAATTAATATTCAGAAATCAGTGACATTTTTATATGCCGACAATGAACTATCAGAAAGAGACACTAAGGAAACAATCCTATTTACTATTGCTATACTTAGGAATAAATTTAACAAAGGAAGTAAAAGGCCTGTACTTAGAAAATTATAGGGTACTGAAGAAACTGAGAAAGATACAAATAAATGGAAGCATATACGGTGCTGATAGATAGGAAGAATTAACATCATCAAAATGTCCATACTATCCAAAGCAATCTACAGATTCAATGCAATTCCTATTAAAATATGAATGGCATATGTCATAGATCTAGAACAAATATTCCAAAAATATATATGGAACCACCAAAGACCCCAAATAACCTCAGCAACCTTGAGAAAGTAGAACAAAGTTAGAGGTATCACATTGCCTGATATCAAACTATACTACAAGTCCATAGCAATCAAAACAGCATGGTAATGGCATAAGAACAGATATGCAGATCAGTGTAATAGAATAGAGAGGCCAGAAACAAACTCATGCCTTTATGGTCAATTAATATTTGACTCAGGAGGCAAGAACATACAATGGAGTGAAGACAGCCTCTTCAATAAATGGTGTTGGGAAAATAGGACAGGTACCTGCAAAAAAGTGAAACTAGACCACCAACTTATACCATACACAAGAATAAATTCAAAATGGATAGAAGTCAGTCTAACTCCACACAGGCTTTCCAGACCTTTCTGTCAGAGACTGAGCAAAATAAGAAATGGGGAAATACGAATTTTGTATTTTATTTTTTTAAAGCTTTAGACCCAAAGACAGAATTTGATTTGGAATGTTTACTCCCAAGAGGTTTTCTGTTTCTTTTTCTTTGCTGGGTGATACGCTATGCTGCCAACCCAGGATCTCTTTCATCACATTAACAACCCCCTCTCCATCCCTTGGTTATGATAAACAGCTTGGTATATGAAATTCAGTGATAAGTGAAACATTCCCATTTTGGAAGGGACTCCTGGCTTATTCAGTGGCTATCTCTGTATCTAGGTTAGGTTTCCATTTTCACTCCGTTTTCTAGCTTCAGCTTTTTTTTTTTCCTTTCAATTTTTTTATCCCGAAGATTTCTTTTTTTGTGAGACTACAATGCATTAAAAATATGCTTTATCCATATTTTATACTGGGTGAGTGTATCATGGTGTTTTACCTACTATATTACCCCAAACAAAAGTTCCTCCAATGTTTTCTTTACAATTCCAGCAGCAAAATATTTTTGAAACAAATGCTGAATATTTTGATCTACTTTTTAAAACTCTTATAATAATATGTTAGCTCTCTTTAAATAAAATCCATATTCCTTAATGAGCCATGTAAAAATCTGTTTTCTACTTGCTTCTCCAAACTCAAGCTTCACACTTTTCCTGTGACCAACAAGTTTTGGCTACACTGACCTCTTTTTAAATAGATGTTTTTATTGATTTCAGAGAGAGGAAGGGAAAGGGAGAGAGAGAGAAAAATATCAATAAGAGAATCATCGACTGGCTGCCACCCCCTATTGGGAATCGAGCCTGCAATCCAGGCATGTGCCCTGACCAGGAATTGTACTGTGACCTCCAGGTTCAGGGGTCTATGCTCAACCCCTGAGCCATACCACTAGGCTACACTGGCCTCATTTTAATTGTTCAAACCTGCTGGCTCTTCTGGTACATCAGGTCTGGGCTCACATGGCACTCTCAATGCCTTCCCTGAGCACTGTACTTTCTGGACAGGTCCTCTCACTTTTGTTTTGCTTCATAGCACTTGCCACAACTCACAACTATGTTTATGCTTGCACTTACTTTCTTAAAATTAATCTTCCAGTCAAGTGGAAGTTTCTTGAAGACATGACCACCTTTAAAAAAAATTTAATAATCATCACTTTGTGTATGACTTGGTAAATAGAATTCAGCAACTTCAATCATTTTTTTGAATGAATGAATATGTAGAAACCTGAAAACTTCTGAATTATCAGAATAGCTTTCTTCAAAATTCTTCAAGACTCAAAACACAATCTAAGAACTTAGTATATTTAGGTTCAAAATTTTTCTAAGGAGATTTGATTGATTTTTGAGTTATCTAATAGTGATATTACCAAAAACATTCATTAGATTTCTCTTTTACTTTGCTATACTTCTGAGCAATATGCAAAATGACTTGATATAGTCTCTGATCCCAAAGGAATCAGTAAATAATGACTGATGAGACTGAGGAATATATAATAAAGGTTTTAATGAAGTTATTTCTATTTTTTTATCACTCTCCTATTCAAGTATCTTAGTCAAGCATGTCCTGTAGTGATGTAGTGAAGCAATGATTCTTCTCTATTTCTTCCCCCCCCCCCCCCCCCCCCCCCCCCCCAGATAATACATCCCAGCACCATGGTCTGAGTACAGATTTCCCTACCCTGGGACATGAGAGTGCACTTAGACTCAACCTAGTTTTTATATTCCAGAATGATTCCTAAAAATGAGGGAAAACAAAGAATGGAGAAGAAACATTTAAAAATAGTAGAATTACATGTAGTGCATCTGAAAGTGCTGAGACCTCATCAGAGCTGGAGAAAAAGACTCTTTACTAAGAATTCTAACATTTGTGAGAAACCACTTAAATCAGAGCATGGGCTAGTGCACAGTTTCAAAGGGAATCTATTTCCAGTCAGAATCAGAGACAATTTTTTTTCTGACAATGTGCAATTACCTTTCCTTTATCCAACTGCCATTTTCAGCTGTCATAATGCTGCCCAACCCCCAAAGCATTGAAATCAGTTTCAAACCTTTCTCAATTTTCCATGATTTAATTAAACCAAACAACCCAGTTATATCAGAAAGTTACTTTTCTCTAAATATTCAACATAACAGTAATATTAGTGTATATTTAGATTCCTTTGGACACCTTTTTAGGGAACTTCCTGGATAGTAAATGAGCTGCCAGGTTTTTCTGTCATCTAATTCCTCAGCATTGCTCTGTTACTTTATCAAAGAACTTCTGGCTGCCCAAATATTATCTTTCAAAAAATACATTACTTTCATTATTTATTAAATTGTAATCTCTTGACTCATTTTCTTTTAGATGTCTTAGCTTAGTGGTCTTAGCTTAGTGGTCTTCAAATGTTTGTTGCTTACATACTACTTAAAAGAATTGTAAAAAATATTATATTCCTTACACTTTTTTAAAGTTAACAACTAATATTCTTTAATAGATCTCTAAGCAATTTCAAAATATGTACTTTTCAACACGATTTATATATTTATATTTTTAAATAAAATGATTAAATTATCTCCGATGGAATCTAAATATCATAGTGATTGGACATCACATTTTCTATGTAAAAATACATGAACAAGCTGTTCTTATATAACTGAACACTTACCTCATTTCTTATTTTCCTCTACTTTTATTTTCATGCTATTTATCTAAAACTGTGTGCTAATGTATAAACTTTTAAAATAAGGGTTATCTTATTTATCACTCTTATATTTTCATCACTATTTTATAGTTCTCTGCAACAAAAAGAAAACAATAAGTTAAAAAACTCTGTGTAGACAACTTATACAAATGCAAATATATGCATATAAAATTTTTATTCTGGGTAATATAGGATTTAAATACCTCTGGATTGATTGATTATTATAATTATTTTATTATTTTTTTTTAAAAAATATATCTTTATTGATTTCAGAGAGAGGAAGGAGAGGGAAAGAGAGAGACAGAAACATCAATGATGAGAGAGTCATTGATCGAGCCCTGACCGGGCATTGAACCCCGATCGCCTGGATCCTAGGTCGATGCTCAACCTCTTAGCCACAATTGCATATTGGTATATACAATTTAAAACATAGAACAACTTTACTGAAAATGCATTTCTTAGTGAAACAGATAACACTTATTTAAAAAAATGTTACTTGTTACTAGAGGACATCAATGCTCAATCTGTTTTCACATTTCTACATGTAAGCACTGAGAAATTTGGGTTGCATATAAATAAATGGAAATGAAAGCAGCTTTTCTGTAACAATCTCACTCAATTCTTCAAATGTTTTTTGTGGTATACACCTAAATCACCTAATGATCTAGCATCAAAACAGTGTTTTATAATTTAACAACTTTTTTAGGTATTCCTTTATTTTTTTGTCAAAAAAATTAGAAAAGAAAATAATTAGATTTGCAGAAAAATATAATAAGATATATGGAAATATTTTAATTATAACTGTTACTTCTTCACTTTAGAGACAACTTTTTCTCTTCTCTTCAGAAAACAGAAATATTATTAATTTAAATATACTTTTGCCTATATTTTGCTTATGTATTGAAAAATATTACATTATCTAAATCAGACTTCCTGTCAGAAAGTTTGGCTTTATTTTTGGATTCAATAAATATGTTAATACTTTTACCAAGACAATCATCTCACTTCTGAATTTAAAGATGGTTAAAGAATAGATTCTTTACATGAGTTTGTTTCCTAAATGAAATAAATGAAATAAAGCATGTCACCTTCAATATTTCTTTCTGATAATAATTTCTTTGCAAGCATGGAACTCAGCATGAAGAGCACTGTGGTTTTTGGCAATAGTGAGGAGAAAGAGAGGTGAGGTCATTAAATGAAAAATTTTATTATCTTCACTATATAATATAGCTGAATTCAGAAGACTCTAGCAGCATGTTTTGCAGGAAGGACAAAAAGCACTGCTGAGGTTTATGTAATCATTAGAAGAACTTAAGGGTTATAACACCAAAATTCAATTGTCCTGTTGTTTGGTACTTCAGAGCACATACTCAGAAGCCAAGCCTTATCCGATGGATATGCAGTGAAAGGAAGGCCGTGGAGGCTGCGGTGGTAGTCCTGGTGTGCTAATAAATATTTAACAACTGGCTTTCTAAAAACAGTATGTGTGTATATACATATATAAGTTATAAATTTTATTGATATAAAGGATGTGTAGCATATAATTTGCAGATAATAAGAAAATACACAATATGTTTTACTACAAATTCCATTTAGGAAATTGATCCTCACAGGATGCTTTTGCTGATTTTTGCCAAACCCTTATGTGCATAGCTAATCCTTGCAACTGATTGAATAAATGTAGTTCTGACATAAATGTTGATTGATAATTTGTTTACATAAGAAAGATGAAAGTGAAACAAAAACATGTCAGAACTTGACTTGTTTGTCGATGTGAGTGACTTCTTTGCTGAAACAGATCATAGTTTTCAATTCCTGGAAGAATGTTTCCTTAATTTTTCGTACCATGCACAATGTAATGGACACTTTTAAATGTTATCTGAATTATTAATCTTTTCTCCGTTTTCTTAAGTGTAGCTAATCAACAAACAATAAACCAAGCCCTCCTTTTCAGTGTTTGTAGATTTACTTAGTGATTTCAAGCTACCAAGGTGATGTCACTGCAGGTGAAGTTTGGAAGAGATGTGTGGCAGACAGGCTGAGAGTGATTAACTGCAACTGAAAATCAAGTGTAAAAGTCAAAGGGTTTCCTTGGTAGCTTAAAAATAGGGTATTTCCTCCTTTGGGAGAGCAGAGAAGTATGTAAACTAGGGCAAAAACTTAACTGGTAGAGTATCTGAGCTCCAAAGAAAGATAAATGCCTAATCAAGTGTGGTCAGCTATGTCAAGGTCAGGCCCTATTTGGGAAAGAATGAAACCCTGACACTGAGGTGGGGACATCTGGGATGCTGCTCTCAAAAATGGTTTTGGGGAAATTGACAAATTCCTTTGTACCTTCTAAAGCTTTCTGATAAAATTTTGGATCCTCTGCAATCTTGGTGTTCCCAGCAAGTCAACACGTGCCTTTCTTGGGATCTTTGCCCATTTCTCCTCTTGGGCACCAGGCCTATACCTAGGGTTAAGTTGCATCAAAACCCAGGAGTGAACTACTGGGCTTTATAAGGAAAAGATTGGCTATACTTCAAAGCTGGTGCAAATTGTGGCCAGCATGAGCCTTTAGTAACCAGCGGGGACATGTCAGATTGGATCCTGAGAGTCCTTGATCAAGTGAGCCAGAACTTGGGTTGGATAAAGGATCCCTTTTGATTCGGGAAAACTCTCCTGAGATACAGGATTTAACAAAATATAAAAATTGGTAAATTGAATCTTATCAAAATAAAAAACGTTATTCTGTGAATAACCCTGTAAAAAGGCTGACAAGACAAACTGCAGACTGGGGGAAAATATTTCCCAACCACATGCCAACAGGGGACAAGTATCTAGAATGAAATAATAAAAAAAAACAAAAGAAAGAAAGACAAACAACAATAAAAAAAACCCTCTCAAAACTCACCAGTAAAATCCAAACAATCAAATTAGGAAATGAACAAAGGAATGAACAACTATATTATGAGAAAGGACATACAGATTGCAAAAGGTTTTGTGAAAAAATATTCAATTATATTAGCCCTAAAGAAAATTCAAATTAAGACCACAGTGATCATATGCTTCTTAGAATGACACACACACAAAAAAAATGACATCAAATGCTGGTGAGCGTGCAGAGAAAGTGGGTCAATGTAAAATGAATGGTACACTCTGTAAAACAACCTGGCAATTTCTTCTAAAGCAAAATATGCAGTGACTGTATGACCCATCAATTTTATTCCTGGGAATTTATCTCACAGAAATGAAAACTATGTTCACACAAAAAACTGTACCTAGATGTGTTTAGCACATGTATTCATAGTAACCCAAAACTCGAATCAATCTAGATGTCTTTCAACAGAAAATACTTAAACAAACTGTAGTACATATATGTCATACTCAGAAAAAAAAAAAAAAGCCAATTCTAAAAGGTCACTTGCTGTACGATTCAGTTTATTTAACATTTTGAAATGACAAAATTTTCTAAATGCAGGGGAGCCTAGTGGTTGCCAGTGTTAAGACCAAGGGTGCCTGGGATGAGAAATGAGATGGGTGGGGCTATAAATGGTCAACTGGTTGGATTCTTGTGATGATGGGAATGTTTAGTACCTTGACTGTGGTGGTAGATATACAAACCTACACATATAATAAAATTGTATAAAACTAAACGCTCATAGACACAAATGAGCACAAGCAAACTGGGAAATCTGAATAAGATTTGTGGCTTTGCCTGGCCAGGTGTGGCTCAGCGGTTGAGCTTCGACCTAGGATCCAGGAGATTGCGGTTCGATTCCCAGTGAGGGTACATGCCCAGGCTGTGGGCTCGATCCCCAGGAAGGGGCTGCAGGAGGCAGTCAATCAGTGACTATCTCTCTCCCTCCCTTCCTCTCTCTGAAGTCAATAAAAAAGATATATTAGAAAAAAAGATTTGTGGCTTGTATCAGTGTTCATATCCTGGTGATGATATTATTTTATTGGTGGAAACAGAGTCAAGTGTACATGAAATCTCTATTATTTCTTACAACTGCATGTGAACATACAATATCCTCAATAAAATTTTTAATTAAAAAATTATTATGAACCAGTAGTATCTGACCCAGGATTGCAAGTATGATTAAAGATTAGAAAAACTGTTAATGTAGTTGATTATGAAAAAGAAGAAGGATTCTGAGATCTTTTTAAAACATACAAAAACTTCTATATATATTTAATATTAAGTTCTTATTAAAATGAATAAGCAAAACCTCAAAATAAACATACCTCTTGCAATCTAAGAATAGAAACTTCTTAACCTGATGATAAAGTACATATGCAACTATCAATAGCAAGTATCTTGCCTCATAATGAAATGGTAGAAACATAGCCACTGAAGAAGACAACCGTCAGCACTACTGCTTCTCAGTATTGGTCTAGATCCAATCCAGTGCTAAGAAAATAAATGCTAGTAATATTTTTAAAATATTGAAAATAAAACCCAAAGCTATCCTTATTTATCTAAAGGGAAATAACATCCAACACAATCAATTAATATCTATTAGACCTAATAAAAGAAAGGTAGCCAGGGTCCAGATAAACTTACAGAAATCCATAGATTTTCTATTTAGTGGAATTAGTCATATGAAAATGTAAAAGGAAAAAAATGCTACATATAGAATAGCAATAAAAACTATAAAGATAAGAAATAGCCCGGCCGGGCGTGGCTCAGCAGTTGAGTGTCGACCTAGGATCGAGGCAATCAGGGTTCGATACCTGGTCAGGGCACATGCCCGGGTTGCGGGCTGCATTCCCAGTGGGGGCCCTGCAGGAGGCAGCCGATCAATGACTCTCATCATTGATGTTTCTCTCTCCCTCTCCTTTCCTCTCTCTGAAATCAATAAAGATATATTAAAAAAAGAGAAAGAAATAAACTTAACAGGAAGTGTGCAAGACTTATAAGAATCAAACCCATGGATGACAAAAAGAACCTGAATTAACGGGAAGGTGTTTTATGTCCTTGATTGGAATGGAGTTTTTTCCTGAACTGATGACGAGATTACTAATTTATTGGCTGGGAAGACCAGATACTTTTGAAAAAGTCAACTTTCCAAAAATTAAGCTGCTCTTTCAGTGGGTATTTTATTGAAAATCTCAATATTACCCTTTCTAGAACCTGATTTTAAAATCCATGCAGAAGAAAAACTTTAGTCAAAGAGATTTTGGAAAAAATACTAAAGAGAAACTTGTCCTACGAATTTCAAATAGTCGACCAATACTGTCCTACATGGTAAATTCAAGGAGTAGACTATTTGTTTTGGAAAGTGCTTCAGAACACAGACATAAGAAAATCTTCTCAGTTCATTTATGAGTTGCATAACTCTGATACTAATACTGGATGCAGAGCAAAATGAAACTATAAAGACAGTTATTAAATGGTAGCAATACTGACTCAAGAAGAGGCACATTGATTAATGAAGCAGGATTGAGAAGCAGATCCATGTGTCTGTGGGAATGTAATAATAACTGGCAATTTCAATGAGGAGCAGTGATGCAAAATGCATTTGACACAAGGTATATCTCCTACTTCACACCACGCATAAAATGTTTTACGCAGATTACATAGTTATGGGCATAAAATTTTTAAATTAAAAAATATGAAAGATAATATTTTACAAACTTGGGGAGAGGAAGAATTTTCTAATTAAATTACCGAGGAAATTACTACAAAAGCTGTCTATAAAAATTTTAAATTTCTCTAAATAAACAATGTCAAAATATAAAAGGCAAGTGTTTCTGGAAGAATTACCATTTGCTCTATGTAGCCCAGACAAAATTTTTTTGGTATTGCTGTTAAAAGTTCTCCAGTATGTTATCTGTTAAGTGAAAGAAGCAGTTGTTAAAATAACAGCGACAGTGTTGACTATGTAAAAATTATACATTCGCTATATAAAATACACCAAACTGTGAGATGGTTAGATATCCCCACACATGTATCTCTGAGAAATGATGACAAAGGGGACTTTCACTTTTAGTTCACATAGTTCTGCATTTTTATTATTGTAAGAAAGTACTCATGTATTACTTTAGAAAAAAATTTCAAATCTGGCAGCATAAAATCATTACTGTCAGGATTACTTCGCGTCCAGTGTCTGATTCTTTCAGCCCCGATCAGCTAAGGTGCTGGCGTTCGGATTGGCGCCTGCGACTGCGTTGGTTAAGGGGCTGCGTTTGGCAGTTTCCGTTCACCTGCAGGACGTCCAATACCCACATGCCTTGGGTGAGCCCCGGGAGCCCTTGTGCTTGTTGGGTTCCTACTTGCTGAAACCCCCTTTTCAGACAGCTTCCCAGCACCTTTTACATTGGTAGCGCCTCCCGTTAGCAGTTCAGTCTCCTGCCAGCCTGGGCCCCTGTCCCCGTGCCTGGCGCGCTGGGGCATCGCTGTCTGTCCCAGGAGGGACGCACAGGTAAGATTTGCTTTCTACCCAGGTGCTTTCAATACGTGAGTGAAATACCAGCCTCAGCTCCCATCTGTGTCACGGACTCCTCGGCTCTGCTGCGCTTGTTCGCGTGGACGTCTGAGCCACCCGAGGAAACTCGGGGTTGCCAGGAGCTTTTAGCCAAGTGCGCCCTCATTGCCTGGCTGTCGGGGTGGCTGCCAACCCCAGGCCTGGGGGAATTTCTTTTCCCTGCTTCTGTCTAGACCCAAACTTCCCCCTCTTCTCTACCAATTGAGTCCCGGCTGTCTTCATTTTTCTCTTTGTTGTTTTCAGCTTGGTCTGTGTCCTAAGAGGCTGATCTGTGTAGACTTGGGGTGAGCAGAAGGCTGGAGGAGAGCAAGTTCAGAATATTTATTCCCCTGCTGGTTTCTCCCCATAGAGCCAAACTTTTTTAAAAAAAAGACTCTTTCCTGGAGCTACAAGTCTCACAGGCTTCTGGAAGCTGCTCCCTCAAGCCCAGAGATAGTCACTATCGCTTGCTCAGGATTTTTAACTATTTCTTTAAAGTCTCTGTAATGGTGCCCATGCCTTTGTTAATAGATTCTTTTTTAAAGTTTCCCCAGCCACTGTTTTGAGGGTGCCCTGTGTTCCTCCAAGACTGATGGAAACAAGAGCTATTAATGGAGCTGGAGTGGCTCAGGCTTAGGCGCTTCTCAGTTATCGCCTTTAAAGTAACAGGAATACTAGTCCTTTGATTTTTAAAATCTCTTTACTTTTAAAAAGACAAACTTTATTCATAAAGTAAGCAATGCACCAATTCTTCTTGAAACACCATAGTTGCAGAGATACTAAAGACACCGGGTGTGTCTTTAGTCCTTGGCTGAAGAAAATAATGGTATGTTAGGGTTGCTATCCATGCTGATAAAGTGGGTTTTAAATCTAATTACACCTATAAAACCAGCGTTGACCGTGTAAGGTTATAAAACTCTTAAGTTCATGCTTAACCTACTCAGCATTAAAGTTTGTTTCTTTTTTTTTCTTCTTCCCATTATTTCATTCCCTGCTAAGTGCTAGACCACATTATTTTAGTGTCTTGTCTCATATGATCACAGTTCCTTGTTGGGTGTGTTTATCATAGCACTTTGTCCATTTTCTATGTTCAAGTGACTGCTTAACAATTTGATATTATATATATTAAGGTAATTGCAGCTGTGGTTTGATGTAACTGACTTGGCCGTGGACAATAATTTATTCAGCAAATATTTATTGGATGTTTATTATGTGCCAGACACGTTTTAGGGACAAGGTTTTCATGTAGCAAAATTTTATGGTGGAGTAAAGCCAAAGTGGTTTTTATAGGAAAAAAATCAAAAAACAAAAGTGCAAAACGTCTTTTTAAAGAGTTGCTATCCATTGCCTTTTAATGCCTCGCAAAGCACACTCTTATTAGACCATTTCTATGGGAAAATGCATTCTAAGTATTAACCAACTTTTAAGTGGATGCTTGGCTTTCAATCCATTTAAATTGAAAACTGTTCCTATGTGACCCCTTTTAACATTTAGTAAAGGATGCACTGAAGGCCTATAAATCTAGGTTAACAATCAGAACTATGAAAAAGGTAATTTAATCCTTGCTTTTAAATCATTTTTGGCATTTCTCTTTCCTTGCAAATGATAAGGAAAAGCAAATGTTGACTTAGAAATTAATTAAATATAGACTATTATACCAAACAAGGTTTGACCATTAGCCTAAGTTTCAAATCAGTAAGAAATAATTACAATGAATGGCACCTATTGGGGACTGAGGCAAGGCTACAAGGGAGGGGTGCTTATTGACTTGTCTCTTTTGGGAGTTGACTAGCCTCTGTAGGTGCTAATAAGTCTGCTATAACTGATGATGTCACACATTATTACATCAAATGGAGATCATCAGTTCCCAGAAACGCTGTCCATCTGTCTTGAAATACGTTCAGTCCATCACTCATACTACAAAGTCTTTTCAGGCTCCTTAATTTGTCCACTGTATCCATTTTAAGTTTAGCTGGGTAAAGGGTTTCTGTTCTTGTAAGATGAATCACTTATCAAATCCTAGTGCAGTTTTTGTCATAAAATTTTAAATGCAATTCTTAACATGACAATAACGCCTTCTCATTTAGTTGATTTAATTGTTCAAGCTTTCTTCACCTTTATCATTTTATTTTAAACTAAAGAGTTACAGGTCCTGTAATAATTTGAGATTTTTTTGCTTCTAGTTTATCCACTCACTTTCTCAAAGACTTAAGAAGACTGACAGTGTCATTTTAGTCAATTCATTTCTAGTGGGAGAATGATAGAGTGATCCAGTGGGGAATAATCACGTTCCCAAGGGGAATGGGCCCTTGGCACTTGGCCATTTGCTCTGCCACGTTTCCAACATTTATCATTGTGGTTTAGAAGCCTCGCCTTCCACCCTGTGAGGGTATGTGTGCTACTTCTTGAAAACTGTCATGCCAATTATTCTTATTTTTAGATCTAGAATGTGTTTGTTTTTATTTGTTTCACAGCCGACCAACCTAGAGCTTGGAAATAGATTTTTCAGCCAGACTTCATTCGTGGGATTTGCCATTCCTCTATTTGGGTTAATGCCAGAAAATATCTCCTGTGCCTAAAAATAGCTGCACTGTAGGTAAGACTATACCTGTGAACTATGCTTAAAAACTCAACTTTTAAAACAGCACTCTTGGGGCATTATTTACAATGAATCAATATTTTTAGAGCTTCTGTGTTCGGGATGCCTTTAGCAATAAATTATTGTGTTAGTTGATTCTTAGGTTGTTTATGTACACTTATTTGTTCCTAATAGCTACCTATAAATCTCAGAAAATACACTTTGTTTGATAGCTACTACATTTGATTTGCAAGTATTTGGGTCACAAAGTGGAACTTCAATTTAGAAAAGAAACGGTCAGTAGAATAATTAATTTTCCACGCACAGCACATTCGCTAGACCTTAAGCCTGCCTGAAAACTCTAATGGACAATGTAATCTTCTTGCAAACATCTATTTTATTCCTTGCCCAATGTGAAGCCCACTGCCTAGCCACAGTGTGTAGTAGTTATGTGACTCGGGTGAAATTAACTCAACCCTGATCCATTATTCTTGACTCTTGACATAGCCATTAGTTCATTGATGGGCATGTGAACCATTTTAAAGCCAAAGAACCAGTGCAAAGTGTTCTGCCTAGAGGGCGAGGGCCAGTTAGCATGGCCCTCAGGCCCTGTGTTCTGTAGGTATGGGAAACAAATGTCTTGTGCCTTCTGGGATTGCTGTCACATAATTGTGCCTAAATAGGCTACATTTTGAATGGTGCAGCCACAGCTATGTGTAAAATGAACAATATAATACAAAAAATCCTGACTGAGCCCTGGCTCTGCTGCTGGCAGTTTTGTGACTGTGAGTGAAGCCAGCCTGAGGACAAAGCTGATATGAGAGCAGAACTTAGAGAATTACAGACAAGGGAGTTATGTGTGTAGACAAATAATTTTGTGATAATGGCACAATGGCATTAAAGTTGATATGTATTGAATCTTATTTAATATGTAAAATACATGAAATTTTACTTAATACAGCTAAAGAACTTGAAGAGAAGTTAATCTCAGATAAAACTTTCACTGTGAAGATTATTGGTCATTTAAAAAATATCATTAAACTGAGAAAATTATGAAAATAGTTAAGAATTTTAGGTCGACATATTCTCTCCTAATTAAATGCTCCAATTTTAGAGTATTACTGTGAAGGAGGAAGCAATTTTGCTTTCTTTCTTCTCCTCTCCTTATATTTTTTTTAGTTTGAAAAGATTCACAGTATTTATGTTCTTTGCTGCACAATGATTCCCATTTTTTGGTCTTCGTTCTACACGTAAATGGATTTACTGCTCACCACGATTGCCTTTCTCATGGCTTCTCCTTCCTGGCCTCTTCGAGCCGTCTTGTGGTCAGTTGCAGGTCATTATTGAGCCCTGTTCTTATTAAGGAGGGCTCATGAGTGTTATATTACCTAACTTTCATTGTAGATACTATAGGGCCCTATTTTTATAATTAAATGGCAACCTAACTGGGTACACTTTTCTTGGTAACACTTCCTTCCCCTTGGAATTTCATAAATACTACTTCAGTTTTTACTGGCATTGAATATTACTAGGAAGTCTCACGCTAACCTCATTTTCTTCCCGTATAGGTGACTTTGTTTTTAATTGAATGGAGGAAGAATTCTTTCTTTATTCTTGAATTTCTGTAAGTTAACCATGATTCATTTCTATCTCAGTCACTCTGAATCAGATTTTCCAAATGGAGCAAATTTCTTTCAGTTTGCAGATTTAAGGCTTTCTACACTTTAGTGTCATTTTCCTGTATTGTACCTATGAATGCTTATCTGTTCGTCTGTTTGTTTGGAGTCTCTACTTTAGGAACACAAATTACCTTTATGCTGTTTTTTCATTGCTCACCCTTCTTACCCATCGTCACAGCTCTAGTTATAATATTGCTGCCTCTATCTCTTTTTTCATTTGATTATCCCAAACTTTTCATATGACATTCATTTTATTTAATTTTAGCCATGTCTGCTCTGATTTCTGCTATTTAGAATTTGCTTACTGTATCAGGAATTGTGTGTTTTGCTTCTCATTTTATTTCTTTAGCTCTGCCATGGTCTCTTGCTTTGTATTTTGTTGTTATATCATCTTATCTTTGAGCTATCATGTTTCCTTTTACCTTTAAAAAATTAATTGAATTTTTTTACTAAGGTCTTTATAGTGCAAAATATTGGTAGGAAATCAGCCAGTGCTCCCTGGGTCATGTGTTCTACTGAAATTATTTTTCTGTAGTGTATATTTGTATACTATTTACATCACTTCTTTTCATCTTGCTCATGATGAATTTAAGTAGCTCCATTCAGATGCTATTGTTTGGATACAGTGCAAGCTAATTCTTTTTGATACCTGATGTACTTCTGACACAAATTAGTTGATCTTTCAGCAAATTTTTCCTCTCTCCCTGGCTTTATTGATTTTGTAACTTCCCATGTGACGTTGATTTTGGGCTTGGTATTTCGCTGCGAATAGAATGTGAGCAAAGATGTCATGAATAGAGGCTCTGAATGTGCTTGCATGATGAGTTGGGCTCCTGAACTTTCACCTTCTGCCATGAGCGGAGCATGCTAGTCCCAGAGCGAGGAGCTATGTGGAGCAGAATTAAATCCAGTCCCAATCCTTGAACTAATCCAAGACTCTCCTGGCTAAGCCCAGGAATATCACAACTATTGCATAGAATCATGAGTAAGAAAAAGAAATGTCTTTTGTAGTCCCCAAGATCATGGGATTGTTTATTTGGCATTACTGCTACAAAAATTGACTAAATACATCTTCCCACTTTATGTGCAAATTGTTTTTTCTTCTCAAATTGACTGTTTTCCATGTACTTTTCTAAGGCCTCGGACTATGAAGACAGGGAAGGAGACAGCATAGCTGAGGCTAAGACAAACCTAGGTAAGAGAGAGCGCCTTACATGTCCTTATGAGGGAGATGCTCCAATCCTATGGCTTTGACAACTTCTCTCTTTTGGTGCAGTGCCATGGAAGATGTCAATTCTTCCATTGACTGTGTCATTGCCTTGGTATTTAGGGGCTTTTACTTCTGAGAGTTTTCTCTGACCTTTTGCAGAGCTGTTTAATCACTGCCTTAATCTGCTTAGCCTCAAATTGGAGGATATCAATACAAATTCTTAGACCATTACGGAGATAAACTTTCCTATCACTAGCTCTGGGGAAAGAGGAATTCATTTATGTATTATGTAGAAATGCCACATGGAATACTTAAACAGGTCATAGATACAAGTTCAGATGCATTTTTATGTAGGAAAATTTTTTAAAAATCTAGCTGAGGAGAATTTTTTCTAAAATAAATATGTTCTAGTATATTACACATCTGAATGTATTTTGCTTCAATTTGAAATACTTTTAGTACTGTAGAAAAAATCTAGGGGAAATCAGCTCTATATAAATGTAAAACGATTAAATATTAGCACTAAGGTGGACAGATGAAGACATGAAAAAATAATACCATGTTTTGGGTTTTTTATTTCATACTTATATATCATGTATTGACTAATAGGAACTCAATTGAAAGTCAATAAAATGAGGTCTTTCTTTAACATCTGTCACCAGCATATTGCACTAGATTTAAAAATAAATATTTAAATTTGCTCACTCTACTTTATTTACACAAGTCCACTAATTAATTCATTCTTATGCCAGCTAAATTCTGATATTATAGCAGAATATGTTATTTTTGCTTGCTTTAAACCTGACCCGATTTATTGAGGAATGCTAGTGCATGACCTAGGAGTTTTCATATACTCCATTAGGAATGAACTTAAGTATTTTTTAAAGTATATTTAGTGCATCAGCAAATAGAGAAAATGGATTAGCAGGAACATCTTTCATCTGAAACTGATAAAGGGATCTGTATCAATATTTGCTGGAATTAGCATGTAGTGGATTAGGTTATAAATTATACAATAATATTTATTTTAGAAATTGGTCTTTGCAAAGTCGAGCTTTAGTGGGAAGTAAGGGAAAAAGGAGAAGTGATTATAATGCATATCAATTTTACCAGTTCTCTTGTATTATCCCAAAGAATTTATACCTTAAAAAAAATGACTAAAATTTATTCAGCAAAATGCAGGCAATGAAAACAAATGAAACTGATCTGAGTAGTAAGTTATCCTACTTATAATGTGGAATGGAAGCAAATTATCATGAATAGAAGAAAACCATCTCTTCTTGTTGGCTGGCATGAGGTCATTTAGTATTTAAATCAACTTTAATTACTGGCAAGCTGAATTGTTCATTAATGGGTTGTCTGTAGCAACAAAGATAGCACATTTAACAGTGTTGTGAAAATACTGTAGCACAGCATCATCTTCAGCCATGGGTATTGCCTGGAAGTGCAATTTAGGTTTATTAAACCAAGATTATTTATGAAGCCAGTGGCAACAAAGCTTTCACATTCTTAGCATCTTAAATTTTTTGCTGTTGTTGTTAGCTTCTACCTTTTGAACTATCCTCTCTTAAAAGTAATTAATTCACCATACATTTTTATGATTTCTTAATTAACAATGGAGAAAGTGGTGTGTTTGTCTTATAATTACTGAGTTGCTTGCTAGGATTGGTAGAGACCAACTACTGTAAACTAATTCTCCCGTGTGAATTCTGATTCATGTGAACTGGGTCCATATATATTCCTTTTAGGTCACTTGGAGAATACTGTATGAACTATTTTCCAGTTAGAAAAAAATGTCAGATTATTTAGATATCTGTTACAAAGAATTAAAAGTATATGTCTCATTCTAAAACTTCCTAAACACAATACTTGATCCAAATTTGAGGCATAACTTAGGAGTGAAAATAAACCTCACTTAACAGCTGACCTGTCTCTTCTTAGCAGACAGTGTGGAGGGGTGCTCACAGAGCGGAGCTGTCACGGCCCTGGGTTACCAGTGACATTCTGAAATGCTTGTGGTTGTAGAGCTTTCTGCAGGCGCTTGCTGCTTGCTTTGTTAAATTGCACACATTTTTCAGTCAAACATTTTCCTGCCTGCATCAAAGGTGTTGAGTAACTGTGTTAACCTTGGTGTATTTTGGCAATAAGAGATCAAGTAAAAGTCAATAAATGTCTTCCACAGCCCTGATAAACTCCAAGGGCACAAATGGAGGTGTTTATGAGCTGTGGGGGACAATTTGGTCAAGTATACGTTTCCCTTCAAATTGCTTATTGCCATTTTAGTGGTAGCAGAACATATTTCAAGTCACTTCTTTGACGGAACATATTGGTTGGCATTGCGTAAGCTTCTGTTTTAAGAGACAGATGGCAATTACCCATTTCTGTGCACTGGTATCTTTTAGTTTTAAGTATTACATTTACTGGTGAGCTGGATTTTGCTCTATTTTTTCCCCCCATTTTGAGCAGTTCTACCTTACAACGTCTTGTTACAAAGAAACATTAAGATGGGTGCCTATAGAATTATAACATTAAATGGTGTAAGAAGGAAAATACTTTAAAAAAATGAGTTCACATTTGTGATTAGAGTTGCTTTCTTTGAGTTGACTGTTTCCAGTTTTCTACTGCCTTAAATATATGTTAGAAGGATAGTCATGGTTATTATAAAAACAAGTGCATTCCAACTAGAAAACCCCTTCGTGCTATTCACTTAGTTTTTCAGAAGTAAAACTCTAAAAATATAATAAGATTTTACTTATATTCATGTTACTCTTCTAAAAAGTCTGCTTTTCTATACAAAAATCCTAAAGAATATAAATAGATTAAAATCTCTAATATTTTAAAATTTACACATTGGTCAAAATATGTTCTTTTTGAAATGAAAGGTAAAATTCTATGATCCTTTGAAGTAAATATTCAAGCTGGCATATTTTAAAATGAAGCAAAATATAAAAGGTTAAATAATTCATGATTCACCTCTTTCAATTTCTTCTAACACAAAGGAAAAAAATGATTTTGTTTAAATTTTCACATACTTCTTTTGTACTTTGGCTATAGAGACTGACATGAAGTAAGTCATACATATTTGGGAAGAATAAAGAAAGATTATTTAATTTATCAAAATATACTTAATTTAAAGTAAAGCTTTTTTCCCCATCTATTTAGTGATTCTGGAAGATATTTAAATCATTCTCTGGACTTCTGATAGGTACAGATTACAATATAATTTGACATTCTTTTTTGTTTTTAATGTAGTATATTTGTAATAATAAGTTTAATGGTTATGTGATGAAATATCTACTCCTTTAGAAAGGGTAATGAAGGTTCTACAGCTCAGTTTCTAGGCAAGATTATATCTAGTTGGCCTGCATTGCAGACAGTCTTTACTGTAGAATTCAGAGGCTCTAATAGTTCCCAGATCAGTTTCCTAGGAAGCTTCATAAGTTTGCCCTTGAATGTAGCTCAGGACAGTTTCAGCTCTGCATTTTCTACCATCACTGCTTGCACTTATTAATACCACTTCCTAATCTGTTCTATTATCTTTCGATTGTTGTTGTAATGTTGTCGTACTGTTTCACTGAGGCCACAAAAAACCTCCTATTAGCCAAAACAAATGGCTTCTTCTTGCATCTCAGCCTCTTACATCTTTGCACCCTGTGAGGCCACTGACAATTTTTTCTTTCCCTTCCCTCCTCCTTTGACTCCAGTGACACCGGTGTTCCCTTCCGGGACTGCTCTTTTTTTAGTCTACTCATGGGCATTCTCACTGCCACAATTTCAACTCTCATTATAGGCTGTTGACTCCAGAATTTTTATCTCTATTGCTGACATCTCTTGGATTTCAGATCTTTAGTTCCAATACTAGTTGACGGACATGGGCTCTTGCATGTCTCTCAAACTGTACTTACGCTCATGTCTAATTTACCACTTCAATACCCTTCGCCTTTGCATTAGGCACTCATTATTGCCCTCTTTCAACATTTTTACCTGCCTTCTCTCCCATAACAGTACTATCAACAATCAATTAGTCATCAGGTCTATGAGAAATGTTTTTCAAACATTTCTGAAATTGGCCTTTTCCTTTTCCTTTAATTTTTGCAATTGCAAAAATTGCATTCTCTCTTTCTTGTTATAACTGCTGGATAATAGATCTCTGTGTTTCTATATTTCTCCTACTCTAATTAAAACTCTATAACTCCAAGATTTTAATATTCCTAAAGGTTCCACTTTCCTGATCAAAAACTTTGTTCACTCTTTCTTTTCAAGTAAAAGTACATGCTCTTACCTCCTGGTATTTGAGGCCCTACACAATCTGTCTTTATATATTTAGCTATGTTTATTTCTTAAATACCCTTTTCCAAACTCCATGTCTCATCTCCAATTTTTATATAAACATTGTGTTTTAAACATTTCATCTACAATATTTTGTTTAACTAGTCTATTGAGAAGTTACAATTCATTGAATTTTAAATACAGCATAGCTTTACTTTTCCACTCAGTCATGCTCTCAATTTTTCTCGAATAAACCATCCTTGCTCTAGGGATGTTGTTACCTCTTTTCATGACATTGGCCGGCTTCCGGAATATGAGGTCAGTTTCCTGACAGTTTTATTTCAATACTCAATCTTGATTCAAAGCCTTTCATCTTTCCATTATAAGGTAGGGCTTTGGCTCTAGTGACTTGCAGGGGGAGGTGAGAATTGGTTTGTGTTTTACTTTTTATATACCTCTCCCTCTCTGCACTAGCTCCTCCAATGGGGATTGAAAGAGCAAGAGGAAAAAAGTAGATCTCTTACTTGCTTAGGAGAAGTTATTGGCCTCTTCTTGTTTGGCTCATTGTCTATGGAATGCTGGTGGTGGGTGGTGGCATCAGCCTGCCCCATCAGTGAAGGTCTTAGAAGGGCTCTTTATGCTTTCACAGTTCCTTGGAAGGTTTGGTCAAATTGTCTGATTGACTTCCAGCTGTTGGCATCATCATGACACAATCTTCTGATAGATCAGTTTTTTTTTCTTTCACTACTCTGGTGATCTCAACATAACCTGCCTACCAGGGTCAATTCTCAGGCTTGTGGGCATCTGTGGGAACCAGGGTTTCAAGGGAGAATGGCCTGGTCCATTTATAGCTTGGCAGTCTTCCCCTGTATTACCTCTCTCCATTTATTTCTTCTCCAGCTTGAGGGAGATTGGCTTGTAGCCCAGATGTTCCCCAGAGGACTAATAAAGAAATGAAAAGCTGTTTCTGTATCTTATGTGGCCAGGGGAAGATTGGCAAGGACACTTGTAAACCCAGTGTTCATGAGTAGAGCTCCTTTTTCTAGCCCTTTGATAGCCTCTTTTCACGAGCACTATTCTCCTAAAAGGGGACCTCTTCTTTCCTAATCCTGTGCTATTATGGTAACCACTGTCTACATTTGGCTATTGAGTCCTTGAAATCTGATTGATGTTAATTAATATGTATTATAAGTGTGAAACACATCAGATTTCATAGACAGGGTAAAAAATAATATAAATATTCTGATTTTCAAAGTATGTATTATATGTTAAATTATTTTGAATATATTGTTTTAGATACTATGTTGCTAAAATTAATTTCACCCATTTTTTTACCTTTACTAATGTGACAATGAGAAAATTTTAAATTATATATGTGGCTCACATTATATTTCTATTGGATAATGTTGCTATAGGGGGCAGGAAATGCCAGTTAAATCCTACATATAAATTTGTTTTACTTTGTAGAATCTATTAAAAAGTTTTCCTCTATTTATACTGTTCAGCTTTAGATGAAAGTCAAGATATTTTTGAATCTGCAAACTTAATGAACATTGAAGTAGACAGGAAAATGTACACCATCATGAAAATCAACCAATGTTAAGGCTAGAAATCAACACATTATTAAAAAGTTTTGTGGTAAATTTTGACAAAATGGTACAAACTCTTTTCATCATACTTGTTAGTATTACCAAAATATTATAATACTTTTTCTAAACTAATCTAAAAATACATCCTATCCTACAGTTAAGTCTGACTTTAGGTGGAATGCTCCATAGTGAACTAAAACACATTGTTTGCATCTACTTATGTGAGCAGGGTGATGTTATATTATTAAAAGAAATACACATTTCCCTTTCTTAGTTAAAATGAAAACATTCTAAGCATTTATGAATATAAATCACCATTAACTATAGAATTATGTGAATTTATCCCTTTGGTAAGCCATATAGAATTGCTATAAGAACTGCAGACTCTATCAAGGTAACCTCTCTTCCCTCATTATAGTCATTATGAAATATTTAAACACATACTTAAAATGAAGTTGTCCTTTTCCTCCTGCCCAGATGTCATTTCTTCCCGGTGAAAGAAATGTCTAAAAGCATCCACCTTCCCTAGCTAATTGAAGGTATATGAGAGCATGCCATGATTGGTATTCTGATTGCACTCGGATTCCTCTTCATCCCCATTTTTGTTTCAATACTGTCATTATCATAGTCTTACATTATCATACGTATAGCAGTTATGCTAGACGCAGAGAAGTTGTAAAAGATGAGAATTGTAATTGTGGGTCTTAGAAAAAATATACATGAGGGTTTCTGAGAAGGATATTTAATAGTGAAGTAATAAACATAAAAATAACTAACAGTAACAGATGGCAACCAAAACAAGGAATGAAAAGGTGCTCTTCCAAATCCAAAATGGAAAAGTTTGCAATTTTAATATTATTGGCCTAAGGTATGTTACCTATTTGACACCAGTAGAAATCTCTTTGGTTTTCAAATTTCAACTGGATTTTGGATAGGAAGTATGAAGAGAAAGAAAAAGTTCAGATTTTGTTTTGTGTTTTTGTCCAAGATTTATGCTATAATGGGAAATTCTTTGAAAGAATAACTCATATGATTGAGGCAGCTCTTTCATTCCTTTTTAGCTGCTATTTTGAGCTGCTAACTGCTGACCACAACACATTTCTATTTAAAATGAGTAGTTCTAAGAAAGCTAAAATCACTTTAAAATATGTGTAATTTTAAAGAGTAAGTGCATAGATTTTATTCAAAATAATGCATATATATATATATATATATATATATATATATATCACACTTATACACACATACATTTTCATGTGAACTTTCTTCAAAACAAAAAATTAGATTATTTTGATCAATACTGAAAAATAATTCAACATTGTTCATAATCTAAAATGGCATAGGCTAAGGGGAACTGAGCGTTTGTTTCAGTTTGGATGAACAGGGTAAAATATTGTGCTATAGAATCAAACAGATTGAAATACAAAGAAAATAAAGTGAAATTGCATGGCCTCATAACATCTGTAACAGGGCCGTAAAACATCAGGGGGACAGAAAGCTCATGAAAACCTGAGCTTTCTAGGCATCTGAGATTGAGATCTCCATGATTATTACACTCTCTTCAGCTTCCTACTACTTACCAAAGGAATATCCTGATTGCACTTTATGACCTTGGTCAACCTAAATATCTTTCAAATGGTACCCCCTCTTGACGCTCATTAAATAGTGAAAAAATAAATAATTTCTGATGTAATTTAGCCTTTTCTCAGAAAAATCTTCAAAATGGGGTAAAATACTTATTTGGAAGAAACAGTGATTGATATTTTTTAAAGATCAATGATTTATTAGATTTTATATTTATTTCTGTCCTTTGCTTCAACAATTTTGTATCTCAAGTTGATGATCCTTCAAAAGATTGGAGGGGAAGAAGTTAGAGATTGGATATCAGAATTATCTTTATAAGGAACAGATCTGATGTTCATCCTTTATAGTTAAAAAACAAACAAACATAAATTCTCGCTGTTACAGCACAAAGTAGGAATGCAGGTTCCCTGGCGGCAGCAGCTAAAGAGAATGGACGTCCAGAATCTGTATTTTAAAATGCTCCCCAGGTAAAACTGAAAACTGGTATAGCTCGTTGAAACAGGTCCTCAGTCTGCATTGGGGAATGAGTTGTACAGTTATTTTCTAGCCTTATTTTTAAAAGTAGCTTATTAGAATTTACATGCCTTAGAGTTTGCTTTCTGTCTTGGCATTTATGGAGTATGTTTTAATCTATTACATTATCTTAGTGGGTGACTTCAAAAGCTGATGTTGAAATTTTATTTTTTATATATTCAGAGATAATCTCCTCCTGCTTGATAGAAAATACTCTTTTGTTTTTGGACTGCTTTGAAATTAACCAGGTTAATTTAGGTACTTGAGACTGTTTATAAACAAATAGTAACTTTTGTATTTAAAGAGATACCATCAATTCCAACTTATAAATATTAAAATCCTTTTTATCTTCTCTGTGCCCACTGCTACTTCCTAGATAATTACAGCAATCTCCTAAGAAACTCCCCCTACCTCCAATATTACATTATTTATTATAGTTGACACACGAAATATCTTCATAGGGGGTGCTGGGGAAAAGGGACTGATCCCTTTGCTGAATATTCAACTTTTATAGCATAGCATTATAAACCTTAATAATATAAGTTCAATTTATCCTATTAGCCTCATGTCTCAACATTTAAATCTCCCAACACAACAGGTGTAATTAGTGTTCATACTTTTATTCATACCTTTCCTGCTTTCTAGCATGCTCTTCCTTCCAGTTTCTTTTTGCTTAGATTTACAAGAACCAACTGAAATGCTATATTTTCTGTGAAAATGTTTTCTGATTCTACCACAAAGAGCTTTTCCTCTCTCCCATATAGTAATTTGAAAATACATTAAGCAATCCACATTTATATTGTGTTTATTAGTGTATATGTATTATATGACCCAGAACTGAACATCTCCTGTAGTAGAATGACTTCTTGGTTCTTAGGTAAGATAAAAATAAAATACAAGAATTTTATAGACTTCATGATGTTCACTATGCCTTGAGATTATTCAACACTACAGTCTAAGTCTAGTTTTCTAATAGGCAGTTAGACAGATATGAGCAGAGAAAGGACAATGGGCCAGGTACAGAAGGTCACCAGGGTGGAAAGCCCTGAATGCCTAGCAAAGGACAATTGTAGGGTGGGAGTCTGCCCCCAGGGTGGCCTTTTTTCCCCATTGTGTTTTGGACCCTCTGACCTTTCCTCCCTAGAGATAACATCTAGGCCTCACTTGTATTTCAGCTCCAGGGCCAGAAAAGCAACAAAACCAGTCACAGCAGACCTCAGGACCAGGACCAGCTGCATTGAATGATGCCCCCCTCCCACCCCCTAACCTCCCTGCATCAACCAAACCAGTCAATCAGTGGAGATCACAACCCTGAAAGGACACACCTGCAAAGCTGCTGAATATTATAATGAAATCTTTCCCTGGGACCTCCCCTAAAATCTCCCTTAAAACCATTAGGACTGAGGACCCAGTGCTCGCTCTTCCTCCTGGGAGCAGTCTTCGCCTGTGTCTTTGCCTTTCCCTTTCCCTTCTCTCCAACCCCTTATCTCCCTACCTCCCCACCTCCCCACCCCCTCCCCAAGCATGTTACTATTAGCTTCCTCACTCTCAAGCTCCTTCCTTTACCTCTATAACTTGTTTCCTAAGCCAATTTCTTCTAGATATTACTTCTTCCACCTCTGTAATTTTACCAAATAAACATTCTCTTGCAGTTTGGGTCTGGGCTCTGAATTTTTTCCTAGCCAGAACCAAAGTAACGAGGCTGCTGAACCCAGGTTTAGTCTGACCCCACTGGCCTCACACCTGGTCCCATTCCCGCTGCCTACAAGAGTTTGAAGAAGTTCATTTCACAAACATTTGTCCCCATGTTACAAAAGCCTCCATTCTCCTCCCAGTTTCCCACTTCCCTCTCATTGTAACTGGTCCAATTACTTGTGAGGGAGACTTAAGGTAAACAAATTTCTGTTTGTATTTTCCTAGATGTTATCATCTTCCTTTTGGTTCCCTAACTTTCATGAAAATTGGTATATGATGATTTGAAGACATTGAAATACCTATTTTGCATATGGTTCAGGGGCAGTTATCTCTAGTTTTACATCAGAAGGGACTGAACTCTGTGGAAGATTAAAATGAAGATCATAGTTGAGATATTACAAAGCAATATCAACAAAGAAAAGATCTAAAAAAGAAAGCAATCTATTATGCAAACACAAAGTTCTTTTTGGAAGAGATAAGATTCAAAAGGCTTTCCTTCCACCTGAGTTCTCTGAAATTCTGTTTAAATTCTAGGACTGCACACAGTTTACACCATGTTAAAGAGCTAATATTAAGTTTCTCATTTTTGAATACCTTCAGGAGAGAGACTATGGACTATTTATCATTAAATATTTTCAAAGGTATAATTTCTAAATGATAGCAGTTAGGCTTTTCATGAATAAATGTTTATTGATTAAATGTAATCCTAAAAGAATAATTCCCATTTTAATCTTATCTATATATTTCCAAATAGTTCACTTATTGCATAATATTATTGTATGCTTTCATTCCTCCAGTTATATCAGAAATCACAGAAGCATGCTCCTGTAGTCAGAGCAGCAGTGACACATACTGACATCAACCACTGTTTGGGGTTAGGAGCAGTGCCCAATACTGGGGAGAAGCTGATTAAATTAACTCAGTGGGAAAGTGACAAGATGACTGAGTGCAATTTGAGTGCTCCACAACCCTTCCCTTTACTCTCCATTTCCAGCATTGCCCAGCCTCTTCTCTTTAGCATCTCACTCACATCTTTAATACCTGGTGTGTGATACCTGGCTCCTTTTGGTCTTCTTGTTTAAGCTGCAATGGGAATATTTGGCTTGTTCTATGACAGATGAGTGCAGCAGGAAAGAGATGTAATTGCTTTGACTCCACGGCTGTAAATGGATACTCCCCTTGGTAACACAACTTGCTTCATTTAGACTCAAACATGCCAGGCAGATGCAGATGATCAATTCACAGCATATGATACAAGTGAATATCTTTCTCTTTTATGCTCTGTTTTTAATGTAATAGCATTACAACATCTGTTGTTCTGAGCATCACAGATCTATTCTTTCTGATGTAAAGGTTTGCTGAGCATTGATATTTTTGCTAAGAATAGAATGTTTTGTGGCAATTAGACTACATCATATTTTGATGTCAAAGTCAAATGTTCTCAGAAAGGTCATTGTTGTGTGTGTGACCTACTGAGCAGTATTACTATGATAGATATAGTTATAAAGAAAGGGTATTTAACTGATAACATTCCGGGAGTGGGTAAAGGGGTAGAGAAGAAAAGAAAGGTTTTTGAAGGATAATCTCATATGTCAATAACATTCTTTGAGACTGGTCTCTACAGAGCACTTTTGTTCCAGATAAGGAATGCTACTCAACACTCTACTCATGAGTATCTGCTGTGGTATTATTTGGTGTGTCTGAGAGCCATTTCTACCTATCAAGATGGACTCGAAAAGGAAAAGTAATAGTAATAGACTCTTTCTCTGAACCCTAGAATCATAGGGTTGCAAGCTTCCTAAGTACAGTAGAGAAATATTAGAATGGCTATAACAGGAAAAATCAAGAGTTTAAAATTTTTTCACTTTCACATGACTAATATTATCATTATTATTATTAATCCTTACCAGAGGATATTTTTCCCATTGCTTTTCAGAGAAAGTGGAAGGGCGGGAGAAAAGAAGGGAGAGAGAGAGAGAAAGAGTGATAGAAAGAGAGAGATCAGTGTGAGAGAGACAAATTGATTGGTTGCCTCCTGCACATGCCCCAACTGGGGCCGGGTACTGAGCCTGCAGCCAAGGTACCTGCCCTTGACCCTTCAGTCCACAGGCCAACGCTCTAACCCCGGAGCTAAAACAGACAGGGCTAATACTATTTTTAAGGGTAAGTTAGTTCACAGGTTTAGACAGTGGTGTAAATAGGTTTACATAAGGTACACCTGTGAATTAATTTTTCTGATGGAAGAATCTTGGTTGCAATATAGATCTTCATGTTTTGCTGGCATAACATTGCTAGTTGCAAAAAGGACATGGTGAAGCAGAGTGGCTAACGGATACATAGCATCACATTTAGAAAATGCACCTCAACATGTATCTTCTGCCTTATTTATGTGCTATCCTAAAAAAAAAATCAAAATAATAGACAAAAACCAAACACCCCTGAATATAAAACAAGACAGTAATAATAATTCTATTATTCTAGGCTCTAATACTTTATTTTAACTGAAAACTCTCAAATTTTCAAGCCCATTTAAGGCTGGACATTATTTTTAAAGGCAAAAAAATAATACATTCTTAAATTTCTGAGTAAAAAATCATTTCTCAATAAGAATTTTAGAAAACAGGATATCTTGTTAGTTATAATGCCTGGAGCCATGGCTTTAGGTATTATGTCCTGTTGTCAATCCATTTTTCAATCTTACAATCCAATAAATTTTTGCTAAAAATTTACTTTTACTTAATAGCTTATCTGTAGGGTGCACATATTTGTTCATATTCACACACTCAGGAGAACTGTAAATTATATACTACTTTATAAAGAATTTGGAGAATTAAACTAAACAAAAAAGTTGAAAGATTGAAAATTTTATTTTTAGATTTAATAAAAAATGAAGCACCTGTTATGCCATAGTAAATAATAATAATAATAATAATAATAAAAAGTCAAGAATATGGCACTGTGTTACTGAGATTTCCAAAGTTATCAAGCATTTCTGTTGAGAATAATTGGACCTATCAAGATATAAAATAGCAGCTGGGGACATTTGAAGTGACAATTTATATTTTGTGCAACCCCCTAGCCAGAGACGTGAGCAGCAGCATGAAATAGTAAAAGGATGATTAAATCAAGCCAGAATGCTCAAAAAGATTATTGAAAAGACACGTTCGAATAAAATGGGTATCTTAAAGATGCAAATATTTGTTTGAATATTTACAATTTCAATTAATAGTTATTCAGAGCACTAGAAATAAAACTCAGTATTTAGATTACTTTACATTAATTTTGAAATATGTAATTAGTGGTTACTGCATTGATTTATGCTTTGAAGATGGTCTACAGTTGAAAATAGAAACTAACATTGTATCAATTAATGTCTATTCAATTGAGAAGTACTCCACTGAGCAGATCATTTGGGGTAAATAACGGATAAGGGAGATAAGAAAAGAGCAAGGGAGTCTGCAAACTTAGTTTAAAAGGTGTTTTACCTACAGGTCGTGGCAGAGATTAATGCCCATTGCGTTGATTCAGTTTGAAGAATCCATCAAGCTTCTTAGAAATTATCTCTGTGCATTCTTTTAAAGATGCAAAACCAAAATTTTCAAAATAGCATAAAAATTCTTTCCATTAGGGAACCCTAACCCTTCTCTTTTTACTTATATTTATATGTTTGATATATTAAGATCCCAAGTTGCTCTCTAAAACATATATGATCACTTACTAAGTACTCCCAGAGCTATTTTGAAATGTTGTACAGTTCCTTTTTCTTCAATGCAAGCTAAATATTGTGTATAAATAATTATATTAGCTCTAACTCTGCTTTTCTAAATGACAAAAAAAAAAAAATTAAGTGATTGAGAACTTCCCCAAAGCATCAAATTATTACAATTAATATCTGATTTGCTAAAACTTGAGCTATGGTGTATTTTTAATAATGAGACTTTATACACTTGATTTCAAAGTGGAACAAATCCTTAATTACCTTGAATGAATCATACTTGGAATTGTTTCTTCCTTTATTCAGCTTATTGGTATTATTGTGGACTAATTGTGTAAAGGTGTAATTATTTTTTGAACTAGTGAGAAGATAAATATAAATTAAAGTGGCTTTTTAATTTTCCAAAATTCTTCTTCCTCCTATTAATTGTCTGCGTTGAAATCTGAAAGCATTCTGGTCTGTTTGGATCGTTCTATAGTTCAGAGGTTTTTAACCTGTTTTCCATCATGACATAGGATACACCTGACTGATGAATTTGTAAACAGTGGTTGAGGGCAATTCTCGAGGCAGAACCTGTGTCATCAGACTCTTTTCTTCCCCATTAAAGAAAACAGATTGAATGCAGCCAAGGGAGGGTGATGTATAAGAATAACCTCCAGCATTGCAGAAACAAGGTCTGATAGGAAAGTGAATTATCTCACAAATTTTGGCACTTTCAGTATTATTAGGGACAGATTATTTCTAGTATACCATTGAATTTTGACCCTGGGTGAGAAGTTCTGATAAAATTGTCCATGTTTTTTCCTTCGACATTCCACGTTTGATTCTTGGCTGCTAGGGTTTGACAGTGGGACACCTTCTAATTTAAAATGATGGTCAGACACACACCTGAAATGGTCAGCCAGGGTACACTTTCAGGATACTTCACCTGGAAGATTCCTTTTTCTTGTCCACTAAGGTAACATATAATTCACTGTGGCTTTTCTTTTCTGGAGCTTGCCCAAGACATCTCTAAAAGTGAACATACATCTCAAAGATGTATTATTCACAGAGAGAGCTTAAATACTACCAAACTTATAGAGCAACTGCAATTGAATTTGAATAAATTCTGATTCCTGACCTTGGGAGAGTCACAATCTATTTTAAATAAACATAATAAAAGGTATGGCACAACTTGAGTTGGAAGAGGTCACTGAGAGCTGGTTGAGGCCAGGCAATCAGAGGCTCCTGCCACCTCCCCACCCGGGGGCTGTGCGTTCTGCCCACGATTCCCACACACTGGGAGCTGTTTCAAGGAGATAGACTTGAGAGAACAAGACGGGGTTGAGACCATCTGGACTGCACATGGGACTGAACCCCATCAAGGCCTCTCTGTACCCTTTGAAGATTCTGGTGGGTGGGTGCAGAGATCTCCTCCTCTCGTGGCCACCCATGACAAGCCTCGTAGATAAGCTCCCTTGCTTATTAAAGCTGCCATCTACCCTTCTGCAGTGGGCGGCCCCTTCAGTCTCTCCTTGCCTCCCGAGTCCCGAGTCCAGCTTCAGATTTCAGCCTCCAGTTTCAGATTTCAGCCAGGGAACTCTGGAGGCTGTCAGTGACAGGGAGCTGCAGGCCTGCAGATAATTTACTAATTACTTTTCTCTTATGTATAATTTTTCTATAAAATTTGAATAAAATCTAAAAACTAATGAGCAAATATTCTTTTTCTTCATAAAATAACACCCTGTTCTTCAAGTTTACTGTCAGATACAAAGTTTTGTGTGTTTTTTTTAACTATATCTTTATTGATTTCAGAGAGAGAAAAGGAGAGGGAGAGAGAGAGAGACAGAAACATCAATGATGAGAGAGTCATTGATCGAGCCCACAACCCGGGCATGTGCCCTGACTGGGAATTGAACCCCGATCGCCTGGATCCCAGGTCGACGCTCAAACGCTGAGCCACTCCCGTCCGGGCCAAAGCTCTTTTTTTTTTCTTGAGAGGATAAGAGACCTTGAAGTTGGCTTTCCCATCGGTGTTCTTCCTATAATTACTTCTTCCTCTTTTGTTGAGCAGCATTAGAGCCGATGGGCGAAGCAAGTGCAAGTGGGAATGTGAGAGTACAGGGGCCAGTCACTCTTCCTTCGTTTACATTGACATTAACAAAGGTGACAATGATAATGATGCTGAAAGAATTAGCTTGTATTTACTGCTCAGCATGGCCCAAGTGCCCTGTTCTACATATGTGATTTCATTTTATACTTATAACAATCCAGAATCTCTTAGAATCCGGGGGAGTGTTTTCATTATTTTCTGTTTTATGAGTAAGAAACCTAGAGTTGACTTAATTTTCCCAGGATCACAGAGGTAGATCTAAATAGCCAGAGTAAGATTTGAACTCTAATACTGCAATTTAGAACCGAATTTTTTAATGATATAGCTGTAACATATGGGGTGGGGCAGAAGTAGGTTTACAGTTGTGAGTATGCGAAACACAGAGTTTACTCACGAGAACCTTTTACTTCCTTATGTCACACATAGACTGCTTGGGCCTATATTAATTTTCATTCTTGCTTTAGTCTACCTTCAAAATTTGGTTTAATTATCATCACCTCTTGTGTAATTTCCCTGATGCTGTAATGTTTGCTTGTTTTCTGCTCCCATGACTACCTGGTTCTATGACTTTCACAGCATCCTTAACATTATTCTGTAATCAATTATTAGTTGTATGGTGTCCTGCATTACATTTCAAATTCCTTAAGAGCAATAATTATGTGTACTTTTACTTTGTATACCCAATTTCTAGGGAATGTTTTAAATACACATAGAATGTATCCAATAAATTTTAACAAATCCAGGGATTAAGTAAACTTCTAGAATTACTTGGGATCATAACAGTATTGTTGATCACTATGTTCCCAGTTCCAAACATGATGTCTGGTACCTACAGAAGCTTAATAAATACTCATGGGACAAATTTTTAAATGAGTGAACTAGAACAGATAGCTTATTTCAAAGGAAGTAGTATCTATAACAAAATACTTTTTTAAAGGAGTCTTTCAATAGCATGCAAGCTAAAATGAAACCCACTCTAAGTAACATTTTTAATCACCTTAACCATTAGAAAAGAGCGTGTCTACATTATGCTCCTGAAGATAAGAGTAAATGCATGTGCGTCTAGTAATTATCTAACTCATGTATTAAGCACTGAGCTCAAGTCAACCACGTTGGAGGCATCTGGACTTGGAGTCAGCTGGATCTCCTACTGTGGATACGGAAATTTCCAAAACACACTGAATAGGCACACGTCTTAGTTGTAATCATTAACAGCTAACTCTGAAGATCTTAATGTAATTTAATTTTATTTAAATTATATAGGAGTTCTTAGACTCTGGGGGAGTGTTGAGATAGATTGTAATACAGAGGGATTATGGGACGTCTGAAGGTTCAGTCAGCAGACACCAGAGCAAGTATATCATAGTGCAAGAGCAGGCAGAGTTTTTGCTACTGCTACTGATGGCCATGAATCTGACTGCTAACTTTTCTCAGGCTTTGTCTCACACGTTTATCACTAAACACATCTCTGACCTGCACGAGGACAGTGAGATGGAGAATCTGGCTTCTCGAAGAGTGAGTGGCTGCCATTCCCCCCACTCATGCTCCAAGGGAGATCAGGGAAGAGGGTGCTGGACACTAAACAGCCAAAAAGAGAAATATATCCACCACAGATGATGACTACATGGTGGTATCCGTCAATGAGACAATCTTATCTTTTCAAACCTCAAGTCTAGTTGAAATGTCAGGAAAAAATAATGGTGTTTCAAAAAAGGGACCCAACTGCGTTCATAAAATAATAGTGGGACACATGTCGACAATATGATGCATTTCCTTTTTGGATTTGATGGGAACATCAAAGATGGAAGTGTGAGAATGCAAGGGCAAATTTTTACAAAATGTAAGACTCAGGTAACTAAAATACCCAAATCTTTTGAGGTCAATATTTGACATACCTCCTACTACTAAATATAATTGTGTCTCTTTTAGGCACAGAAGCTTAGTCAAATTAGGCATTTTTAAAAGATTGTTAAAAGAAAAAAGGGAAATATTTAAGAGAGGCACTGAGGAGGACTGGATTTCCTGGGTGTGTGCGGTGGGAGTGGCAGTTCTCTCCATTGTTCATGTTGCCTCCATTGTTCCAGGATGGCTACCGGCATTTAACTTAATTTCCCATATACATTTTTTTTTTTTTTTAATATATCTTTATTGATTTCAGAGAGAGGAAAGGAGAGGGAGAGAGAGAGACAGAAACATCAATTATGAGAGAGTCATTGATCGAGCCCGCAACCCGGGCATGTGCCCTGACCTGGAATTGAACCCCGATCGCCTGGATCCCAGGTTGACGCTCAACCGCTGAGCCACACCCGGCCGGGCCCCATATACATCTTGTATGTAACAATCTGCAAGAAGACAGAGCAGAGGGAAAAGAAAATATTTTTCTAATTCTTTTTTCTTTCTGTAGAGCATTTTTATCTGTTTAAGAAACTGAATCCAGAACCTGTGGTTTGTGGAATTCTTTGGTGCATTTGGAATGAAAGAAAAAGAGGTGAAATCTAGTGTACAGCCAAAATATTTTTTTACATGAATAATACATGGGGAAAAACATGGTAAATGGGCAAAGCAAGTAACTATCAAAAGAAATGTGTCTAAATTATTTCAGACCCCATAGGAGATATCACCAAAGATTATGAGAATGATAACATACTTGAAGAGCACATATGAATGGGCTATGGAATCTACCAAATTCTTAAATACATTTAACTTCTAATTTCTGATAGTGAAAATGACTGGCAAAATTTCAAGGGGGATTTGTTTTTTTGGTATATCTTCAGTTATTAGACTAAGGCTAATAATATATATAGCAAAAAAGTTCTTATGGTTACAGTGTCAGATTGGTGTAGGGGTATTACCATATAATAGTGCTAACAGAGGTAAGCAAAAAAAATGACTTCTGTCAGTGTCTAGGGCTTGTATCACTTTGACAGTGTTTCGTGGTGATTTCTGAAGTCCTTGCTAAATTTCATGCTAAATAGAGAAGGTCTGTGATATGATATGCCTAGAGTGGCTAGCAAATTGATGAGTTTATTTTTGACATAATTAAATTAATACAATGGGTTCCTTGAGATCTTAGGTTGTCTGATGTTGGTGAAATTATACTCTAGATAAGTGGTCATTATGTATAGATAGACAAACTATACAGTACTATTCAGAGCATATTAGATTTAGACCAAGTGTGTTTGTTGATTTTAAAGTTTATCTTATCACATGGTGGATTCTGTGAAATGTGCACCAAAATAACATCTTACAATCTGGTATAAACAACCTATGTTGTCATCTCAGGAGGTTGGAATTGGATGTATGTAGGTGGAAATAATAATTTTATCTGTATTATCTTTTCATTAATACTTTATAAATGTAACTTCTAACAGTATTTCTTAAAATTTATAGACTAACAAAATGTTATTTTAATTTCAGCATTCTTTTGCATTTGATGCTGATTATATTTATTTGAAGACAATGGTCATCATCATACCACTGGAATTTAAAGGAAAATAATTTTTTTAGCAAGTTTATTGAGCCTGAAATATTTTATCTATATTCAGTTCATCAGATCACCTCATTTTTCAAGCCGTGGGAGGAAATACTATTCTTGCTTCTTTATTTGTAAACCAATGATACTTCTTTTTGAGCAAAAAACTGATTAGTAGTTATTCTTATTTGGTGGTTGGATGTAAGAGTGCTTTTATGTTAAAAAATAAACAACCACCCCCCCCAAAAAAAAGAAAAAGAAAGAAAGAAAGAAAGAAAGAAAGAAAGAAAGAAAGAAAGAAAGAAAGAGCAAGAAAGAGAGAAATTAGAGCACTATTCCAAGTTTAGTGCAGTATTAGCCAATAATAGATTTTTCTTTTGCCTTTAGGTAGCTTCTGATCCTAGTCTCAATCCTTACTTGAACTCAGTTGATAGCTGTGTGCAGACATCAGTAACCCTGGATCGGAGGATTGCAAAGATTCACAGAGAGTAACAGTCATAGTCCAAGACAAGTAACTGAAACGGATGCCAAGAAGGCAGCGTGACTTTCTCTACCAAAGGTATGTCAGTGTTCTGTTTTTGTTTTTGTCTTTGTTTCTCATTTTAAGAAGAGTTCTGATGGAAAAATGTATAAACAACTTGGTTTCAGAGGTGATAGTTTGTTATTTTATTTTTTTCAGTATGGTTAGCTTTTATTACAGGTTTACTGCTCAAGGCCTAGCTGCTTTCTTTTTTTTCTTTTTAATTTATCTTTATTGTTGAAAGTATTACAGATGTCTCCCCTTTTCCTCCACTGATCCCGTCCACTCCACATCTGCCCCACCCCCAGGCCTTCCCCATACCAATGCTATGCCCCTGGGACATGAAAAGGGACTTTTGATAAGACAATAAATGTGATGACTGCGAGTGGATATATAAAGAAGAATCATGTACAGATATTTCTCTAACACAAGAGATATACAAAAAATATTTTACATGTTGATAAGGCAACTTACATTCCCAGTGACCAACTATTACTAAAGTCCAATCATTTCTTACCCTTAATTTCTCTTACCTAACAGTGGCAGGTGTCCTCATGCAAAGCAAATGAATGGAAGCTCTTTCCTAAATCATATATATGCTGCCAAGTAGTGATTCAAAGTGCAACAACTATCACATCAGTGGATTTTAAGATATTTTATTTTAACTTTAAAAGGTAATGGAATTTCTGTATTTTCTGTGGCAAATTAACAATACCATATACCACCTTGAGTGCATATTGATTATATCACTTTATAAAATCTTCTGCCTGAGGTTTAAGTTACTGACTTTAGGATCTTATTGGTCTGATAATTGCATTTCAGTCTGCTTTGGGAAACCATGCCTGGATTAATTGAGTCATTATAGTTAAAGTTGGTAATAAACAATAATAGGAAATATTTGTTTCTTTAAGTGCTGTTATTGCATTTAACCATTTTGAATTATTAAACCATCCAAATCAATACTGCTCACTTATTCTTAATGATGAGCTCAATGACATAAAAGTAAACAGTTTTAAGAAATGACTTTCTTTTTGAAGCCCAGCGCATGTTGCTATGTATGCAGAGGGCAGAGTGAACTTGTAGCAGCTTTTGGCAGTTTGAAAATTATTGTTAATTAACTTTTCTGCTCAAATTCCTGCAAGCTCAACTGTAGTTGATGAGTAATCATGCCACAGCCAATAAATCCTGAAGTAATTTCATAAACATAGTTATTTAACCTAAATTGGATTCTCCATCAATTGAGACAAATCAATTTTTAAATGCCATATTATTGTGAGTTTTAATAATACTGCTTTATGCTTATATTGGTTTACACTTAAAGAACTTAGCATTTCTACATTCTAATATTTCCACAGGGAAAATACTAAAATAGAAATATAATTAATAGTAATATGTATAAAACATATACTTAAAATATATTTATTTGCCAAATCTGATATGTAGAAAAGATATGCCATGGTTTTTGATGCAAAGAAGAGACCTATGAAGCAGAAGCTCTCAGCTGTACTTTCAGCTTTATCACCTATAATTTGAATGATCTCCAACAAGGCACAAAATTTCCTGAGACTCAGTTTATGCCTTGGCAAATGGAAATGAGGCACCAAATTCTTGTAAAGATATAAAGTTAATGTATCAGCAATGCCTCATAAAGTATTTTACAAACACAGAGGATTACTTTTGTCTGTTTTTCATTAATTCAAGTTTGTTAAATTCACATTCTATATTTCTGTACAGGTATATTTTGTATGATGGAAATGGCTTCAAATTTGTTTCCAAAATTATTATGAATTTTATATATATTTCTTAATTTAAAATTCAATATGATTTGCTTCACAGGGTCCTACACTGATAAATAAGAGGGATAAACTGATCTCTTAGATAGTAAAATATGCAAAGGAGATGCCAAGTTAGATCAGACACATTCTGGGTTAAAACTGGGATATTTGATTTTGAAAGAATTCCAGGAGCGGTGACACATTTCTTATTAGTTTAATCAACATGTAAACAAGCTTTTGGTTAAAGGAATATGTGCTTGAAATACATGTTACATCAAGATAAAGAGAGTAAAATTCTACTGAAAGCCTATTTTACTACTTTTCTGGGGAAAAAAATGAAATGAGGATGGAAGCGAGATGGATTTGTTTTATTTCTCGATAGCTATTGTGCTAAGCAAGACTAAACGATTCCTTCCTTCCTTCCTTCCTTCCTTCCTTCCTTCCTTCCTTCCTTCCTTCCTTCCTTCCTTCCTTCCTTCCTTCCTTCCTTCCTTCCTTCCTTCCTTCCGGCAGCTCTGTATGACTGTGGGCCATATGTTCATGGCTAGGTGCTGACTCAGCAAGAGTAGGAAAGCTTGGTTCTGGTTTTAGACACTCCCACTGCAATGGGGGATGATGACAACAATGTGCCGCAATAGACACATGTGTAAAATGTTAAAAACATCAAAGGGAGATGTAATCGAGAATGTTGGGAAGCCTTCCCACAGGAGAGATATCAGAGCCAGTGTTCGTTGAACAGTTTGATATAACTTCTTCTACTTTTATTCTCACATTTTATTTCAGTGAAAGAGATTTCAGCATTACACTTTATCTAAATCCATATTACTATTTTCAATACTCTGCCTACATTATCTCACAGAATTTTAGGTGATGCAAAGATCCTCTCCTTTCCTATTATCACTTTACAGAGAGTTACACAGATACCACAGAGCCAGAGGGCTTTCTGACTTTAGTCCAGGGTGGGTCTCTTCACACATCTTTTTTCAGATTATGTTCTTAATTCCATTTAAATTCATATTATGAAAAGCATATGAAAGCATATGAAAGCATATGAAAGTCCTAGATGTAGATAATTTGTGTTTTTACTTGTATCTTCATTATTTGTATCTAGCCTCAAGTTTACTCTTGGTACCCCTAAGTTGATGAGGGGTATCCAGAGAGAGAGAGAGAGAGAGATGGGGAGTGGCAAGGGATGGGGAGGGGAGGAAGTGGAGGGGGGAGAGAGAGGAACATTTTACATTATTCACTGTAGGTAACAAAGCAGTTCAATGGAAGCAGAATATTAAGAAAAAGAATATGCGGTTTTATGAGGAAACATGATTTATGTAGCCGGATTTGTAAAGGTTGCTCATGAACACAGTGATTTCAATTCATCACAAAGCTTTAAATGTCTACTCTGAAGGAATGAGTACGATTGCATTTCTGAGGTCTTAAAGAGACAGAATCGATGAAATGAGAAACATTAAATTAATTGAAGTGTGAAATTTTGATGCTGGTGAAAACTTTACCAATTGTTTAAGATATATGAAAGTTCTTTTTGTGTCCCAATTCTTGCTTTTTCTCAGAGGGCATCCACCTTTCTGCCTCGATGACACTTCCCACTGATTTTTGAGGTCAGTGTAAGAGCAGATTCCTTTTATGCCCTGGTTCTTTATTTAACTGCAGTTATACTTGGCCGTTGAATAATGCTGCAGTTGAAGGAAAATGTCAGCTTTTAATTAAGTCTGTGCATCTTGTAGAGCCTCAATAAGGAGCTCTTGATGCCCAGCTGGGAAATGACTGGGTAACGCATTATTAGCCCTCTCAATGGGGTTTCCAGACTTGCTTTTAGTCTTTTTACTTGCCTTTCAGCAGGTAATATTCTACTTCAAGGAGACAATTTTAGGTCATTAAAATATCAATATTTAGCCATTATGGCCTTTTTATAGTTTGCTTTATTTTCTTGGAGGTGGTGAGGTATAGTGGGTCAACCAATGAACTTCGATTCAAATCTCAGTTTTTTCCCCCCAGATAAAAATTAATAACTCCTAGTTCTTCCTATTCTGAGTTTTCTTTTGAAATCATTATTGCTACACAGTCCATGTTCACTGGTGATAATTATAGATTTACCTCTTTAAAAGAAAATGTGGTTCTCTGCTGTTTTAAAAAGAATGCGAAATTTCACTAAGGTAGTTTTAGAGAGGGAGAGACAGAAACCTCAATGATGGGAGAGGCATCATTGATCAGCTGCCTCCTGCACGCCCCTGATTGGGGATCGAGCCCACAGCCCCGAGCATGTGCCTTGACTGGGAGTCCAACCTCGAGCTCCTGGATCCTAGGTGGCTCAACTGCTGAGCCATGCGGGGCTGGGCATGTTACTCTTTTTTATACTGAAGCTCAGAGGATGACTGATTTGCTCAAGGGTTTACAACATGTACCTGGCAGAACTGGGATTTGACCTAGTTGGTCTGACTATAAAGCTGGGATCCTGAATTCAAGTAGTCTCAGAGGACAGACAGGTTAGATAAGGTACGAGACTAAGAAATACTAACCTGGAGTAAGAAATATTTCTCAGAAAGAAACAATGGAATCTTCTAGTTGTACATAGCCCTGTAAAGCATCTATTCAAGTTACACTGAGAACCAAAGTCTTAAATTATCAACCTCAAATACTTGCTTTCAGTTTAGGTCAATGCATTCAGCTTTTCCCAGTTTAAAAAAAAAAAAAGGTGAATATAAGTTACACTTGAATAACTAAAAGACCCCTCAAGACAATTTTTGCACTAAAGGAGACTTTCTGCTCAAAAATTAAAGTCAAACCTTTGTCTTTTATTGATTAATCATCCTGGCATGTATAAATCAGACCTTTGTTTAGCTCTAGGTGATTGCTACAAAGTAGAATTTCTGGCTTAGTGTGGTATGATTTTCTAATATTTCAAAAGATACTAACAGGTTGAATTTTTCAAATAAAATTTTCCAAATTGAAAATTTTTTGTGGAAAAAAGTACAGAGATAAGAGAACCTTCCATATACTTTAGGTCATTTACGATAGCAAATGTGCTATACTATAACGTTCCTATCACTCTTAACACTGTTAATAAACATCGAGTATATGCTTGTGGCTGAGCATTTTTAAGTCTGGTGAAATATAATAATTTGGCACATGTTAACTAGATCATAAATTTTTTTTGGATAAAATATTTTCGTATATGAAAGCTGAAAGACAAACTAGCGGAATCATTTGTACTGAATTTTTCTAGATGTTTATTTGCTAACTTACAGGGCATGGTATGAGGAAATGGAACAAAAGTTCCATTATCCATTGTTACCATCATACTAATGTGTCTTAATTTATCCCCACAATTAGTCCCGAGCATATACTACTCATGGATTCATTATGGCATTTTCATTCTTTTTATAATCACACACTGAAAAACATATTACTTAATCAAATACTATCATAATTCCTACTCAAATAATCATTAATGCATCATGAAAACCTTTATAATGGAGCATTTTATAAAACCTTTCAATAAGATAAACACCAGCTAGTGATTACTAAAGTTGTAAATATTTAAAAAAAATTAGCCTTGATATAGATATAGACTTGCTTTAGAGATACAGACTTACATTAGGAATAATGTTTATAAAATGTTTTCTTTAAAAGTGCTAATATGGAAATGACTGAAAGCAACCACCGGTGCACATTTACCATCAGTTTCCTTTTATACTGACTTTGCTAAAAGTTAAAAATTCCTCCTCTTCTGTATTTTTGGAATGACCAATATGAAGCTCGTGTTACAGTCGGCATTGTAGCTGCCTGTATCTCTCAGGAGGTCCTGGGATGGAATAGATGAATACAGCTGGACGTGGGGAGAATAATAACTGGTAGCTACATGAGGTGTTTATGCAGATCAACTCACTTCAAAACCTGAGAGAAACTATTAGTATATTTTGTAGCTAAGGAAACTATGGCGCAGAGAAGTGAAATAGTTTGGCTAAGTTACACAGCCCGTAACTCATGGCTCTGGGACTTGAACCCAAGCCATTTGGTAGTCAGAGGCATTAAGTTCGCTATTAGACATACAGTGCTGCTTATTTATGGTAGGCGTGCTGGTCTGATTTATATACCAGAATCAGTCATTTATTCATTGGAGCTATATTTTCATTTTTCCCTTCCTTATTTCACCAATGAAGTATGATCTCTGTAAAAACTAGAAAACATAGAAAAGTCATAGTAAAAAAGGAAAATAATCTATAATCCTACCACTTGGAGACAGTAACTGTAAAAATATATGTAGATTTCTATGTACCTATGCATGTGTGTGCATATGTATCTATGTATTTTGTGTATGTATTGTCCAATATGCAACATTTTAAAATCTTCGTTTGTACTCATATCATCATTTTAAGCTTGCAGTAATCAGTTGTGTAGATATATGTTCAGCTTTTAACACAAAGAATGCATTTACTAAAACTTAAATGTACCTTAAGTTCTCTAGCTAACTGCCTGTTGTTGGATTTTTTCTCTATCATAAAGAAAATCTGGAGGGAAAATGTTTGGTTTTTCTTTGTTAGGGTAAATATTTAAGAGTAGAATTATTAGAGAAAGTATTTCATTTTTTAAAAGATTTTGATCCATACTGTCAAATTATCCTCCAGTAAGGTTTTATTTACCAATGGTACACACACGGTCTTATAGTCTCACAGCCAATTAATCACAACTATTAATGTTATTCTTAATTTTTGCCAGTCTGAAAGAGAATGTAGTATCTCAGGATATTGTTTTCACTGGATTTTCCTAGTAACCAAATATTAACAACTATTTTGGCTTTTCGTTGATGGACCTGATTTTTATTTATTATCCTAATCCTGGTTTTCTTTTTGAGAATTTGTATTTTGGTTTGCTTCCTATTATTTTGGAATTTCCTATTATTTCTGGAATTTCTGCTCATCTATGTATGCTTACTATGTTTTCTTTTTAAACAGGTAAGTAAAAGTTTGTAAGAAAGATTCACAGTTGCTGTTGTTGTCATTGTTTAGAATTAAATAAATATAAAGTTAATTATTACTACATCACTTCTTTCAGCCAGGGTTTTGTGATGTCTTTATGTGATCAAAATAACAATACATTATCAATATTAGTCACTTTATTAGACCATTTTATTATTAAATTTATATAACCTACCACCAATTGTCAAATGAGCTTTAAAAATGCCAGACACACTAATCCATAAATGACACAGTTGCCTTGTGTAAATTTATTGTTTTTACCTAACTGGGGAAGATTTGAAATAATGAAAGCTTTTAGTATTAACTCTTTAATAATGATGATTATTAATTGACCTCTACCAAATATGTTCATAAAATGATTGTTTTCTTCTTGTGATCACACTGACTTATATTCACTCATTCCTAGGTTTTATCCATTTTATCAAAATATGCTCAAAATGCTCTCAATTTCCTTAATCAAAGGTAATTGCTATATGAAATTTCATTTTATTCCAAAATACATTACAAAATATCCTGTGGATTATTTAAAATCAGGCAGACATTATGAAAGACTCTCAAATAATGGTTACAGTAACAGCAATAAGTACATTTAAAATATGTCCACTTTCCAAAAAAAAAAAACCACAAAAAAATTGAATAGGTTACCTTAAATTTCTCAACATACTATCTGGTAGGTTTTCATTTTTATTAGACAAGACTAAATTCCCTGCCTTTGCCTTCATATCTAAAAGAGGAAGAAAAAAAAAGTAAGTAAAGGACAGCAAAGCCATGTAGCCGCTGCTCTCTGAAAGCCTGCCTCCCCCCCACCGTCCTTTCCCCATTAGAGCAGTGATGGCCCTTTAGGAGGCACCATTTGCACTCAAGAGCCCTGCCTCCCCCTGTTAGCCACTCAATACTCCTTCACATTTTGTGGCCGTAGCTCTGGCTGATGCACAATTTTCAAGATGAATAATAGCCATTGTAGGACAAAGTCACACCCCCCCCCGCCCCCCATCTGTCCCATGTGAAGTCATCTTTGTGGTGTTTTATCAGCTCTTCAGCCAAAGACCTGGCCTTGCCCACCCTCCTAGCTGCCTATCGAGCAGCATCCAGGAAGCCTCCCAGATAGTCCACACCAAATTCAGGGTATAGCTCTGAGCAAACCTCATCGTTTTCTTATATAGTTGTGTATCTTTAACAAACATTTTAAAAAGCAAAATATTTTATTCTTCTTATAAACGTTTCTTTCTTTGCCTAAAGCGAGTAAAATTTGTGACAAGGAAGAGAATTATTAGAACCTCAAAAAGTCTGTTGATGTCATTTATAAACAGAATTACAGAAGAATAACAAAATCTTTATCTAGCGAGGGCTAATTTGCTTCTCTGTGGTTTGATGTGAGTCCACAATTAGGCCATTATTTGTCAGCCCAAATTTTAATGTATCTTTTCTTTTTAGCTGCTGCATGCTTTGTATGCTAGACAACTAGTCTATATCATTGGCTAAATGAAAACTGAGGCTAGGAAGAGTGATTTGGAGATAGAGTTTGTGTGGTTATTTGGGATGGTCATTTTTAATACATATAGAAGAATGTTTTAATCTAGTCATCTAGGAACAAAATAATACCATTAGTGGGATAGCTGAATAATACAATGGTATTTGTAATATTGTTACGGTATCTTGGTAGGAAAAAAACCTTGCCCTGTTGCATTCAATTGGACAGAATGATCATGTCTCATAAAGCTGTCAAGTTAATCTGAATTATGGATGTTTGACAGGCAAATAAAGATGAAAATCATTGTTCCAAAAATTGGGGATTATAGATCTCCTACAGAAATATACATGTTCAATTTAATAGTGATAATCCTTCAATTTAGATGAGCAGCATTATCTGCCTTGATAATATTTTTTAATATCAAGGGCAGAATTTTATCTTCCACATCAAAAATATTTGAAAAATTATTACTTGGGGACCCAATGCACACTGTAAAATTGAAAATAGTGATCTAACAGGTCTTTTTTTTTTTTTTTTTTTTTAGAGATATGAAAGTGGAATTAGAAACTGTGTATTTATAGGTTAAAAATAATCTCCTGAAGGTTATTTTCAATCATATTTTATAACAAATTTAAACCACTTTGTCTCTCTTAAGGGAATTCATCACTATGGTTATTTCTCCACCAAACCTGTCCTATTAAATCTCTAAAAGAAAAAAAGGAAAAACAATTTACTACATTAAGAATATTTACTGAAGGTGTTTTTTAGGAAGCCTTGACCTTTAACTGCAGCCTTTATATGCAAGCCTTGTGACTATTGCATTTCATAGCACAACAAGAAAACATATAAAAAAGTTATGAGCAGATACAATCTAATATGCTACATCATTATTTTAATCAGTTTTCCTAATAGCTTTCATTTTTATATTTTGATGATAAAATTAAATCATTTGGTAGAAGTGTAATATGAAGGATTCAGTTTGGGTTTTTATTTCAGTAAGAATTGAAAATTGGTGAGCATCTTTCTGTCTCTTTTTTAAAAGAGACTATTAATTTTTGTTTATTCAGCTTAAGGCTAGAATTTCCTTAAAAAAGAGAGAAGAAAAAGAAAAAGAAGGAAAGAAGGAAAGAAAGAAAGAAAGAAAGAAAGAAAGAAAGAAAGAAAGAAAGAAAGAAAGAAAGAGAGAGAGAAAGAGAGAGAGAAAGAAAGAGAGAAAAAGAAAGGGAAGGGAGATCTTCATTTCATGTATTTAGCCAACTTATATTGCAGGATCCTATGTGCCATATTATGTGCTTGAAATCATTTCACTAGTGTGAGGACAAATAGCTATTAATAAGCAGAGGCAATACCCAAAGCCCATTCACTTTAGGCTACTATCCTGCCTAACTGGTAGTGTTAAAAATTGTTTAGAAATCATATGTCAACAACAGGAAGTGATTAGTGACAGCCATAGAAAAACTGGGATCACAGAGGCAAAGTGACTGTACTTATTCAACAGTGCCAGAGGAAATGGGCAAGATTATAAACTTACTCTACATTTCTCCTTTTTTGTTAGAAAGCTGGTTAGTGTTCATTTAATGTGAACAGTCACTGTATAGTGAAAAAACAATAACCAGTGTTTGTAGTTACCTTTAGCAATAACTGCAAGAATGCATTAATATATTTCATGAAGGGAATTAATGTTCTTTCATAGATAAACTATCGAATCAATATCCTTATGGAGTTACTTTAAGGGAATGAATCAAGCACGTGATCTCTGAAATTGTCAAATTCCAAATTTTTGAAGGCATAATTTAAATAATCAGCAAGGCAACTTAAAAAATATTTATTTTATTCTGGTAAGAATACTTAACATGAAATCTACCTTCTTAAAATTTTAAGTGTACAATACAGTATTGCTAACTATAGGCATACGTTGTACATCAGGTCTTTAGAACTTATAATCTTGCATAATTGGGACGTTATGCCCGTTGATTACCATCTCTGCATTGTCCACTTCCAACCATCCCCAGGCATCTAACATTCTACTCTCTGATTCTATGAGTTTGACTATCTTAGATAATTCATATAAGTGGAATTAAGCAATGTCTGCCTTTTTTTGACAGGCTTATTTCACTTAGCAGAATGTCTTCAAGGTTCATCCACATTGTTGCATATGTTGGAATGTCCTCTTTGAAGGATGAGTAATATTACATTGCATGTATAGAACACATTTTCTTTAACTATACATCTGTGTCTGGACATTTATGTTGTTTCCATATCTTGACTATTATGAATAATGCTACAAAGAACACAGGAGTGCAGATATCTCTTTGAGATTGTGATTTCAATGATTTTGTATATGTACCCAGAAGTGGGATTGCAGAATAGGTGGCAGTTCTATTCTTAACTTTTGAGAAAACTCTATAATGTTTAACAAAGTGACTGCACCATTTTTGTTGTTTGTTTTTTACTATTGAGTAGTTGGGGTTCTTTATATATTTTGAATGTTAACATTTTATCAGATATGGTTTGCGAATACTTTCTCTCGTTTAGTAGGTTGCCTTTTCACTCTCTTGATTGTTTCCTTTGCTGAACAAAAGCTTTTATAGTTTGATGTAGTCCCATTTGTCTGTTTTTCTTTTGTTACCTGTGCTTTTGGTGTTATATCTATAAAATCATCACCAAGATCAATGTCATACAGATTTTTCCCTAGGTTTTCTTATAGGATATCTATACATTGAAGTCTTAAATTTAAGTATTAAATCTATTTTGAGTTAAATTTGTGTATGATATAAGATAAGGGTCCAATTTCATTTTGTCAATGTTTTTTGCATGTAGCTATTCAATTTTCTCAACACTTTTTGTTGAAAAGACTATTTTACCCCCAGTGTTTATTCTTGGCACTGAGTTGCAACCTCCATTGGAGCTCCCTATGTATAATCTGAAACTGGCCCCCATACATGGAAGGCAGGAAGAGACCTAAGAAAAAAGGCAGACCACTCCACATTGGTAGGTGGAAGGTTTAATAAACGAGGAAACTTTCTTCCAAGGCTTGTCTCATGTAGCTGCAAGGCAAATTATTTTCTGCATCTAGCAGCTCAGTCTTTTTTTAAAAAATATATATATGTCTTTATTGACTTCAGAGAGAGGAAAGGAGAGGGAGAGAGAGAAATAGAAACATCAATGATGAGAGAGTCACTGATCAGCTGCCTCCTGCACACCCCCAACCAGGAATCGAGCCCACAACCTGGGCATGTGCCCTGACCAGGAATTGAACCCTGGTCGCCTGGATCCTAGGTCAACATTCAACCACTCAGCCATGCCTGGCTGGGCTACCAGCTCAGTCTTAAAGTTTATGCAGAATCCTTAAATGCAGTCAATCATATACACAGTAGACCTTAACAGGGTTGAGTCAGGTACCTGGTCTAGATAGTTTCATCACTATATTTCTATTTCAAAGCTATATCCTTGGAAAGCTTCTAGAGTGGGGATGGCAAGCAAAGTCCACATTTGGTGCACAGGGAGGAAGTGAAAGACTCCAACTACCTGGGTCCAGTTAGCAGGTGAAACCAGAGGTCATGTCTTCTTTTTTTTTCTTTTTTTTAATATATCTTTATTGATTGCAGAGAGAGGAAGGGGGAGAGAGAGACAGAAACAACAATGATGAGAGAGTCATTGATCGAGCCCACAGCCCGGGCATGTGCCCTGACAGGGAATCGAACCCTGATCGCCTGGATCCTAGGTCGATGCTCACCAACTGAACCACGCTCGGCCGGGCTTTCTGAAGTCTTAATCCTTAATAAACATTCAAAATTGCAGGGCTTTGTTCAAAATCATGCTTATTGTGTTTATATTTTTTGAAAGAACAAATTGAGTGTCAAAGCACACTTTGCTGAGCTCTTGTTTAACATCGAATGAAAAAACCTATTCTGGAGAAGAAAGTAAATTTCACCCACTTTTAGCTATAGGCTCAAGGTATTACATCTCTTTATAAGGGTTGAAAAGTTTAAGAGCTGAAAATATGTTTGTGTGTAACCATACATGTTGGGAGGCGGAGACTGGGTGAATTACAACCATAGGAGATGATAAACGAGCAGAGGTTAAGAAGGTGAAGGGATCAGCCAAAGAACATATATGCATAATCCATAGACACAGACAACATTGTGGTGTTGGCCAGAGGGAAGGGGTGGATGGAGAGCTAAGGGGAGGTGGGCAAAGGGGGAGAAATGGGGACATCTAAAATAATGTCAACAATTTAAAAAAATACACAAATATTCAAAAGGGAAAACCTGTGTTTAAAAGGCTAAAAAGGGTGTTTATTTTAGTCATATACTTCCTTAGGCAATAACACTTGATCTATCACATGCTGGGGAGGAAGAACCAACAGGAGGACCAGATAAGTAGCTGAGGGAATTATTGTTGTTTATAACTGCCTATGGTCATTTAAATATTTTTACTATAACCAAAAGAGAGAGCTATTAGCAATTCTGATGGCTGCTTTTATTTTATTGGATAATTCTCCAGTGGTTTCCATTGACGTTGGCTGGAAATAACTCTTTTTCTTTTTCCATTGGAAGTTTTCAATTATACTCAGTTTTTATTTGCCTTTTCATAGGAATCTGAGATGTTTTTCCTTCAAATATAAAAAGGGCAGTATGTTCAAGTAGGGCACATTTTATTTTTTCCTCCAATGTTAAAAATACAACAACCCAATGTTTGCATATTTTTCAAATTGTTTTGTGTGCTTTTTGAAGCAGTGCTGAGCAAATCAGCACATTTATCTAAGGAGGAAATAATATCCTGAAATATATTGAGAAACCTAACTGGTTAAATAGTTTCTTAGTGTTCATGTGCTTCTACATGAAAAAACAAACAAACATACAAAAAACCAGAAACAGCCCAGCCAGTGTGGCTCAGTGGCTGAGTGTTGACTCATAAACCTAGAGGTCTCCAGTTCAATTCCCAGTCTGGGCACATGACCGGGCTGTGGGCTTGATCCCCAGTAAGGAGCATGCAGGAGGCAGCCAATCTATGTTTCTCTCTCATCCATGTTTCTATCTCTCTCTCCCCCTCAACTTCTTCTCTCTCTAAAATCAATAAAAGCCTATTTAAAAACAAAACAAAACAAAATCCTACAAAATGTAAAAAGACCACAAATCAATTAATCAAGTTAAAGGTTTTCTGGAGGGCACTTAAGCAAATTTTAAAAGTACATTTAAATATAAAATTTAAAAGCTGAATTCTATAGAAGGAAAACATGAGCAGAATGTTAACTGATTTGGGGAGAAAATATAAGAGGAAATTCAACTTATATTTGATGAAATGTTCTTTATGTGTCATTTCTCTGGGGATAAATTTTAAGTGAAACTGTGATTGTTTTTCTATAATTCCCATCAACTCCAAAAACAAGCACTATTTGGCTATATTTTTTTCAACTCAGAAATAGTCTCTTTTCAAGTTATATTGATCAGAGCTACATGAAGTGTAGTTTAAAATGCAATATATGAGTTGGCTACTTTTTTGCTGTTGTTAATCCTCACTGGAGGATATTTTCCATTGATTTTTTTAGGGAGGGTGGAAAGGAAGGAGGGAGGGTGAGAGAAAAAAAGAGAGAGACAGAGAGAGAAAACATCAGTGTGAGAAAGACACCTTCATTTGTTGCCTCCACATGCACCCCAACCAGGGCCAGGGATCGAACCTGCAACTGAGGTACAAGCCCTTGATTGGGAATCAATCCTGAGACCCTGCCATGTGTGGGCTGAGGCTCTAACCACGGATCCACAATGGCCGGGGAGAGTTGGCTACTTTTGATCAATAATTTTGGTTCCTGATTCTGCAATTGCTGAGTAGAAAACATAGCAAAAATGTGTTATCTCTTTTATTAATTTTGGTACCAGACCATAGGCACTTGTTAGTTCAAAGTAGGCATTTCATATGGAAAAAATATGGACTTCTTTTGGAGAAACGTCCTTTCAATGCTCCAAGCACCCTATATGTGGACACTTTCTAGAGCTTCTACCTGACAGTGGTCCTCAGTGATTCTCTGCCAGAGCCAGCTCCGCCTGGAGGTAAGATCAAAAGCATTCACATCAATACATTTCTCCTCATGCTCACTGTTTGACAGTTTAGATTAGAAATATGTACCAGCTGTTCTATTTCCTACCTTTCCTGGTTTTGGTAAAATGACAAATATAACAGATTTATCAGCTTTTTTCCTATAGCTAAAATGTCAAGTCAGCTTTCCAACTACAACAACAACAAAACCCCTAGCTGCTAAAGAATGCCAGGACTGGAAGCACACAGCACTCGCTTTTTTAATAATGAAACCACCCACAACATTTAACCGAAATGTAAGCTGTTTTCCTTTTGGATGAGCCTAAGAAGAGAAAAAATATATAGTGCCTCTTAGTAAAATTGCAGAGCAATGGAAGTATGTCTAGACAAAGGAGAAAGAAACAAAAAGAAAAGCACAGCTCATGACTCCTTTGTAGATGACATAACTTGACAGGAGCAGGGCTGATGGGAAATAGGAAAAGGCATTTATTGACTGCTACAAAATCTACATCCTATGTGACTTGAGCCATTTCCTGTAACCTCTATGGTCTTTCGTTTCCATCGATGAAGAGAAGGGAGATAGTGAAATATTTGTGCTGATCACACACTGGGTCTTGCCTTTTCTTGACAAACAGGTAAAGGCCTCTGCAGGTGACGTTAGCCTGCGGGCTGCTCTGAGGAACAGCCGTTTCTCTGGATAGGCGCCCGGGCCTTGTAGCCACTGTTCATTCTTAGAACGTACCTGAGTAGATCTGCGATGCTGTGAGGGAGTTTTCCTTCAGAGGCTGGCCCAGACTGAACCCCCCATTCCTCTCAGTCCTCAGTTGGAAGTTCTCCTGTGGGTTGTGGGGGTGGGTGGTAGCTTATAGTTTCTTAAGCATGTTAAGAAAACTTCTCCAGAAAATGCAAGGAGGTGAAGTCACTGTAGCAGAGATGTAGTCAATTCTGATGCGTCAGGCGGGCAGCTATCTTAGCTACCAGGCACCGTAACTGCCTGGGTGGTTCTGCCCCTTTTCCTCTGTGCCAATCTAGACCAGACCCCACATCCTTTAAAACAGAAAAGACAAAGCTGATATGTGCTTAGAAAGGAGTGTTTGGATCCTTCAGCAGAATGTCATCGCCCACTCTGAATTATTCCTGGGCCCAGTCGCACTGGAGTAGTGTGTTATGGTGAGCACAGCCAGGCAGAGGTGGCCCTGGGATCTTTGAGAGACTTTATTTATTTCTCAGAGTCACAATAGCAAATCTTTTCTCACTAAGAGAAACCACTGCAGATCCGGAAGGCCTCACTCTCCTCCCTTTTGTCTTCAGGAAACTTCTCTATGGAAAGCCCCTGAATTAAGATGACATCCTAAAGTCCTGGAACAGTAATCCAGGAAGACAATTTCAATCATCTTAGAGATCCCTGAATTATTTCAATTACCTAACCAACCCCTCAAATAAGACAGTACTTCAAGAAGGTGCAGACACATTAATCAGACATCCCAGTGTGATAATACTAGATGAGGCTCTAGTCAAACATCTCCTAAAACAAGTATTAATCCCTTAAAATAGCACCGTTTCCAGACTTGAACACCCACAATATCAGGAAGGACACATGCTCACAGGATTTTCGGTGTAGGAGAAAGCACCCAGCTTTGGGGGTAGAAAAATAAGGCTGGTTCCCAGCTCTGCCCATTACTGCATGGATCCAGACTAGATAGTTTTTCTTTGGCGTCCTGATATATTTATGATGAAAGAAGAAAATGATATTTTTTCCTTTTGCTCATCTGAACATGAGGTAAGAGAATATGAATGAAGCATCAAAGAACATGCTTCATAATTGGTAGTTTTCTTCCTACCTTTTCATGGTTGGAATCGGCTTTCCGCCTTTAAGTACTGCCACGGACTGTGTGACCTCGAGAAAAGTACTTAACCTCTCTGGACCTCAGCTTCTTTGAATGTAAAATGAGTACCTTGGACTGATTGATTCTAAGGTTCCTCCAAGGACGTTTTTCATTAAAATATGAAACATCTTGGTAGATTTTTGAAGGCATTACCCTCACTTTTGTTCTCTTATAGCCATCTGTTATCATAGGCTTGGCTGGGCTAGACATAATTACTTTTTCCCTATGGAGTCAAGAAACAAACTAAATGGCAGTGTCCTTGAATAATTTATTTGACTCCTAGAATTAGTACATTATCATTGTTGCTATGGAAGAAGTAATTTACATTTTGAAAGGGTACTTTGCTTCTTTTATCTCTGAATGTATTTTAATCCTTTTACTACTCCGAAGACACGGCTCTATTATTTTATGTCAATACTTCCCATATCCCGTGATTTGGGTGGGGTCAATTATTATCTGCAGTGTCTGATGAGGTTAATGCACAGGACTCTGAGTGCCTGCATTCAATTAATGAATTTGAAGCAGTCTCTGCAGTGTGCGTACCGACCCGTGCCTTATCAGCCCCTAAGCTTGTTTGCTTTCTGTTGTGTGATCCATAGAATAATAGTTTATAGATACACAGAAGTTTAACAATGACAAGTAGGCATCAGATTTAGGACTATGTAGTGCTGTGGAAATAATATATTTTCTGTGATCAAACATAGAATCAAATCCGGGTTTTATCATTTATTAGCACTTGACCCTGGCTAGTCACTATACTTAACCTGAATTTCTGTTTCTTTTCCTATAAAATGAGGACTCTATTGACCTCCAAGTTGGTTGTGATAATAAATGAGGAATTATTTGTCAAAGTACCTTTTAAGTATTTCTCTACCAATGCAATGCATTAGTTTGATTAGTAAGATTATTTGGTTGCTACCTATCAATTCCAGGTTACATTATCTTGGAGAGAATTATAAGGCAAGAGAAGGCGAATGAGGTATTTATGTTATAGGAAAATCATTGGATATGAACATCAGTAGCTGGAAGTAGCTAGAATTAATGCCCTGGAGTTAGTGTGTTGGTAAAGAGAGCGCAAGACAGGATAAGAGGACACCCTCAGAGTGGCTTCCTCTCATTTTTAGTCCTTTGAATCCCTAGTGGTGGTAAATATTTGCAGTCAATATGATTATTTACCAGTATGATTATTTTGGTTCTTCTTATTCCAGGAACATTGTAGAGTTATATCTATCTGCTCCTTTGAAATCAGGTGTAGCCATATGACTTGCTGTAGCCAATGAGGTGCATAGGGTTGTGACATGTTTATGTACCAGGTGGTCACCTCCCTCAGCCTACCCCCAAAATGAGGATATTGTGGAGCAGGGTCCCTAGGCTGACCAATGAAAGCCAAGGAAAATGAGCAGGGGATAAATGTGTGTTGTCTTAGAACAGTATCTGGATTTTTGTTAGTTCAACATAACCTAAGTTCTCCTGACATACAGCATGTTATGATAATTAACTCATGCCGAGGTTTAAGAGAATCTTTGCCTTTTCCTTCCAGTGAAAAGCCAAAAGCCAGGGTTGGGCTGGATCTTAATCAGGGAAGTGTGAGCACGAGACATGAGACAGAGTTGCCCTCTTAGGAGAGGGGACAGTCCAGGGGACTCTGCTGTGTTGTTTAAGGTCTGTGGCTTAGGTTGTGCCTACCGCCCAGTGACCACTCCTGTTTCCGCTGTCCCTTGTCTGTCCCATCACAGGCGTAATAAAGGTGGCCATTATACGTGTTAATATGCTCAAGAGGAACCTCACAATCCTTCGCTACACTTACATAGTTGGGAATGTAGGAAGAAACACAGATAGTTTACCTTTAGGTGCTTTTCCCTCGGGCAGACAGAAGACCATAGCGGCAAAGCATACAAGGCGAGAAAGCGGTCACTTTCATTTATTATCTCCTTATGCGCAAACTTCAAGACTTTTCCACCCTACATTCTTCTACCTCATTCCCTCTTCAGTCTCATCTCATGCAATATGCACTTTGGTCCTCTGTTTTTACTTTCTGTCACCCGGGGAACCGCAGGGCAACCTTCTAATATCAGCTCACCTGTCCAGATGCCGTCATTGGCTTCTCTGAGTACATCGAATAATCGTATCATCCGCTGTGGTCACCGTATGAGTGTTTCCTTTGCGGCATTTACCACGATTATAACTTTTCCATTTGGTTTTGGAATTGACTGATTAGCGACTGCTTCTCTCATGAGCCTGCAAGCCACACGGTGGGAGGCGGCTTCGGTCACCTCTGTATAGTCGGCCACTAGCACCGCGCTTCACACGTGGCAGCACTCGACAGGTACTTGTTAAATGAACAGTGAATGCCGTCACCGTGGTGGTCATCTAACATACTCATCTTTTTTCAACCAATCAAGCACCTGGGAGAGATAGGTAGCCAGGCGTTCATTTTCACAATGAGGACTGTGCAAAATATTTCCTTCAAATCACACACTTGTTGATGGTGGAGCCGGATTTCGAATCCGAGGTTATCCGACTTCAAAGCCGATGGTCTTTCCATGACGTGCTTCTGCCTCGCCAGAGACTAAAAGAAATGCTTTAATTCTGAGGGAGTTAATAATGCATGGGACCCGAATTGAATATAATTTTATGCTGTTCTGCTCCAGAAGAATTTTTTTATTATCCAGCTGTAGCTTTGAGCCTTCATCTCTTATCAAAAAGAGGTAATTATCTTCATTAGCAGGCAAGCCCATTTACTCCCCCATAACTTTGATACAGTTGATAAAATGACATTTTCTTTACTCCTTGCTCACTACGAACTACCATCTTCCAGAGCTGTCCAAGTCTGCGACCAGATGGCCAACTATTACTCACTTTTTCAGCTCCTCTGCAGCAATGCATCATCAGGCCCCAGCCAACAGTAACACAGGAAAACATATTGTCTCATCGTTAGTATCTCCAAATGTAGCTTCCACATTTGTTATTCCACTCTTGTTCCTAATTAAAAAAAGCTCATTTCCAATTCTCTTGATGGATATCTACCATTTCAATAATGCCCTTTATGTGTGTCCTGGAGTGTTCATCATTGTCTTGTTAACGCAGTTGTTTTCAAATAAAATGATAACTAACAAAATCCTCTCTTGACTTTTCTATAAGTCTGATTATTTATTTCTACTCGTCTTCCTTTCCTACCTGATGCTATTATTCCACCCTGGCCTCATACACAGTGACATCTGCCATCTAAAACTCGATAGGGACGTTTTGCCTTTTTAAGTTCTTTATCATTCTTTCTCCCTCTGCTTCGGCTGCCTGTCTGACTGGTATCTTTCCAGCAGCTCCCAGTCACTGTCCCCTTTTCCGCCTTACTCCCCCAGGCTGTTTATCTCACCCACTCAGCCTGCCCCACTCTTTGCTCAGGTCCCTGGAGGTCTAATACCTCTCATGTCATTCATTTTGCTCTCACACTCATTGAGCTTCTTAAGAACATCAGCTCATCTCTGTGATTTAATATCTAGTTCTTAATTTTATACCTAAAAGATAATACTTAAAGAAAAGTATTCTTACCTCCTCAATTCTGTGTTTGAAAGGCATTTGATCCTATCGTAGTCACATTGATTTGCATTTTGAATTTGTTGCCATTTAAAATAAATTAAAATTTTGTCTTAGCTTATAATCAGATTAGAGTAGCAGCACGAATCCGCCTGATTTTAGAAATGTAGAGAGAGCCATTTGCTTGAATAATAGGTCAACTAAAATAATACCACTTTGAATGTATAGAGTAGGGCTAGAACCAGTATTTCTGTGATAATGACACTGCTTCTAAATATTAAAGCATTTGACCAAGAGGAAAATTCTTTTAATAGGAACATTAAATTCTAGGGAGCATTTTGCTTTTTTTTTTAAAGAGTGGGTGGCAAGCAGTGGGATGTACTTGCTTTTAGTGCTCAGAAAATGGGATGGGAGGTGAAGGACAAATAGCAGAGTACCTCTATGATGACTCCCACGGGCTTGGGTTGTTTGTGAGGCAATTAGTGTCATAATATGGGACATGCAAAACTCTGGTAACAGTGTCCTATTAAAGTCACAGAAATTAACCTCACTGAAATGTCACATGGAAGTTAAGTTTCTGTAATAGCATGAAACCAGATAAAAAATGGATTCGAGTTAGGGCTACTGAGAAAGAGGGGATGGGCCTAAATATATTTTACCTATCGTTTCTATGCAAACTTTTAGTGGAAATCTTATTTCTAGAAAAAATAACTATATTTGCTTAAGATATTTATGAAATAGAAAGTGTAATGAATCAAGTAGAAACAAAATGTTCTTGTTAAATATGAGTTTGGTCAATACAGTTATCAGAATAATGTTTTTGGACTTTTAAGTAGCAAAATTGTAATGTACTAAATTATACCAATATACTATATTAATATGAGAACACTGTATTGGTCAATACAAGCTAAAATACAAATCAAATGTGAGTTCCACATTTTGAAATTGGACAGTGACAAAACAAAAATACAAAGAGAGGTGGCCAACATGGTATAGAATTTGGAAAGCATATTATGACTATTTATTCATTCATGTGATAAATTTCATCTGGTTCCCTGGCAGATATTGGAGATATAGTGATAAATATGACAAATGTGGCCCCTATCTTATAGAAGAAATGAAAAGACAGAAAATGGAAAATCACAGCGAGGTGATTAACGATATGGGAGGAAAAGCAGAGAAAATGAAAATATATAGAAAGAAGTTTAACCGAGGTTAGGATCAGAAGAGATGGTGTGTGGGAGGACCAGAGAGCGAAAGGAAAGGACTGAGTTATTCTCCGTGAAAGGCTTCGCAGATCCCCAAAACTTGGTGCTAAGAGGAACTGATAGTAAGTCAGGAAATTTGGTGAGTCATTTCATGGGCTAAGAGGAGGGAAGATAAAGCGGAGAGCCGTGAGCCAGCCCCTGAGCGCTCCCTGAGCCTGCACGGGGGCTGCATTTCATCCCGGGCGCCCCGGGCAGGCCCTGGCGGGCGCAGCTCCAGTGAGTGTGTCCCTGTCGGAGTCTAAATACCGACTACAGAGCCGTGCAGCGCACAGCCTGTGCGGCCGTTCACACTGGCCCCAATGGAAAGCCTTCCCATAGCTGCAAGAGGAGAGCACATGCACACATTTATTCATATATATGAATCCATATATTCACTTACGCATAAATCTTTATTATATACGTATTACATGACCAAAGCTGTTCTTATTGTTAGAGAGGTAGTCAAGGTCCCCATAACTGTGAAGCGTCCATTCTAGAACGGGGGATATAGAAAAAGAATTATCGCTAAGTAAACAAAATCATTTCAAGTACTGGGAAGTGTTATGAACAAAAGGAGATGACATTTGAGCTTAGATTTCAAACACGAAAAGGAGTTAAGCATGTGACTCCCTGGAGGCACAGGACATTTGGGAACAGCAGGCGCGAAGACCAGGCAGGGATGGGTTTTTGAGTAGTGTTCTGGATTCAAGGAACAGAAAGCAGATGAGTGTAACTAGAGCACACCCTCTGCAAGAGAAAGTGAACAACAGGAGAGCAGAGCGGTAGGCAGGGGCCAGCCCCACAGGGCCTCGTGGGAATGGTTGAAGGAAGTGAGAGAAAACAAGTGGAAATCAGAATAAATGTGTTTAAATATGGGGTGGTAATTCAGTTTTAAAAGGAAATTAAAGCGAATTCTATGTTGCTGCTCTCAACCAAATTAGGTGTAATGGGTGGCTGTTAAGAGGGAAAACTGGTTCCACGAACCGTCCGAGCGTGAATGGAGCCGCCTGTCTCCTGAGATGTTCCTGCAGAGTCAGTGGAAGGAATTTCCTCTCCGTGTGTGAGGCAGGGACAGTTGGCTTCTAAAGTCTCTTTCCCCTGTGAATGCTTTTAGCTCATCTGGGGGAAATCAGGTACACGAAGGTTTCCTAAGTCCAGCATCAGGTGCTTTTGTCAGCTGTGTTTATTGACACTTGTAGTGACAGTGCACAGAGGAGAATCTAGATAATGGGGAGGGCCACTGATTCTTGCTCCGAATCCCTGTTTTTTTTAAAACCCATGGGCTACAGACCCTGTGTTAGCATTGCTTCCAGGTAACATAATTCTGTCTTGTTTTCATAGGTCAGAGACCGAAAAATGTGGCAGTTTCCGACAAAAATACTATTTTAAATAGGATCGTACACTTTAAAACAGAAAATAAAACAACCCCTTTTCCACATTCCCAACTAAAAGCACTGAGCAGTTTGTTTCCTTCCCTTTTGTATCTCGAAGCTTATATAGTTTTTGATCTACTTTTCTAGATTACACCTGTCGATACGATCAAGACGGACATCGTCATCTTTCTAAGGTTCCATTTACTGAGCAGCTAGTAATCTATTGTTTAGTTAGAGTCACGTGGAAGTTGTGTTTGGGGGTCGTTTCCTGGGTTGGCCATAGATACTGTTTCAAGCAACGGGTGCGAATGGAGGAAGATGACTCATGTGCACTGAGGGTGTCCTTACGGGCAGGTGTCAGTGCCTTTCCACTGACCTTAGGATACGGACAATAGTTTTCATCTTGGTTTAAACAGTTCTGCTTGCATTTGGCCCCATGACCTCTCTAGCACCCTCTCCCACTAAGTAAAGATTCCAAGTTGAATTATTTGTTTTCTTTATATTTATACACCAATCTATTTAAGTTTTTGGTAAGAATTTTCTAAAATATACGGATCTAAAAATGTAAATATCTTAATTTTTCTGTCTCAGTGCAGCAGATAACAGAGGGATTGATTGTAGAAACTTCAGGATCCTGAGGCATGGGGACAGGAGGGCATTCGTAGATAGGCTACCTTTGCCTGAGGGGTTTAAAAGGGACATTTGTCAATGCTTTAATGAGGTGCTCTGCAAAGTTATTCTTTTCCCACTTGAAATAGTGTCTTCTATAAAATGGCATTTATATAGGAAACACTGCATTTTGACTTGATGCACAAATAGTTTCTCTAGATGGAAATGGCTCCTTAGGAATGTGGACAGCAGGATTCCTTTAGGACTGATGGATTGCTTTTAATCATTTTAGTTTTCTGCTTTTGTGACTCCTGCTGTTCCATTTTTTAGAATTCATTTGGTTTTACATTAGCTTGTGTCCATTTAGTACAAGATGAGAACAACGTTCTTTTGCCAGATCATCAACTTTTAGAGGACTCATCTTCACTAATAAAACAAAGGCGAGGATTATGTCAATTAGCCAAATCCTTGGAGCAAAGACTGAACTTTTTTTTGGCTTTTAAAGGGCATTTTGAGCTGGACTGTCATGTAAACAATGGGCTCATGGCTTTGGTAAAGCACATTTCGTATTTTCTTTCACTGGCTGACAGTGGTCGTAGGAGCCTCCCCATACTTAAGTGAAGTTCACAAAGTTGACTTTGTGTGTTGAACTATTTTAAGGGAGCTCACTGAGCTAAAAATTAACAAAAGATAAATGAACAAACAAAACCTGAAACATAAAAATAAAACACACTTTAAAAAAAAATTATTTATTTATTTTAGAGAGAGGGAGAGAGAAGAGAAACATCAATTGGTTGTTCCACTTATTTATGAATTCATTGGATGATTCTTGTATGTTTCCTGACTGGTATGATGCTCTAACCAACTGAGCTGGCCAACCAGGGCCTGTAAAACAAACTCTTGAGCACAATTTTTTTTAATAGACATAAATAATGGCTAATTTATTAGATTTAAACATTTGCCTTGATTTTTCAAGCATGATATTCGGATTTAGTTTCTTAAGCTTTCTTAAAATAGTGCCGATTGCATTGATGTTTTAGCTCTATGTGCTATTATCTATACATTTTATTTCTTTTTCTGTTGTTTTGATTTTTTTAGATTGTAATATAAGAGGGCAAAGGTCATGCCTTTTGTATGATGCATAGCTTGATGATATGAATTGATTATTGATAACTATAAGTATATATTTTAAACTTTCTTTAACAGTTGGAGCTTGAATATAATCTTCACTGTGCTTGAGAAAGTTTTCAAAAGGATTTTTATCCCTATAAAGAGAATAAGAGTCTATAAAACTCTTATCTTTGTGAAAAATTTCAGCTTTAAAAATTTAAATCATGGAAGAAGTTTGCATAGATTCATACTCCCTGTGCTAAAATTATGTTAGGAATGAAAAGTGCCTGAAAACAGAGATAATACAATGCAAATTGGTCTTTGCATGTCATTAACCTGACATCTATGATGTGCCTTGCTCAATTTCAATATTTAATAAGTGTCCAATTTCTTAAGTGTGAATAAAAATTAGAAACAATAACAAGTAAGTTACTTTTCAATAAATAGACATGTCCTAGCTGATTTAAGAATAGTAATTGGGTGTAGCATATTAACTGAATGGCCTAGAGCAATTTTATAATAATCTTCTAAGAGCTTAGGGGGAAAAAAAAATCAACACTTTATTACTTTTAACACACTGCAGTTACTGCTTCTCTTAATTCATTTTAGTGCGCTGTCAATAAATTTCACTCCATTAGATGCTGAATTTAATTAGCTTCAGGGTCACAATTTATGTGATTTCTAAGTTGTGTGCTATTTACAATGTTTCGTAAATGTTACCTATGGCGACATATATTTAATCTATAGCAAGTAGTGGACAATTATTCTTCATTCCTTGGATATTAAGCACTCAGTAGTGCTATTTCTAGCTATTTTCTGGACTCCTCTGCTGTAATGTTATATGAGAACAGGACTGACTACCTAATTTGTGATTCCTAATGCAGAATTAAAACATGGGACCCAAAATATTTGAAGATGGCAACAGCAGAGCATGAGAGCAGGGTTCTTTTGAGCTTGGTCTCTTGTGGGTGGCTAGGTTATATACCCTTGAAGCCAGCCCTTTGTGTGAGTATAAAATTTTCAAACTTAAAGCAATCTCTAATATGTAAAAGTTATATTCCTGGTAAATATTATGGCTGAATAAATAAGGGTAACCAGATATTGTCTCCGCCCCCCTTTTATAAAGGCAGGGACTTTGCATTCTCTTTGACTTTTAACAAAGGTGACTTCGGTTCATGAAGTAGTCAGACTAGTTCATAGGAAAAGCTAAATTACCCCTTGATCAAACGTTTGATCTGAAGATCTATATCCCAAACTAGATGACTCCAGTAACAGACATTATTTCTGAATTTCCACGTCCTGTTCTGAATTAAGGGTCTATTCATGCTCAAGGGCTTTCTTTAGAACTGTGATGTGGGGAGGAATTCTGGTGGTCTGCCTGCTCTCCATTCTTCGGTCCTTTTCTGGTCATAGTAATACTGGCAAGATGCCTTGCTGACAAGTTATCTTTACAACCTCCTTGAGGACACACATGACCTCCCTTTTCCCTGCCTGTAGTGATTGTAAGGCTGAAGCTGCAGCAGTTGTCTTGGAGTGATGCAGCGACCTTGAGAATGGTAGACATAGCTTATGGTGAAACAGATAGACAAAATAATCCTGCTTTTTTTGATGACGTTAAAGAGGCGGTAAACCATCCCAGGGTTGTCTGGTAAGAGATAAAATAGAAAGGAAAGGTAATATAGGTTTTCAAACCCACTAAAGTGAATGCCTGCTTAACTGCCTGGAAAATTTGGGAAGACAAGCAAGTATCTACCCTGAAAGAAATACCTTGCAGACTGATGTTGCTCAGCCCCACTGCTAATTAGAGGGAACGTTGTTCTTTGACTTTTTCCACCTTTAAGAATAAGAATGTTAGATTGAATTCATACACTATTCCCCCCCACACACATAATATCTAAGGATAAGGTTTGATTTAAAAAATTAAGCTCAGTATTTTTTTTTTAAGTAGAATTGCTTTATTTCTGAAAATGTAGAAGGATACATAATATTAGTAACATGTATTTTCTTTCATTGATTTTGGAGAGAGAGGAAGGGAGAGAGAGCAAGAAAGAGAGAAAAACATCAATGTGAGAGAGAAACATCAATTGGTTGCCACTCATATGTGCCCGGACTGGCTGTTGAACCCACAACCTGGGCATGTGCCCTGATCATGACTTGAATCCATGACCCTTCAGTGCACAGGATGACATTCCAACCAACTGAGCCATACAAGCCAAGGCAACATGCATTTTTTTGAGTTAAACCTACATGTTCCACCTGCCAGAAAGTGACATTAAATTCTAAGTCACTGTTGCCCAGAGAGTATTTGGTTACACTCTAAATTTCATACTTAGTGTTTCTGCTATTTATTCATTTTCAATATTTTAGTGGAGTTGTGTCCAGCTGAGATAATACATTTCTTTCTCAACAGGATTCTGTAGTAGACTGCTGAAAAGTATAATTTCACATATGTCTGATAAAAAAAAGGAAAGCAAAGCTGCAGATGATAAGAGATTAGACGAGTGCAGGCTTCTAAATAGATAGAGTATATATCCTTTATCAGTAGATAAAACTTCAGTAACTACTACCCTCTTAATTTGAAAAAGGAAGAGATTTCCAATTTCAAAACACTTCTAGATGCATGAAATATCTAAAAGCAAGTCAAATAATGCAACCTACTCAGAGCTTCAAACTCAAAAAATACAGTAGAAAACTAAAATCATAAATATATCTTAACCTATACTCTGAATACCTAAAGTGCTATAAAACTTTTTTGTGATTAAATCTATGTATACACACATACACGTGCAGGCAAACACTTTATACACATACTAGAAAACTTTGAAAATGCAACAAGACAAAAGAAGATAAAAATTTTATGAATAATCTGCCATTTTTAATGGATAATATGAATATGCTTTTATAAATATAATTATGTATATTTATAACACTATCATCCAACTGCATATTGCTTAACACTAACAAAAGTTGCATGATTCAGATTTGTAATTTTATTTTAGCATTTTGGTAGAGTTTTGGAAACAAATAGAGCACAGGCAATCTGAACATAAACCATTTTTTTCTCTACTCCCAGCCCGGATCAGCTGGCTTCTCCTGAGCCTCATGGTAGTTTGTGCCTTCAGGCGAATGAGTGTAGGCAAGTAAGGCCTTGATTTTGTTGGATTTATATAGAGAGAACTGGCAGCTGGCAGCTTTGAGAATAGTATGGAAGACAGAGCATCATAGTACATGATTGGATCTTGGAGAATTATAGAAACTGTAACATTAGCCTTGTATGAATATATCTGGTTACTCTGGGCACAAAGCCAATGGACAGCTGGGCCAAGCCTCCTCAGACCTAAGGCATAGATGATTTAGAGAGACCAGAATGAATTCTTTGGAGGGGTTCAGAGAAGCCTGGAAACCTGTCTTTTTACTCACTGCTGCCCATAAGGAAAGTTGTTGTTTGGTCTCCCGGGCCCTGTGTGATTCCTGTTGCTTGGGAGCAACAATTAGACCTGCGCCCCAGGGGCTCAGCCTGATGAACTCAACCGATCTACACCAAGCAGCATGCAGAGTGATCTGTCTGGTGAGAGTGACATTTACCCAGCTTTTAAAACAGAGCTGCTGCATGAGATGAACAGCCACTTAATAAAATTTAGTAACAAAAGCACAAGAGAGAAATAAAGTTCCACACCAAAAATAAAATAAATAAAATAAAATAGAATAGAATAAACAAAATTAGGATGAAAAGTGTGATTTGTCATCTAAGAGATTTAATAGATGATATAATACTCATTGAGATCTGAATCAATGCTCTGCTAAGTGAAACACAAGAAATAGTGCAAAGATAAAAGCAAATTATATAAATACAGAAATCATGGGAAAAAATGACATAGAACAAAGAGCCTGATAACTTAACAAGTGAATAACAATTAACATGGTTTCAGAGAAAATGAAGAATAAATGTAAGAAACAATAACAAAGAAACAATAGAAGAAAATTTTTCTGAGGTAAAAAGAACTCTGAGAGCCATTTGTTGAAGATGTTTACCTATTTCCAGACTGGGCTGAAGAGAAGCAGTATACACTTACATAGAACCTGCTGAATTTCTTGCTTCCTAGTGAAAAAGAAATAGATTTTGAACTTCCAAACAAATAGAAGAATTACTCAGTCTGGCACTGGACTTCTCATTTGCAGCCCTGGAAGGCAGAATATTAAGAAGATTGTCTATGGGGTGCTGAACCTGGGAATCCTTACATACTAACTTGCTAGGAAAAAAACCAAAGTAACTAAAGATATAGAATAGCTCAGGAAATACATCCACATATCTCCTCTGAATAAAATATTCAAGAAAGAGGCTTTGGACTAACTAAAAAATGGGAACGAGATAAGTGAGCAACTAATCTTTCTCTTTCACCCTCTTTTAAGACTAAGCAAATAGGGTTCACTAAGAATACATAATACAGGGGTGGGCAACAGTAGGTTTACAGTTGTGAGAATACAAAACAGAATTTATTCCTGTATTATTATTTTTTAATTATTGTATTATTTTCCATATAAACAACTGTAAACCTACTGTTGCCCACCCTTGTATCTGCCCTATATAGGAATTCAACACAAAAGGGATATATAGTAAGAGGCCTTCCAATACTGGAATATGCCTAAAACTACTAAGCAGTCGTGCCAAACTTATGCATTGGGAGTGGCTTCCAAGTCAGGGAGGGAAGTTATAAAAATGTTCTATCTTTTTTTCAGAGGTGAGACTAGGGGGAAAAAGCAGAAGAGAAAAAAGGTAGAAATAGTTAAGGGTTTTTATCATAATATGGTGAGAAGAAAAAGAAAGGCTTGGTGGGCAAAACAATCTATGTTGATGGGAGAAATGGTGGGTATTTTGTATTTAATGAACAATTGTAAAATATGTTTTACTGTTAGGTCAGGGAGATATAATTTTAAAATGTAGGGTGGAAATTTATGCTTAGGGAAAAAGGGAAAGAATAACAGTGAAGTAAAAAAAAGAGAGAAAACCACAATGTAAAATAAATAATGAACAAAGTGAAGATATAAGGTTTAAATTCAAGTTCATATGAATACTTCAGTGTATGAAATAATTTTATCATACTTCAAACATTTCAAATTCCTGAAATATGCTTATAGTGTTACTACAGCCTGAAAGCTAATAAAATATTTTTGCAACTATTTTAGCACCAGAAAATGCACCTTATTTGCTATAAATGGGCATTATAGCAAATAAATATTCTAACGGTTTGTCATTAGTATATTTATGTGTACATATATATCAATGATTCTATTGTAGAATCTTGGCTTCTGGACTGCAATTATCCAAAATGTCTTGTTTCTTATTAACATTGTAAAGATATAAATGACTTGATCTTGGACTGCTGAGAAAATTCTCTATGAATATTAACAGTATTATGCTATTTAAAAAGTCATCGATGGTCCAACTTTTCTAAGGCATATGATAAAAACAAAATAAATCTTTACTGATGACTTAAGGTCTATTGGTTTGGCTAAGAGAAAAACCACAATTGAAAATTATTCTTCATAATAAATGGAAATAAATAAAATTTCGTTATTTTCTTTTTAGACACAATTTTATAAAAAAGTTCAAGAATATGATATGTTCGAATTTGCGACTATTCATAACTTTGAGGTGGATTTCAGTAAACATAAATACTTAGATGTAAAAACAGGACAGAGTATGAATATCTTTTGTATTGTTGAGTTCAAGTTGTAAAACTGAAAAGCTGTTGGAAAGTAGTTTCTTTGACATTAATAGTAACCTGCATCCTGGAGATATTCAATGGGGCAATAAAAACAAACAAAACAAAATGTGTAGTAAAAGGAGTAGAAATGACAAAATAAAAACTCTTAATTTGGCCACAATATTTTTATTTCCTAAAGTTTCACTCTGACACAGAGCTGTGGACTCTAGGGGAATCTAGAGGATCCCCACTGGAGCTTATTCTTTGGAATTTGTTTCCTTCCAAGCTGACAACAAGACACAATTCAAAAGTAAGGGAATTAATTGTAGCAATGCTGCTTTATATTTATTTACACCTTCACTATTTACAGAGTGTTTTCCACAATAATATTATCAAGTAAGCCTAAAAATTAGTAGCCCCATTTTACAAAAGAAACTGAGGAGTCAGATGTCATCATTTGTCACCATTACACACCTAGTGACAAAATCAGGCCCTAGAACCCAAGTGTTCTGAATTCTTATAATATATTTTATTTTATTTTATCTTCAATATCAGAGAGACAATCAATTATTTTTCTATCTGTTCATATTAATTTACTTTTTATTCAGATTGTATACGAACACACTTTTAAATACTCATGTTATATTAAAAATGTTCAAAACCTCTCAACATACTTTTTAATACAATTTTTATGGAGTTGAAGACTAATAATTAGTATGGTAAGGACATTTTGTTGGCCTAACAGGTGTTTTGTTGTTTGTTTTTGTAAGTAAAGGAACAGTTATACATCACAAATTTATCAGAAGACAAAAAAGAGGTAAGTTGTGAATATAAACAGTTTAAAATGAGATGCTAATGGGGGAAGTGCCAACATGTAGAAGGCACACACACACACACATCTTAATGTTTTTCTTGAAATATTTATGTTATTTTCCTGTATTTCAGTTCCTGAAACAGGATTACTCATATAGTAATATTTTATCAACAATAATGATGTATAATGTTCCCAAATTACTGACATACCAAGTATTTTGTTCAAATTCTGCACACAAAAATACTGATTCCACCTGTGGAAATGCAAATGGATTTATAGTATTAACATAAAATGCTTATTAAAAGAAATGGAATATAAGCTATTTCTTTCTGAAAACAAACACTTTTCCTTCCACAACAAATAGAACATATTTTCTAAAGATTCATCTTCCCCAAACAATGTACACTGGAATAAATAGAAATATCTTCTTTACCTAGAAACTGATCTGAAGAGCAAAAGATTTTATAGATTTTTAACTGCTATTCTTCAAAAGGAGACAGGAAAATGTTGGATAATATGATTACAAATTCTGCCCTGAGAACCTATAAATGTTTCAGCAATTAAAAGAAAAACAATCCACCTTTACCCTCAGTGGCATAGTAATTTTAGAGCACATTTTTGCCCAATATTAAATAAAAAACTGAAATCTACAATGTGCTGGAGACACGAAGGACATATAAGTACACATAGCTTCTAGGAAACAGACAAGTGCAGTGGCATTTAAAGTCAAACTTTATGTATGTGGGTTGGAAATGAAGGAATGTAAATACTCTGTGTCCTAATTTGCATTCATTTAGAAATCAGAACTGGAACCTCATAAATTTCATATTAAATGATATATAAATATCATAGGTTAGAGGACACATTTTCAATGCAGTGTTATGCTCCAAAAGTGAAATTCACTGAAGCAAGTAAAATGAATAGAGTTGAATGCCCTAGGTATTAAACTAGAAATATAATCTGTAGGTATTTAAAGTAGATTCTAAATAGCCCATGATATTTTCTGCATACTATGTAAGCATGTTTCTAAATTTGGCAGCACTATTACATTCACATAATTTCCTTCAGAGTTTCAAACTGACCTCCATAGTTGAGAGGGTTTTGCATTTTCCTAGATATTCATGTCAATCATCTTCTGAGAGTCACTGGTTCTTGGATAATGTCAGCCGTATCACCACTTATTCACACTTCAGTGTCTTTTTCCTGTCCCTACTTCAGCCTCTGGAGTTATGTTAGAGAAGCTTTGATTAATATCCAGATGAGTTGCCATTGGGTGCTCTTGGGTGTAGCCTGGGATAGAGTCATACTTATCTCTAATACTACTAGTCTAATATCTCCGTATCCACAACAACTGATAAAAAACAAATTCACAATTGTACACTCTCCTTATGGGGCACAAAAGGGAGAGATGTCCTGAATGGAGTGGACCACCTCTGTTCTGCTCCTTGGAACTGACATTTCCACCACTGCTTTCACTTGATAATATCACACAATCTGGATTTATTAAATAGTATTAGGCTATCAGAGATTACAAACTAATTGTTCCATGCAGAGTTGTGTTATCACTCTCATGTGATCTAATTTTTCTTCTCTTGCTCTCTCTTTTCATCTCTACCATTCTCCTCATACACTCTTCATTATCTGTTGTCTCTCCTCAAAATGCCTTTCGTCAGGCTGCAGATCAGAGAGAAAGGCCACTGCCATCTGGGGGGATTAGGGGTGCCTAGTTTCTCCTGTAATGATGCCCTTCCAAATTTGTTATCATACCCAGCTTCTTGCCTGTATTAGCATTATTTAGAAGAGTACCTTTGAGATTCACTGTAATGCTATCCTCAGGGCCTTTATGTTCTGTCTTAAAGTGAAGCTATTTCATAAAAAAATTCTTCCCATTCTTCAGTTACAAAACCATCTTTTAAATGGGGTTCAGACCTTTTTTTATTTGAATTCAATTCTATAATAAAGAAAGTTAGTTTCATTTTTAAAAAGTGTGGAGAGTGATTCCCAATGGGGAAAAATCCTCTCATTTGGCTTAAGACAGATGAATAATAAAGGAGGAAAAGATAACCGGATTGTGAAAATTTAACTGCAAGGAGAAGATAATTTCAACTGGAGAGCTGTCAGCACAGAGCAGAGGAAGAATGATAAAACAGGACCAGAGACACTCCAGGCAAGTCAGTTTTGAATGAGCATCTAATAATACTGAACAACCTGTGGACATTTGGAGAACATTAAGAAGACAGTATCTGAAAGCACCTTTCTTTATATTTTGTGTTCTGTGGTATCTGAATATATTACTAAATCACAGTAATTTATATGGATGCTAAAATTTTCTTCATGTATCACTAAAACAATACAAAATATTGAAGTAGACTGAATGGCAGGAAAGAGACCCATAAATGCAAAGAATTGTTTTTGTTATATGAAAATTTACATATAAACATAATTTTACATATAAATGCTATCATGCCATACATACTTTTTAGATGTCTTCGTTTCTACTCTCCTTGTCAATCACCTACCTATTTCCTTCTCACCCATATCACCTCTCCCCACAAACATGTCAACTACATATGTATTTGTAATATATGATATACTTGTAACCTCCTAGTTCTCTTGCAAGACTTTCACTGTTCACTTTTTACATTGAAGCTAAAATCCATCAAGAATTTTTCTTTACTCATTGTCTAAAATAAGAACCCAGTTTTATTTTCCTCCAGATCGATAGAACTTATGCCTGTTTAATTATATAGTCTATTTGCCATTTCCCTTTTCACAATGAATGTGATGGTCACCTTAAACAAATACTCAGTTCTTCTATAAACTAGGATCTATTTCCACTTACCTTATGTTCCAGTGACCTGCTTGCTCTTTCTCCTCCAACATCACATTGAACTGATTTTAATAACTCATTCATTTTCTATTGCCTCTCTATCAAATTACCAGAAACTTGGTGAATTAAATAATATAAATATAGGCTGTCCCCCAAAAATGTATACACACTTTGAATAATTGCAAAGTCAGTGTTTACTAACATACAGTTAATTTTCAAAATTTAAAGAATCTACAAAATGAATAATTTTTTTGGTCAGTGCCTGTTCTCAAACTGATGACCATTCAGGTCCAGGCACTGCTGATAACATGAAGCAATGGAATCACAGACATTAAGAATCATTTTGTTCATATTTGTGCGACCTCAATTCATCAACTGTTGCTGGTTTTGTACCATAAACTTTATCTTTTATATATCCCCATAAAAAGTCTAGTGGACAATTTTTTGTTGTTCAAAGCTTAGTCTGGCTTCAGCCATTGTTTCAAATCAGTTAAACTTGAAAAGGAGTGAACATTAATTGAGTTATCAGCTGTGAAAGTGTGTATACAGTTTTTCCCTGTGTCCCCCAAAAATGTATACACACTTTGAATAATTATAAAAGCAGTGTTTGTACTTCAACTGTGTTTTCAAACTTCCAGTAGCATTTTAGGATGAATTTCCTCTGTTCAAAGCCTAGTCTGGCTGAAAAGAAAGAAACATCAGTTGCACTATCAGCTGTTAAAGTGTGTATACATGTTTTGGGGACACCCTGTATATTATCTCATAGTTCTGTAGGGCAAAAGTCTGACGTGGATCTCACTGTTGGCAGGGCTGTATTCTTTCCTGGAGGCTCTGGGGAAATCTGTTTCTTGACTTTCCCTGCTTCTAGGAGCTGCCTACTTTCCGTGGCTCATGGAATTCTTTCCTGTATCTCCAAACGAGCAGCAGTAGCTCTCGTCATTCTCACGCTGCCATCTCTGATTCTCTGAAGCCTGAAAGTTTCTCCTCCTGGTTCTCCTTCCTGTTTAAGAGATGTTTTTAAAGGCTTTATAATTAGATTGAGTCCACCTGGGAAATCCAGGATAATCTCTCCATATCAAAGTTATTAACTATAATCACACCTGCAAAATCCCTTTTGCCATGTAGTCTAACAAATTCACCGGATCTGCAGATTAGGGTGTGAACATCTGTGGGGGCCATTACTCTGCTTAATAAAGGACTTTGGGTTAAGTTCTGATACCTGGTTAGGCTAGTCTCTGACCGGCCCCATCCCTGTTCTTTTTTAGGCGTTTCTTGCTATAACTCAGAATTTATTCTTCAATTTATACTTTGGGAATGTTTAACAAATCTAGAAAGAAATCAATTATAGTTTCAGAACTGCATTAACTATTGGAAGCTTACCTGCACATTTCTCAAGACCAACATGAAATGCCCTGGTTGTACAGTTTGGCCCTGGAAATGATAAGCAGAGAGATATTTTTATCAGGATTCCAAATAATAAAAAAAGGGAACGAAGTGCGTGTGTTTGTAATCTTAAGTTTTCATTAAACTGCAGAGTGCTTTTAGTTGTTGTAAATCCTCAAGGCCTTTACGCCATCATTTCTAGGGTAAAATTGGAAAATGGGACAATGCACATGAAACACTCTTCAGCCTACATAGTCTTTCCCAAAAGAAGGGAGCTATGTTGATCTCCTCTGACAGCAAGCTTCGAGGGTGTCTTTGTGTATGTGCAGAATTAGATGGTATTTGACTGTCACTGAAAATTCTGTCCAACTATGAGAAGTACATTTATTTATTGATCGAAAGGGTTGAACTAGGGTGATATTCTTTCCAAGATTAGAACAGAAAACAAGCTACCCAAGTAGGGTAGCATTATTTGTATACACACAGACACACATACAACATACATATTGAAGTGGGATCTTTTATTATCCACGTTGACGAGAACCCAGAGCTAGGCTAGGGAGTATATTGGTTCGCTCTTCTATACAGCTGCAGACCCTCCTGGCCTCATCTATCCCTTCTTTCAGGGACCCCGGAAGGGACTGGTTGTGTGTGGGCTCTGAGAGCTTGTTGCAGGTGCAGCCTAGATTCAGGCTTGCATCTCTCAGTGGCATTTGTGCAACTCCAAATTCAGGGGAATTACACTTTGTGGGAAAAGGGAGCTGATAAATGCTTCTCCTCAGTCACCTGAGGGCAGTAGTCCTCTTTGATGATAGTCCTCCAGGCTACTCCATGTGTGGCTTTAATGCTCTTATCTGTCTTTACACCTGACACATCTTCCTGGATCAAATTTTCTGATTTTTTACCAGGGCATTGTTGCCTAAATATGATTTGCTATGCATTCCTTGGCTTGCTTTAATCAGAATCACTTTGAGCGATGTCTTCTCTTTAGGCATCACGAGACTCAACTCTTAACATTTTTCTAGAACTTACTACCTAAGGGAAGAGGCCTGCCTACCCTGAAAATTCACCAAATTGTTCATAAGACAGAGTATGTATAGAAAGCTAACTGAACAGTTTGGGGAAATGCTTTCAAAGCTCATGGGAGAGGAGTTGAACATTTCTGAACCTTTTAAAAACAAATCTGAGAGTTTATGGATTCTAAACTAAGCTTCCAAGATATGTACTCTAAAACTGATATGTAAAACGTTACTCAGTACTTGGTCTTCTTAAGTGTTATTTTCGCTCATGTAAAAACTTCTGATGTCAAATAAAATCTCCCAGAATCTCTCATCATTATTTGCCTCCTGGTAGACTTAATTTCCTCAGGTTTCTGAATCATTTCTAACCACTAAGTGAAGTCTTTAGGTGGGTCTTCCCTCAGGACATAATCAGGCCACTGAATGCATTACACGTTACTGCTTTAAACAGTTTCCTCTGAGCCAGCAGCGTGACTTTGCCTAGCAGAGCACTTACCTGAGAGAGCCTCAGCACTCATTATTCCTGAAACGTGAGCACATAATAAGGACTCCATTTGTTTTACATCTGAAAAAAAAAAAATCAAGTATGCACATTTTGTTATTCCTAGCATTTGTAAATAGTTTAAATTCCAAAGTAAATTTGCATAGCTACTTATTATCATGGTCTGCAAACTACTGCTATGTATTCAGAAGGAGACATTTTATAGGCATTAATAGGGTTTCAGAGATTTGGTTCGACATGCCCTCAAGGAGCTCACAGTCTCATGAAGGAGTTTACAGTCTATGAAATTGCCTTTTTCAATTGCCTGGAAATGCCAGGTTCTTTGATTTCTAATTCCTCCATTTAATTTAGGCTTAAAAGACATCAAAAAATAAGATATTTTAGGATATTTGGGAATTTAGAAATTTTAGCTTTGTAAAATGTAAGTCATTTGAAGTTTCTGACAAGATGAAATGTCTAATTCCAGGAAAATTTTGAAGAATACTCATTGTTTCAATCATTCCACATTGCTTATTTTGGGAGAGTGGAATTTAACATACAAATATAAATAATTTTTGCATTAATGGTTTCTACACATGCATCTATTTGTTTATTTATCTGGCAAATAATTAATGCATTTCTGCTATGGACCAGATATTTTGCAAAATGCCAAGGATACAAGAGTGAACAAGGCAGAACTGGTCCCTGCTTTCATGAGCTTACTTTCTATTGGTGGAAAATTACAGTGAATACATAAGCAAACATGAAAAATAATTATAAATTACGTAAAACAAATGAAAGAGTAACGTGATAGGAATTACATGTGGCTATATTTTGGATAAGGTATTTGAGAATTCTTTAGAGATGTAACATTTAAGCTGAAAATGATAGGTAAATCAGAAAGAGAAGAGCAGCAGCCGGAGGAAACATTTCAGGAGACAGGGGAACACTAAGTGACCTGTAGGACTTCTCCAAGCTGCAGTGCAGGGGGTGGGGTCAGTGTTCAGAAATGATGTTGGAGATGGAAGCAGAAGCCACATCACGCAGCGCCTGGAGGCCATGATGAGTTTTCATTTTATTTAAATGCAATGGAAGCCAATGAAGATTCTGAGCAGTATTTAGATTAATAGTGATAATAAGACCATTACATTGTTTTCTAAATAGGCACTAAAATATGTAGAGCCCCAGTTCAGTATAAATCTCTCTTTTAAAAGTATGAAGGTAGCAAATGTAGGTTTTAAGAAGATTGATGTGATAGATTAACACTTGACCAACAGCAGAAAGATCAGTGGGTAATGAAACCGGTTGGGATCACACGAGTCTGGGTCTGGGGACATGAGCCCAGTCTGGAGGAAAGTACCAAAGGTATACTGGAACCAAGGAGGAGCTGATGGGATTTAATTTAGTTTGGAAGAGATAAATATTAGAACTTCTGCTTGTGAGATGAAGAAAATTAATCTTTGGTAAAATAGTTAAGAACACTGAGAAAGATATATTTTTTATAAGAATACTTATAAAAAGAGTGAGCTTCAAGTTGGCCTGTGAGTGAAGTTGGCCTGTGATACTAAGAAAAGCCAAGTGCACCTGAGAGGAGTGAAAGACAGCAACATGGTGCCCATCCCCAAATAATTTACAGTGTGAGGATCCTTGGATTGCCTTATAATATCTCTTTCAATCAAATTGTGTGAAAGAATTGAAAATATAATGTGATGAATGTTTGGAATTAAAGGGAGAGTTCATACTCTATTCCCAAGGCTGCAGTCCAGAACTCTTGGGAAATACGATTGCATGAGCCAGGCAAACTTCTATGTGAAGACACTTCTGAAGTGTTTTTTTGTTTTTTGGGGTTTTTTGGTTTTTTTTTTTATGGATACAGTGGCCTAAAAAAAAGAGGCTGTTGTAGTGACTTGCTTAAGTGCATCCAAATCAAAATCCGTCAACATCATTTATAGTCTCTTCAAGGAATGAGCAAACAAGTGGAGGCAAGAAAACCAACCTCTGGGAAGGGACCTCAGGGGCAGTGGGTGCAGGCCTGGGGAGACAATGAAGAAAATTAAAAGGAAAAAATCAAAAGGGAGGTCGTTCCAAGATAGTAAAATTGAAAATTAATACAGAAAAACATAGACACATCCCCAATGTAGGAAGATCTGGGCAAGTAATTATGCAAATGAAGCGAGAGGGGTTAAGGGTGGAGGTTTCTTACAAGTGAAAATGCCCAAAGGAATTATCTATGTCAGTCTGAGGTTCATTACTAGAAAATGATTAGAATCAATGCTCCGAAGTCAGAAGGCACCCTAATGGAGAATTTGGCTTATGAAAAACAATATCAGAATTAATGAAGGGGCTTTAACCTTTAAGTTCAATACATATTTAATTCTGTTTGTCTGGGCAAAACTTAAATATAAGGGAAGACATTTATTGTTAGAGCCATGTAAAGTGCAATGATTATTATGCTAATAAGACTGGATAAGTAAAATCTCTTGCTTCATAAATATCCTAGATTAAAAACGGATCATGCTAATAACTAGAGCAATGACGATTTCATGATTTTAACACAAATCATTTTACTCCAGCTTTAGTTTTCTTTTTTAATTTAACAATTTTATTTTTAATTATGGGGGTCATATATAATTATTTTGAACTTCACAAAATTATTCACGTGTACGACAGTTTTAAGCCTTACCTAGATATTTAAAATACATGAATCTTTTCATGATGCCAGTTGAAGGTTTTTCTACAGGAATGAACAGCTTAGAATTACATAAGAGCATTTTATAAGAGAACAGTTTGCTTTAACAGCATTCTATCTTGAAATGAAGATTGTTCATGCTAAGTGGCTCTCATAGTTTGAATCAATTATCTCTGGTATTTGCAATTAGTGAACTGGTCACTTTTCAGTTGCTCTCAAGTCTGAAATGTCCATGTTAAATAAAAGAATTGAGCTCATTTATGATCTTTAACATGAATACTGTGTATTTCTAAGGTTTCACAGATTATCTTTGAAATTCAATTTTGTAAGTAAACTGGTGCAGAAAGTTGAGTTGTTTGTGTAGTATTTTGGGGGAGATGAATATTTTATAACAGATAAAAAAATCCTCCTAATTTTACTACCTAAATATTTCACAAGGCATCTCCCTTTTCTTATACTTCCTTCAACTATCTTAATTTAAAGCCTTGGTCATTTTTCACATGCCTAACCCTTTGCTCTCAGTTTCTGTGGTCCATTTTTGCCTGTGTATTACTTACTTGTCCTTTAATATCCAACAGGGTTATAACTTCTTCCAGTATGTCTTCCTAAACTATCTTCTCATTTTTGTGTGTATTTCCACTAATGAAATCCTATTTTGATCATATTACCTAACCTCAGAGAAGGTTAAGATTGGCTTAACTTTAAATATAAGGTTAGATCAGCTACACCATGCCAAAGATTGTTTTAGAAGAGATGTGATGCCTTGTGGCCAATGAAACATGAAGAAAAGGCTGCTGGAGACTCTCTAGGGAAGGTGTTTTTGGATAGAAAGAGAGAATGAATAGAAAAGAACAGCCCTTTTTCGATTGCCAGACTTGTCATGTCTAGGTGTGATTACTGGATCTGCTGCAGGATGAAACCAATTTAAAGAAGGAAATTGCTAAAAGAATCACAAAGAAGCTGAGCTGGTGTTTTAGTCTGCATAGATAGCCTAGAGCCTCCCTTACTGATAAGCTTCTTGTCATTGACATAGTCAATCTCTTTTCTATTTAAGCCATTTCAAGTTATTTAAATCACTTCCAACTGCTATACATAGAACTGAGTACAGCTGAAATAGGTGAAATTACTGATGACAGAAACTTGGGACATGGAATATGTTCTGATTCCCTTTCTATAGACCACTGTCCATACTCCCACCAAAGGACAGTTGCAGGTAAAGAGAGTATATTACAAATGAACAGATTTGATGGAAGTCTACCCAGATAGGAGAGGAATGCAACAGTGGAAGTTGTGGATAACTGAAGAAAAAAAAATGGTATGGCTTTTTCCTATTTCTTGATTTTTCAAAATGTGACTTGGAAAAATGAGCGTATTACTTTCTATTGCTGTTAACAAATTACCACACACTTAATAGCTTAAAAGAACACATATTTATTATCTCACAGTTTCTGTGGACCGAAATTCTGGGCATGACTCACCTGGCCCTCTGTCAGGGTCTCCCAAGGCTACAATAAGGTGCTGGCCAGGTCTGCATTTTCATCTGGTGTCTCACTGGGCAGAATCTATTTCCAACCTAATTCAGGTTGTTGGCAGATTCATTTTCATGTGGCTCTGTAACTGATGGCACTGACTTCTTTCTGACTGTTGCTGGAGGCTGCCCTCAGGTCCTGCAGGTGACATGCAGTTCCCTGCCACATGGCCCATTTTCATGGCAGTTCATGTAACAGCAGCTTACCTCTTCAAGGCCAGCAAGAGAGTGTTGTGTGGATTAGTGAGAAGTAGTCTTATAAACATGTCATAACCTTGAGGGCATTACACTAAGTGAAAAAAGCCAAAGAGAAAGACAAATACTACATGGTATCTCCTGCATGTGGAATCTGAGAGAGAAAAAAAGCCAAACTCATAGAAACAGATAGCAGAAAAGTGGTTGCCTGGCAGGGTGAGGGAAATGAAGAGAGCTTGGTAAAATGACCAAACTTTCAACTATAAGAGGAATTAGGTCTAAGGGTCTAATGCATAATGTGGTGAATACAGTACATAATGCTGTACTGTAAAACTGAGGTTTTCTAAGAGAGTAGAACTTAAACGTTCTCATAATAAATAGATGAGTAAATATGTGAGGAGTTGGATATGATAATTAACTAGATGGGGGAATCCTTTCACAATGTATATATATCAATAAATCATCACAATTTATACTTTAAATAACTTCCGATTTTATTTCTAAATTAACATCAATGAAACAAAACAAAAAAACCCCATAAACTAATCATGAGCCTTTTGCCATGTTCTGGGAGAAACATGTTACTGGTCTTACCCATTCTCAGGAAGAGGGAAAGGCTCAGGATGTAACACCAGAGAGTAGAGGTCATGCCAGCATCTTATAATTCTGCCTGTTATAGTGAGGAACACCAGCAGATAGGTGAACAGCATTTGTACGATTGGCTGGAATCAAATTGGATGCCATTCTACACTATTGGGAACTAGATTAGAGAAATGGGAAGAAAACTGCTTTATGTGACTATTATTTACATATGTTGCACAATTTCATTGATAAAAGTAGTAAGAATATACAACAAAAAAACTGTGCTTTTAAGCAAAAGTTGAATGCATTAATATTGACTATCTTCAATGATATTTACATTTTACAAATATGTGTTTATATCTATCAAAACAAAATGAAAGAAAACAACTCCATAAAATTTCTGAAAGATTAACTTTGCTGTTATGCTGACCTAATCCTGTCTCCTTTAGCCTCTTTTTCCTAATGAATCATTTATTTCTATAACTTGATATTCAGTGAGGAAATTTGTCTGTTGAGACACTGACATTATAGCAAAGATAATATTTTGAAGTGGTTGAGATTGAGACAAAGTGCAGTGGTAACTGTAGACCTAACACCACCTTATCTGTGTAACACTGAGAAACTGAGGTTGTATAGAGGATGTTAATGGCAGAGACAACCTATAGAAGCAGTTTCTACTACTTTCTGCTAAATATCTTATCTAAAATAAGCCCATGTTAACTAACAGACCTTAATATTGAACATTTACTGGTCTCATACTTAAGAGAACCAGAGTGAACTCAGATATGCAGAATGTTTTTGACTATAACATTTTTTTCTCAAGTGTGGACCAGCTTTATACTTTCACAACGACTTGCTTTTGTTAAATGGTCTTTTGAGGAAATATGATTATCCTAAGGTTAGTAAAAAAAGCCTCCAAAAACACAAAAAAGAAACAAAGCAAAACAACATCAACAAAATGGGTAACACTTACTGAGCTCTGATTTTGTGCTGGAAATTCTGGGATCTAATAAGAAAGCTGCATGTGACCTTACTTAGCCCTTACACTAACCCTAAAGGGTAGGTCCTGTTACCATCTCCAATAATTGTATGAAGAAACAGAAGAGAACAGGATAACTCACCCCAAAAACAGTGATTGTCATATTCCAGACTAACCCGGGCAATCTGATTCCAAAGCTCTCAAGCTGAACTACCACGCAAGTGTGCTTTTAAAGAACAGAGATAGTCTTGCCTTATATCCACTGTGAACAAGGGGTGAATTAACACAAATATGAAGGTATCTGCTCCTTTACGTAGTGCATAAAACTCTTTAGTGACTTGGAATATTTGATATACAGATCATCGGGTATATTGTTTATAACCCTGAAATGTTTAAAAGTTCTCAGGAAAATGTACATCTGGAATTTCTGTTTCTGTATTTTTAAAAAAATATGTTTGTATTAGTTTTAGAGAGAGGAAGGGAGATGGAGAGGGAGATAGAAACATCAGTGATGAGTAGGTCATTGACCTACTGCCCCCTGCACGCCCCCTACTGGGGATCTAGCCTGCAACCCGGGCATGTGTCTTGACGGAGAATCTAACCCTGACCTCCGGGTTCCTAGGTGGACGCTCAGCCACTGAGCCACACTGACCAGGCTGTTTCTGTATTAACGGAGGTGGTGTTATCCTTATTCTCATGTTGATGGGAAGGGATATCAATGCAATCCGATTGATGAAAACTGAAGAGGATATTTAGTGTTAATGGACTAATTTAGACTATAATTTTGAAGATTTCCCTGAGTTGTAATCAAACTCGTGCTTGGACTGGTGCTATGGAGTCAAAGAGAGATACCATGAAATGAATAAAATAGAAGATTCTGTCAACCAAGTTTTCTCTGCCTGGTCTATACTCTCCCAGTATTAATCACCTGTAGATTAAGAGGGATTCTTATTGACAGCAGTAAGTTAAATATTCCCAAAGTGGAAGTTGAATAGGAAAATCTTCCAAAGAAAGTATTCTGTATAATTTATAACGGCGATTTTCAACTGGTGTGCCATAAGAATTTTTAAAATATACAATGTCTGACTATTTTGTCAGGGGCACTGACCTCTTTTCCCTTAGATTGTCAAATAAAAAAATGACAACAGTCAACACAACAATAGCCATCTGATGTGAATGAAATAAAAATTATACTTATTTGTTTTGTCAGATTGGCAAAAAATATATTTTTTGGCATCCTGCAGAATTTTAGTAATTAACTTATGTGTGCTGTGAGATGAAAAAGGGTGAAAATTGCTGGTTTAGAGTAAACTTCTTTTTGGGTAAATTTTTCACTTCTTATTGGATTGCCTTGTCATAATGTAGACACAGTTTACAAGTGAAAATGAAAATGCATTGAGTGACCTCTGAAGGGTGTTGGGAAAATGCACTACCATTTTGTAAACGGCTTTCAATATGAAATGTGATAGGTATTTTGGAATTGTCCAAAAAGCAATCTTGAAACTTCAAGCAAGGTTAAAAAAATGTCCAAACTATTTGAGGGTGTCCCCCAAACTATAGGAAACTGACAGTTTCTATACAGTTTTGCTGGCTAGAGAAAAAGTCAATGCAAATAAGGAAATTTTCCTACTAGCAGTAGAGACGTTTAAGGACACAGAAAGAGGGATATATAAGGTTACTCAAGAACATGTACTGAATCTTAATACACAATTTTCAGTATATTCTATTTATTTTCAGAATCTCTGTAACTGACTTTGTTTTATTAATAAATCCAAAATTTAAGAATTAGGCTCTCTGATTACCAAAATATGGCCCTTAAATTTCTATATGTAAAGGAACTTATTTTAATAGGCTAAATGGTACCAATTGGTTTTAATGTATTTTATGTTGATGAATCTAATATAAAGGGGTGGCAAAGTAGGTTCATATTTAATGGTATTTTTTTCATTCATGGCCATTTACTATTTACAAATAGTGATGTTGTCTATTTGTTCTGAAGGGAAGTAAAATGAACATTGTCAAATTTAGTTTCCTAAACTAAGTACCAGAGTGCTGCTTCGTTACAAAGCTATTTGTTATATAATTGGTAACATGGGTTTATCACTGTTTCTCTCTTAACTCATATAAAGCTATTTCAATTTCTGCATGAATATAATCATTTCTCCTTTAATATGAGAAAAACGTCTTTTAAGGACAGTGTCAGTAGTTTTTCTTTGGTGTTGAAAATGTAGCCATTATTGGAACAAACAAAGGAATGGACAAAATCAGTTGATTAAATGAGTTTCCCTTTTTAAGTTATGAAATCTGTTTCTATTGAGGGATATCTGAAGGAAATAAATAGCTTTTAAATAAAAGCAAAGCAATTTTCTCTCACGACATAATTAGGTCAGTGGAGATTTGCTCTGTTTTGGGGATCCTGCAGATTCTGGGGTACATTGACCATTATGGAAAATTTGCTTTGAGCTAATGGAAATAGAGATCTATTTTTTATATTGATAATAAGTTCAAGCTACATTTTGACTTTCTGAATGGTAACTGGACAAATTAGCCTGAGTACCTTAACAGTTATACAGTATCATCAAGAAAAGGTACATTTATTAAACACCTAATTTTTATATTTCTCCATTTTCCTCTTCGATACCTAGTGTTGGAATCAAAAGAATCTCAGTATAACTGAGTGTGCATGCTTTTTAAAAAGAAATGGTTTGCCTAAAGTTTATTTCATAAAAGTATATTTTGTTCTTTTTACTTCCTCTTTGAAATCTTAATAATTTTATATTATTTATATTCAATATTTTTCCAATTAATTTACTGGTTCAGAATTTCTTGACTTTTTTAATTTCTAAAGCTTTCCACTGCATTACTAATGTGTTTCAGCCACTCACAAGCATGGTTCCTCCCCATATCTATCACTATTTAACATGGATGCATGTACCTGACCTCAAACTTTGAAATCCCCAAGGTGGAACCAGACTTACTGCATTGTAGGAGCAGAGGGAGGGTAAGTACAGCTAAAGACTAGTGAGCCGGGGGCAGAGTGTCAAAGAGCTCTGTGATATAGATAGTGCTGAGGTCAAGCAACACATTTCGAGTCTTAACTATAAGTGTTATAGGCCAAGGGGCAGCATGACTTCATTTATGCTTTTGAAAGATGACTCTGGGTCCTGATATAGAGAATGGACTACAAACTGCCAAAGAAGCTAGGAGGCTTTAGAAGCAGCCCAGCTGATAGTGATTGTGGCTTGGCTGGGAGCAGTTATAATGGAGATGAATTTGGCTATGCTTTGGAGTTAGGGTTGACAGACTCTAATGATAGGTAGATGAGGAAGGAGGACTTGTGGAGTGCATTCAGTGATGGTGACTTTTCCTGAGATGAGGAAGGCTAGGGAAGCAAAGGATATGGGTGTTAAGAGTTCAATTTTTAGATGGCTATTAGGTATAGAAAACTTAGTACTACGTAGGCAGTTAAATCTTTGGGTCTGGGACTCAGTTCAGACATAGGGAGGAGGGAAGTGTGGTGTCATGGAAGCCAAGAGAACAGTATTTTCTGTGTATCCAATGCTGTTAACAAGTCAGGTAACTCAAGTGGAGACATATCTCTGATCATTGTATTGAACAACATGGGGCTGAAATGCTGCTTTCCTGTTTCAGTAGCCTGGTGGCCATAGGTGCTTGCTTGGAGTGAGTAAAGAAAGAAAATGGAGACTACGGATTTTATACCAAAATGGCTCTGCATCACCTTTCCCCATTTCTTCTGCCTTAATGAATGCCCTACTGCTTATCATTTGAACCTTTGAAATAATCTCTGGACTACTTTCTGCTTATGACAGTTATATCTCACCTCCACGGAATGGAACTTCATTGAGTGGAGTCATCTTACTAAACATGACACACTATCATATGTCCGATGGATATTTAACAATATTCTATGAGTACAAAAAGATGAAAACTTTGTCGCATGTATTTCATGCATTTGAAATTTGAGATTAACTATTTTTCATGGACGTTCTGTTACATCCATAATAAGTGTTACGTTTTAAATAATGGACTATAAGTACTGTGCTGGACAGTTGGTCTAAGCTAGCATTCATTTAACAGGGAGTAATTTGTCTTGACTAAGGTATTTTCATATAAATTGCATTTCATCAATTAAATTTGTGATATTTGCATTTTTATTGTAACTGGGATATTGCTTTATTGTATCCCCAACTCACAGAAAGGATCAATAGCTTAAAATTCACTCACCAGAGCATGAAGGTAGTGATGAAATAGGATCATAAATACCACAACACAGAATAAAGTCATAAATACAGACATTGACTAGGACTCATGTTAAAATCAAGAATGTGAATTTTCTTGTTCTAAGAACAAATCTGAGCATGTGATGATTTATTAAAGGCAGTAGCAAAAGAAAATTGCAAACAGGAATGTCAAAGAAGATAATCTGAGATTTGTTAAACTGGTAGTCATTTATACCAAATTTCAATGCCTGAAGTGTTTTGAACTCTGGCAGATGTTTGCATGGAGGCTTCACAGTTTATGTGTCCATTTAAAACAAAGCATTTTAAACATTTTACCTGCATGGGATGAAAAATCACCATTTTCTGTGGGAAATTAATTAATTGCTTCAAATAGGAGAGAAGAAAGCAAAACTCAGCTATCAAAATTTAGCATTCCAAGTTTTAGTCTTTATAATAAATAGACTACAAGTTCTTACTTGTCAAAAATACAAGTCCTGCCATTTTTAAGAGTTTCACAAACCAGTTAATGATAAATATGATCATGCGAGGGAAAGCAGGACACACTACAGAGAAAATCTGCTTATCAGGTGATATGGTATTTTTTGCACAATATGGTGAGCATGCACTGTCGCCATCCAGTGTGCCTTGTCACCATCATTATGTTGTTTGCCTGTGGAAGTCAACGGATGCGTAAAGCATGACCGAAATGGCCTATACACGTGAGAAAGAAGTACTCAGCATGTTTTGTTTTGCTTATTATTAAAACTCCATGAAACAAGAAAAGAGGTTTTTCATTTCATTAAAAACTATTTTGTGAAGGAGGTATCTATACCACAGTACCCATTTGTGCTCCATCGTATTCTCCAGATACTTAAAAGCTATCTAAAGTACCTAAAGGAATGCCTGCGATCTTAATTTACTCTTGAATAAAATGAGGAAAATTGTAAATAAGATCATATTGTGGTCATGTTGTCAGCAGGTTTTTTAGTGAGCTCTCTGAAAAAATGGCCATTATGTCATGCCTTTGTTTTTCTAGACTGCTAAACCCCTACTGTGAAAGGTTTAATGATTATGAAAGACATTAGGAAACAAGTAGAAAGCACTCATGACACTGAAGACCATTCTTGAGATTTCAATTATCTTGCTCAGTGATTTATTCCAATAAATTTAGTATTTGGTGTATCTGGGATAGCCAGAGCCTATCACGTGATGGACAATATATGTCAATTTTAGGATATATATAAAAATTTCTTAAGAAAAAATGATTTTGCAAATGTCCAGCTTATTGTCGATGTAAGAAATGCCCAAAGCTGTAGAGAATTTTTATGAGTTTATTTGAGCTAAACTGACGACAATGCCAGGAAGCAAAATCTCAAAGCACTGAGATAATGCTCTCAAAAATGGCAGGTTTGCTCCGTGTTTATAGATTAGAATCAAAGGGGAAGACAATAAGGGGTTACATGAAATCCACGGATAGGTAAGGGAGGCGGGAGAAAGCAAAGCGGGGGAATCTCTGTGATGGAATAAAAGGTGAAAACGAGTAGACACATTTACATAAGTTCCTACAGGATAGTTAACAATTAATGTTTACAGCACATAGAGATGGCATTTGGGGAACAAGATAACAGTGAGGGGTTCTGCGGTCTCCTGCTCTGGTGGGAGATTGTGCTTTGAAGGTTCTGGAAAAAGGGGATTACTCTGACATTCCAAAGGTATATTATCTTAGACGCAAAAAAAGACAATAGACAGGCTCAGTTAAGGTAAACATTGACCTCTGTCAAGGAAAATCCTGGCCTAGGACATAACTTCTGACCATGACCCATCTTTAGATAGGAAGTTTTAGTTTCAGAGGATCCAAGATGGTTAGTTTCGGCCTCAGTTTGCAAGGCCACCATGCAGGCCTCACCTGAGCTTGTCAGGTTTAGTGTGTGTCCCTTTTTCATCCACATTTAGAAAGTGTTCATTCATATTTTTTCATATTTTTTTAGAGCACATATTTTCTTTACTTACTAATAAAAGCAACAAATCATATACACACACACACACACACACATACACACATATGCCTAATTGCTGTAAAATATATAAATGCATCCAAAGAAGGATTATCTCTGATGCTTTCCCCAGAGGTGGCTTCATCTCAGGCAGTCTTCACCCCTGTTGTGGCAGAGAGGTCAGGCCAGTGCTAGCTCTGGGCTTCTATATACTTAAGTCAACTCTCCTCCCGACAGAATCCCAAAAGTCCAGGGGAAGACTCTGATGTCCCTGCACGTCTGCACCTCCTAACCGTTACTGGGCCAGGGACATGGGGTTGTCTAATAGGGGCTCACCTGCCCCGCCTCTTGTTGACGATGAAAAGATTTCCCATGTGGAAAAACTGATGTGTTAACCAGAGAAAGGTGAAAACAAAGTGTAATAGGATGCAAGTCATTCATGTTGCTTAGAAGATAAAGGGTATGAATGTGAAGGTAAATATTTGAAATTGGAATTTTGGACTAATATAGAAGAATGTGTCTTCATCAGAGTTTAATATGAGCAAACAAATAGCATACCCAATCTCTTTAGCAGAGTTTTGCTCTGTATACTTAGTGAGAAGCTTTCATCCTGGTAAATTTGACATATAATCAAACCTCATTTATTTTTCCCTAAAGTTAATTGAAAAAGAAATATGCATCATCATTATGACACCTATAGGTAATTTCTATAATGCACATTATTGATTAAGTTTTCTAAACTTGGTCACGTGGTCACACCTACCTTCTTGTTGTAATGGACTTCTGTTAATATCAACATATTTCTATAAATAGCCTTCTCAGTTCACATTAATAAAGGGAAATACAGTCCCCCAGTAGTTAATTAGTACATAAAAAATTGTATTTGAGAACAGGAGAGAAAGAGATGTGCTATTTTCTTACTATTTCCATTCCTTTGGGCTCTGCAAACTCATTGGATATTACACACATAACTAGACTAACTTGAATTCATGCATCTATGATTTGATATTTTTCTGTACAGTGGATTAATAAAAATATTGCTTTGCACATATACATAGACTTCTCTTATGGTACACTGTTAACATGTGCTTGTGTACACACACAGAGGCACACACATTTTCCATGCGTGTGTTGAATGTTATCACCCATTCTCCACCCAGGAGGGCTGGTGTATCCTTTTGGCCAGTGAGCATTAGGGTCCTGTGTGGCTGATGCTCTCAGCCAAATAGCTCTCTTCGGACACTGAGCAGAGAGTATTCTCTACATTTTTCTTTTACTCCTGCTCTCTGCCATCTATATTGTTCTCTAAAATATGTCCCTGACCCCAAAGGGCAGTACATAAAGAAATAAAATAAAATATAAATGGCACAGTGCAAATCTGTCTAAAGATGCAAAGGCAAAGTTTAATTGAAGTTTAACCTGAAAGAGCTACTGTTGTCTACCTAGGAAGAAATGCAGGGCGGGGTCAATTAGTGTTTGATGGCAATCGCTGGCATTATAAAGAGGCTCCAAACAGCACTATAGACTGGTGAATAGAAGAATTATTTACACGTCGATGGGAGAAATGCCAGAGGCATGTTGTGGTCTCAAGGCATTGGGAGAGAATAAGAAAGGATTTTTCATACCTAAAAGATGCCACCACAAGAAAGCCAAGGATGCTATAGCATTGAATTGTCCTCCTACCTATCAGCTCAAACCAGGCAGTTCTTATGCATTTAGATGGAATTTCTCTGAGCATTCAGCTTTCTGCAAGCGAAGGAATAAGGAAAACTGAGGAACAATTGTTTTGACACGTCAGACTATATAACCCCAGTTCAGAAAACCTTTTCTTGCTTATAACAACCCGGAAAGGTGATTTCTTAATAATCACTTACATTATTAGAATATGCTTTATATCACATATACGATGTTTTACACTATTATAATATCTTATATAATTTTTGTGAACCTCTCGATCTCAAAACATTAAAGCACAGAATTCTCTTTACAGAACTGCTGCTTGTGAATGCCTTGTTAAAATGACCATTTGCCTCAGTTTTCTTTAATATATCCCATAAAGAAGTGTAGCTGAAAGCATTTCAACCTGTAAGTGACCTTTGTAACTAACAGTATTAATTACAGCCGCTCCCTGTCTCGGTTTAATGCAGCTACAGTGGCCGCAAAAGAGGAAAGAAGCGACCGCGGGGGCTCGGCAGCCTCTGCTTCCTTTTCCTCCTTTCAATTTTTTTTTTTTATTAAAAGGCAGCACCACTTTAATCATAACTTTATTATTTATCCTTAATCAAACACAACTGTGATTTCTAATTATTATGCATCTAAATAATTAATGAAATTATATTAGAAGAGTTTCTATAATCTGTAGAAGCTGCTCTCAAACTGTCCAATCTTATTACTGATGAAAAAAGATCCACCCTGAATGGCACTTCACCCATGTTTTGAGTTAATGTTCACACAGGGAGGATGCTGCGGATCATTGGCATTAACTAATGATGACCTGAGATCAAAAACAGAGCCCTACGGAACTCTGGCTTTCAAGGTAGCATAATAAGTCTGAAATGTCAAATGAAATCTTCCAAAAATGCAATTTAAACTACAATAATGGCCCATCAAAACTGTCAAGCTAGCTATCCAAGTGATATGTATAAGATTGATGATTAAAAATGCTCTAGGAAAGTGAAATTGTTCCAGACAAATAGCCAAAAGCAAATCCTTAAGCCCAATTACAGAAAAGTAAACTTTAGAGAGACTGTCATGTGTTGTGGCTTACCTTGTGCCAGTGCCAACGACACACAAAGCCACTGACCTAAAACAAAGGAGAAAACAAAACTAAGATCAGCGAACAAAATTAGTATACTTCTACATGGCACTTTTAATCAAGACACTATAACTCTCCTGTTATCGTGTACTTGCCTCCTTCTAAAGCCCTAAAGCTCTGCATCTAAAACACAAGGCTGTTTAAAGTGTGAAAGCACAAAAGCAGGGATTTGGCATCCAGCAGAGAATGACAACTCTTAGGAGCACACAAAGTGGCACCGATGGCAAATCCGATTATGTAAAATTAATTAGTATCATTCTGATCAGAACAATCTTTTCTCCGTAACAGTTTGTTGGAATTAATGATAATAAGACTTATAAAAAACCCTTCACGTATGTCTCCAACTCCACTGCAAGCATTAAAAATAGAGCTGTGAAATCTTCATGGAGCCTGTGAGTTGAGCATCCGCGGCTTCCCTTCCGAGACAGAGAAGGCAAAAGACAAGCTTATGGAGGATATTTAATTAAAGTCAGGAAAAAACATTGAAATAGAAAAATTAGCTCAGCGAAAAATCCCTTTTCATTTCCACTAAATCAGAAACAATTTAAACAGTGCAATGGAAACTGGAAGAAAAGAGAAAAAACAAAACAAAAAACCCTTAATTGATCTGGACTTTTCCACTGTGCTTCTGGAATTCTGGCTCTGGGTATTTTATTCTATTGAACCTATTTGTTTCAATTATTTGTTTATTTTTTCATTCATGTATTCATTCAACTATTGGTTGATATATGCTTTCAATCACACATTCATTTATTAACATTTTCTATTTGTTAGTCGCTGGACTTGTACATGGAATATGCAAAAGTGCACATGGCATGGTGCCTGCTGCTATAGGACTTAAAGGGATGGACAGATGTGTTATCAGCATGTGTAAATACAATGCGCATGTACCATGTACCATGTACCATGTACCATGTTAAAGGAGAGGATGCCAGTGTTGAAGTCTTCCTGTGCTAGGGTGGTAGATGTGGTCAAGGAAGCTTTCAAAGAGGTGATGTTATTTGAGCTATTTCTCACGATAGTTTAAAATTACCAGAGGATCCACAAAATCTATACTTAAACAGGAAGAATATTTCAAGGAACATTGACATTTGCGGATAATTAGAAATGAGAAATTTGAGACGTATTTCCTATTATGTTTCACATAATTGCGTACTTCAAGCGCTAGGTAGTCAGATTTATATGTAATGAGCTGGGAGAACTAGCAAATGGAATAGTAATTCTTAGGGAAACAGTGATTATACTTCAAATGATGTCAGTAATGACCACGAGGCCAACGATATGAGTGAGGTAGGTTACTAAAAGGCCATCAGACTTCCCTGCATAGTTATTTAATAATTACTAAGCAGGATGTGTTCAGTGAGATGGTCATAGTCTCTGACTTATTAATGAAACCGAGAGAGGTTTATTTCTTCCAAGTATGCTCAGCATGTTCCCATGAAGCCAAAACCCCGAGTGGAAATTCTGAGAAGAGGGCTTTCTGCCAGAGGAGATTCTGGAAGTTAATGATGACCTAGGAGATGTCACCACATGGTTTTATTGAGATGGCATGAAATTGAATTCACAGGACAAATGCTTCTGCTGAGGACAGAAAAAATGTGCAAACTTCTAAGGCACTAGGAAATATTATATTCTTGGCCATTTTCCCTCAGACATGATATGGAGAAGGATCTTAAAAGCTTAAACTATTTTATTTTTCTGGTTCATTGAGCACTTTTACCTGTTACTTTATTGTAATATTTTTTCTGGCACCCAGTAGAAGCTTAATATAACCAATGAATCCATTGTATTGCTGAACTACTGTTGTATCAATATATTATTTGGTCTTCATTCAAAATACAGAAGCAAAAATATATATGAGAATATTCATTTGTCAGAGATGAATTTCACATCGTAGCTCTTGCTCTACAAATTTATACTTTCCAGGGCACTGATTCAGTTTTCATGAACAGGAAACAGATCAGATTTGGATTAGTGTGTTGAGAATATATTTATAATTTTAGGCAAAGCGTTTGATTGAATATTTTCTTAGCTTGGGTTTCCCCCAAAGCAGAGACTGAAGAAAAAAGATTTGTTTTTTTTGCAAACATTATCCCGGAGAATGGAGATGGGGTAAAAGCAGGAAGGGGGAAAAGCCAAACAGAGATGTGTATTGTCTGCTCTAATAGGTTCCCTTGGCTCCTTGTGAGAAGCCTTACAAAATGTGTCTCAGAACTTTCAACCCAGGCCAAAAAAAAAAAAAAGCTAGGTCTTCGTCACTCATTTTTCAATGGCACTACTTACATTCCTGAGTGGGGTACAGGTGTGAGTGCAAAGTGGGGTTCTGTGGGCACCCCACACTGTGGCTCCCAGAAGCCTGGGAAGCAAGAGAGATGTAGGTGGTGAAGGTCTGAGTCAAGGGTGATGACGAACGGTCGGAGCCTGTGCCGGACTGGTGATGACGACACCAGGTGGATGAGAAAGGCCAAGAGGTTTGGAATTGGGACCGAAGAGGTGCCTACCACAAACGTTGTGTGCTCCTTGACACACAGGGACAGCTGGTTACAAATCTGAATGGACAGATTAATAAATGCTACAGAACAGATTTTGCAGTGAAAGATAGCAGATCAATATGACAGAACCCTACACTCTGACCATATCCCCTCATCTGCCATAAATTTCAATTTCCTTCTCACCCTGTCCTGAAGGAGGAAGCCCCAAACCTGGAAATCTATGTTGCCAGGAAGCCCTCTCTCTGTTGGATCATTGCCATTAGGGTATAAGCATGCTTTATCTCTCCAGTTTGAGACATACTCTTGCTTGATTACACTTTTATCTCCAGCTAATGTCCTATTTATCTCCTAGAATTAACAAGAAAGCTCCTCGAGAGTTTCCTAATCTCTTCTTTCCATTCTCTCTTGGATCCTCCATTCTGTTTTTGGTTGATGTGACTATTAAAAGAACTTAGTCAAGGTCACCATTAACCACTGCATCTCTGAGTCCAATGGTCAATTCTTACTCTTCATTTTATTTTATTTTATTTTATTTGTCATCAACATTTGACCTAGTTAATCACTCTCTCCTTGAAACACTATCCTCTCTTTCTTTTAATTCCTCTCCTACTTTGCTGGCTGCTGGTTTTCAATCTTCTTTGCAAAATCTTGAGGGCTCTGTGCATGGACTTTTCTTCTCTATCTATACTTGTTCCTTTTGTGATCTCATCCTTTCCTAGGATTTTAAATTCCATTTCTGTACCAGCGAATCCAAAATACATATCTCTATCACTACTGCTCTTGAAAAGTAACTACTCGTTATTGCTTGCTGATAACTAGCACTTCATAGGAGTAAGACATATAACATGATTACATTATACTCTCACCCACATACAGTTTAGAGTCATTGTTATGAACGCACTGTTGTTTTTTTACCCCTTTTGACTCGAAGACACTGATGATTCTTTGTTATTTTTTCTGAGAAACCTGATTCAAGGAAGGGAAGAGATATTGGTGGGAAAGAACCAAGGAGCCAAATGAAAGAAATAAAAGGAGACTCTTGGTTAAGTTTAGAAACTGAATACTTGCTCTGGTAAACGAGGAGATGTTTGAATTTTTTTCAGCAAAGGTTTCATATAATCACAGTTACCAGGGAGAAAATATCTACAGAAGATTGAAAAAGAATATGAAGTTATGAAATTTCCACATTACTTAACATAGTTATGCAGACCATTTTGCTAAACACCAATGGGGTAGAGAAAATTTGATTATGGTAAAATGATTATACCTTTAATGTAGTTATGCCTTACAAAGTCATAAAACTCTATAATATATTATATTCTTATGGAAGAAAGATATTAGTTTATGTTCTCACATTTGCCATAGCTGGTATGGTGGCCTTTGGACGATTCTGTCACAATTCTGATGACATTTTTAATTCCCTCTTTGAGTGAGGCCTTGGAGACTTAGTTGGTGAATGGGCTCATCCTCTGGGCTGTCTCCCCGCTTTTGCTCTGCTGAGGATGAACCGCTCCGGCCTTCCTAGCTCCTGCGCCGGCGAGCCTCTTCTGGGGCTCCTCCTGCCGTGGTCCCCAGCCCAGGCGTCCCCCCGGACTGCCGTGCCAGCACCCACGCTGATGCCAACACTGGAGCCTCACCAGCTCTACTGCTGCTCTGTCAAGGGGCCACTCACACGGCCGCCGAATTCATCACAGATTCCTGCGACCTGAGAAACAAGGGATCCCGTGACATACCTTTGCTGCTCTCCTCACCATCGCTCTCTGGTGAGTGCGAAAAAGGCTGAAATTGGTAAATAACTGACTTGCCCCAAACAAGTCCTTGACTCTCACGTTCCTTATTTTCATCTTAGAAGAAAGCAGTAAACTGGATCACGCCATGAAGACTCCAAACTATTCCTTAGTCACTCTTTAAATACGAGGTGATTTGCCCAAACTCCTCTCACTACTGAAGTCTTTCCTCAAACTCTATTTTCTTTTAGGATCCTCGTGGGCTTATAACCCCTTCCCTTGTTACACACTCATTAGGTACATTGTTCCTTCAAGTGTCCCAGTGTGCAGAGCACATCTGGGCTTCAAGCTTGTTTCATACAAGTAGTAAAATACCTTCACAGTCTGAGTAGATTAAAAACAAGGTATATTGAGTTTGGAATCAAAGAAATCTGACTATATTCCAGCTGTACGTTTTACTAACTGTTTATATTTGAGTGATTTTTAAAGATTCTATGACATTCCAATTCAGCATCAGCAAAATATCCCCCAAAGTGGATATTTAAGGCCATTGTTCTAGAATTATAAGAATTAGATATAAATCATATAGCTGGCATGTGGCGAAAGGTAATAATTAAATAATTTATTTTGAAACCAAGTAAAGTGGCATAATAATAAAAGTAAAATTGTTACTAAATCATTAAATATTTTAAAATTAGGTATTCTTCTTCATTCAGACTTGATTTCACAGTCTTTGTCCAGTGAGCCTGATTTTTCCAATTTTCTCTTGACAGATGTTTTACTTGGTTTCTTTTCCCTCTGTTTCAGGGTGGTAAAATGGTCTTTTTTGGGTGTTACTAATAAAAATCTAGGCCAAGAGCATAATATTTGTACTCTTTATACTAATACTTGTTAGTCTTTTATTTTCTCATGCAGGAAAATTTTCATATTCATAAAGAGGATGTTAATTGTTTTTGGAACACATTTTTGTCTCTAAAAGTAATGTTCATTTTTGCAGAAATTAAAAAAATATATATAAATGCATAAAGAAGAACATAAAAACCAACCACAAATGAACTAAGCAGAGGCAATCAGTTAAAATTTTGACATAGACATCTGTTAAGAACATGTATACATTTAATCAAGATATGAGCCTCTATGCATACTGTTTTGGAACCACTCCTGTTTTATCAAACTTGTTAATAAAGGGTGATATATCACGTTGAGAATAAACTTCCACAGCATCATAATAATGAATACACAATACTCATAAAATGGATGTGCTATAATTTATTTAGCCACATTCTCGTATTGCAGGATTGGCTATTTTCTATTTTGTTACAATAAACAATGCTACAATGAGCACTATAAACATAAATCTTTATGCACATCCTTAATCATTTCTTTAGGATAAATTACTAGAAACAAAATTGCTGTGTCAAAGCATATGCATATTTTATTTGTTTATTGTAACCTAGTTTTTAATCATAAAGCAATAAATGCACTTTGGAAAAAGAAAGTGGCTTCACCTCATGCCTGCGAGTTCCAGCCTGCCCTTCCTGACAGCATGGCCCACAGATTTTGAACTTACCTGACCAGCCCTCACAGTAAGCCACAAGGAAATACTCTTAATAAACAGTGTGGGGCAAAAGTAGGCTATGGAATGCATGAATGACCTAAACATATATATGACTTAGAATAATTATGTTGAACAGCACACCGACTTTTGGATGAGTCCTAACCGTAGGCAGTTTGTGTTTCATCCTAATATCTTTCTGGGAACTGTCAACAATTGACAGAATAACTAGGTAGACAGCAAGTACGTAGAAGAACTAATCGAAACCGGCAACCAACAGGATCTAATCAACATTTATAAACAATTCCACCCAACAACAGCAGAATATACACTTTTTTCAAGCTCCCATAGAACATATATCAAAAATAGATCATATCCTGGAGCATAAAACAACCTTGACATATTTTAATAGTACTGAAATCATACAGAAGGTCTTCTTCCAACTACAATGAAATCAAACTAGCAATCAATTATAGATAGATAAGAGGAACATTTCATACACTTGGAAACTAAGCAACACATTTCTAAGAAATCCACTATTTAAAAAGGATATCTCAAGAAAATTTTTCTCAAAAAAATACAAAAACATATCAAACTGGATGAAAACCTAACATATCAACATACCACTACAACAGTATTAAGAGGAACATTACACTACAGATTTCCTCCACTATTCAGAAGTAGAGCACTCCTATGAAATCTCTGTAACCCTAAAGAGCATAAAGCAATGACACAATTACCACTAATTTATGTGGAAACTTTTTGAGTATTCTCAGACCCCAAATTCAATACATGCACAATGTCTTTATTTCATTCATCACGATCAAAACACTTAATTACATAGTTTTATGATGTGTCCTTTACCTTAGGACACATCTTGATAATGTATGAACAAAATACATTGAAATGAAACACAGATGCTCACAGACACAGCTCAGAGTTCTGGCAGCCTGATGCTCACTCAGATGCTAACTGTGGTTTTCTGGGAAGGGCCACTCTGACCATGCAGGGTGGGTGCTGCTTTATAAGCTTGCTGCAAAGCAAAGGCTGAATGCTATTTTCACATTTCACCTTTTTTTGTAAAAGCAAAAGTCCTCTTTGGATTTCTTTTGGTTGGTGAAAATAGATACTAAATAGGTACTTTTGCTTTCATAAAAGCAAAGGGGTGTAACAAAAATTTTCGAAAAGCAGGATATCAGTACTAGATGCCTACATTAGAAAAGAAGAAAAGTCATGCCACTTATAGAGACTTCAATAGAGAAAAGAAATGGACTTAGAGAGCACAGCAAAGGAAACCATCAACAAAATGAAAAGACACCCCACTGAATGGGAGAACATATTTGCTAATGATACATCCGATAAAGGGTTAATATTGAAAATTTATAAAGAACTTATACAACTGAACACCAAAAAAACAAACAATCCCATTGAAAAAAATGGGGAAAGGACCTGAATAGACACTTCTCCAAAGAGGACATAAAGATGGCCAAGAGACATGAAAAGATGCTCAACATCACTAATCATCAGAAAAATGCAAATGAAAACCACAATGAGATATCACACCTTGTCAGAATAGTTACCATCAGTAAATCAACAAACAGCAAATGTCAGTGAGCATGTGGAGAAAAGGGAACACTCGTGCACTGGTGGTGGGAATGGAGACTGGTGCAGCCACTATGGAAAAATGTATGAGGCTTCCTCAAAAAATTAAAAATGGAACTGCCTTCTGAGCCAGCAATTCTACTTCTGGAAGTATATCCAAAGAAACCTGAAACATCAAAAGAATATATGCACCCCTATGTTCATTGCAGCATTATATTCAATAGCCAAGTGGAAGCAGCTCAAGTGCCCATCAGTAGATGAGTGGAAAAAGAGAGTTGAGGTAGATTTATACAATGGAATACTACTCAGCCATAAAAAAAGAAGGAAAGCTTACCTTTTGTGACAACATGGACTGATCTGGAGAGTATTATGCTAAGTGAAATAAGCCAGTCAGAGAAAGACAAACACCATATGATCTCACTTATATATGAATTCTAAAGAACAAAATAAAGTAATAAACAAAATAGAATCAAACTTATAGAGAACAGATGGACAGCTGTCAGAGGGGAGGGAAGTTGGGGGCCTGGGTAGAAAAAATGAAGGAATTAAGCAAAAAGAACGTATAGACACAGACATCAGTATGATGATTACAAGAGGTAAAGGTGGGAATGGGGAGGTAGGAGAGGGTACAGGGGAAAATAAATGGTGATGGAAAGAGACTTGATGTGGGGTGGGGTGGTAAACACACAATACAGCATACAGATGATGTGTTATAGACTTGTACACTTGAGACCTATATAATTCTATTAACCAATGTCACCCCAATTAATGCAATAGAAAAGATGTAAATAAATGGAGAATTATACTGTATTTATGGATCAGAAGACTCAATATATCAAAGATATCAAGAATCAAAGATATCAATTCTCCCCAAAATGATACAGTATGTAATGCAACTTCTGTGAAAATCCCAGCAAGATATTTTGTAGATATAGACAAGATTATTTAAAAATTTACATGGAAATTCTAAGGAACTAGAATATCTAAAACAGGTTTGAAAAAGAATTATAAGGTGGGAGAAATCTGTCTTGCTGATTTCAAGACTTATTATATAGCTAATCAATACTGTGTGGTATTGGCAGAGGGATAGAAATGTAGGTCAATGAAAGCCAATAGAGAACTCAAATAACTCTGCATAAATGTCATAACTGATTTTTGACAAAGGTACAAAAACAATTTAATAGAGGTATGATATCCCTTTGAAAACACGATGTTAAAGCAATTGGGCATCTATGGATAAAGAAAAATAATGAATAAAATCTGACACCTTATACAAAAAAATTAACTCAAAATGGATCATGAACTTAAAATATAAAATGTGAAACTGTACAACTTAAGAATAGGAGAAAAATCTTTGGAATCTAGGTCTAGGCACTTGTTATTAAAAACATGATTCATAAAAGGAAAAATAACAAAAGACCCTATTATGAGTATGAAAGACAATGAAAAGACAAGCTAAAGGCTGTGAGAGAATATTTGCAAACCACATATTCAACAAAGACTGGTATCCAGAATATATAAAGAACTCTCAGAACTCAATAGTTAAAAATCAAACAACCTAATTAGAAAATGGGCAGAGATAAACATTTCACTGAAGGGGACCTACGGATTGCAAATTAACACAAGAAAAGATTTTCAACACCATTATCTACTAGGGAAATGGAATTTAAAATCACAATGAAATATCATTCTATACATATCAGAATGGCTAATATCACATATTAGTAAGGAAGTGGAAAAACTGGATCATCACTCAGCCTTAACTGGTAAGAATGGAAAGTGAAACAGCCTCTCTGGAAACCAGCTAAGCTCTTTTTGAAAAAAACACATCCTACAACTTCCCTATAACCCAGCAATTTCACTTCTGGGAGTTCATCCCAGATGAATGAAAACTTATTGTCTGACACAGACCTCTGCAAAAATGCTCATGGTAACTTTATTCATAATAACCCCAAACCTGAAATAACCCAAATGGTCTCCAGTGGGTCAATAGTTAATTGGACCATGATACATTCATACCTGGAAAATTCGCCATCAACAAAGAGGAATGAACTATCGAGAGAAAACAATGTCAGTGATCTTCAGAGAATTTTGCTGAGTGAAATAAGCTAATTCCAAACGTTTATATACTGATTCTATCTGTACAACTCTTGAGAATGACAAAATTATAGAAACAGAGAACACCTTAGTGGCTGCCAGCAGTTAAGGGGCCGGGGAGGCTGTGGGCAGGGGCGAGGGGTGCTAGGGGAGATGGCAATGGGTGTGGCTCTGACAGGCCAAGAGATACCTGGGGGATGGAAGCGCTCTGTGTCTTGACTGTTCCAATGTCATGATAATGTACTATAGTTTTGCAAGATGTTAGCATTGAGGGTAAATGAATAAAGGTAGGTGAAATCTCTCTGTTTTATTCGTTAGTACTGCATTTATGTCAAAATTTACAATTATGTCAAAACAGAAGAAATATTTGAATTTTGTAAAAACTAAATTCACAACATTAACATCCTATATAATATCTCTTCTAAATGCACTCAATTTTCACACATTTATTTATTGTTAATCCTCACTTGAGGATATTTTTACCATTGATTTTTTATTTTATTTTTATTTTTAGAGAGAGTGAAAGGTATGGGGAGAGACAGAGAGAGAAAACATCGATGTGAGAGGCACATCGATTGGTTGCCTCCCCCACAAGCCCCTACCTGGGCCAGGGATGGAGCCTGCAACTGAAGTACATGCCCTTGACTGGAATCAAACCACAGGCCCTTTAGTCCGCAGCAACCACTGAACCAAACCGGCTAGGGCAGCAGTCAGTTTTTATGAGTGGTGAAAATACTGGTTTTTGCACATATATGTATAGATTTTGTCTCTGTTTTAGCATACCCATTAATAAAGAACATTTGACTATGGCACCATTATTTTCTGCTTATTTGAACCCACCCATTCATCTGTTAAATATTATTTCACCATTCCCATTCCTTCCTACAATGTAAATTAATTTTATCATGCAGTATTTTTATTTCTCATTATTTTTCAAAACCAAATTATGTTAAGTATGTCCTTCTCTTGAATATATTTTCTGAAGTTCCTTAATTATAATATAAACTACAAGTAATAATGGCAGATATAATCTATGAGTCATTAAAATTATTTTGCCCATGAATAGTAGTATAAGGAAAGTATAATATATTAAAACACACCTCAAGCATTTTTTTAACATGAAACCAAGATTAAAATACTTAGAACAAAGGACCATTTTGAATGTTGAATGGAATACTTCATGAGCACTTCTAGTGACTTTTGGTAGTTTGTCAAACAATTTTAATTAAAGTGATTTCCTTATGGGGCAATCATGTCTCTCATAAAAATCTGAAATACGTATTTAAGACATCCTAGTTATATACTAATTCAAGCTTTTTATTTGAGAATGACAAAAGCAGTAGCTAACTAGTAACAGTTACAGTATCTTTGTGGGTAAAAGGAAGTGTGCCTACAGTGTTCACAGAAGCAGTCACATGAACTTTGGCAAATATTATTTTGCAAATGCCACTCTTAAGAGCAGTACCACTGGCAGCACCCTGACATTTATAACTATTCTAAATAATGCAACAAAAGCGTTTTCAAGGTTCATGTGCATCTTTTCTTATGCAGACTTCGCAGTTCTCTTCAATAATTTAGCTTGTTTGGACACATCTTACTGAATCATGTTTTCCGAATTGAAAAGACACGTTACCTTGGGAGTCGGTCGAGCTTTTGCAGAAAGTCATCCTCTTGGTTCTCTGCTTTCCATGACCTTTTTTTTGGTTTCATTTGGCCTCTCCTACTATTTTCTATCAGATGGTAGATCTTTGGTAGGTAAGATATATGTGGACTGCATTTATCTATTAGATGTCTGCTCAGTTAACCAAAGTGTATAGAAATGTTTGGTAAATTGGCTGAACATCTCAAGTTTTAAAAGTGTAACTAGTAGCATTTCAGACTATTTCCCTGAATAACCTGGTTTCCTCCTTGGAACCCGGATTCTGACTCCTGCGTTCCTGATTCACTAGACTGAATAGCAGTTTCTCACCCTCTTCCTGCCGTCATCGACTCTGCCCATCAGTTTTCATCCTAATTTATACTAATTCCTACAGCAGCCTGACTCGCACTAACAATACTGCAACCTGAAACCGCAGCTGGTGGAAGGCGAGGAGCGCTACCACGTGCAACTATGGATCCCTATCAAGATTACTGACTACAGAATTCCTAACGTATCATGAAATATATTGTTCTGTGTAACGAGAAGTATTATCCTGGCTAAATTTCAATGAAACTCGTGTGTGTGTGCGTGTGTGTGTGTGTGAACTCATTTAAAACAAAATTTATAGACAAAGTCAGTACTTATATTGTACTTATTTTCATAAAGGTAAAATTTTGGAGTCAGAGAGACTGAGAGTTCATAGCCCCCTCTCATTTAATAGCTGCAGCAATTTAAGCAAGTTTTTTAACCTTTCAGATGGAGAAATGCACTTCAACCAATGCTAAGCATATAGTAAATGCTCAGTAAATGATAGTTCTTACTACTGCTATTATTTTCACTGCCAGTGCCACCACTGTGGTACCGCTAGTACTCTGTCCGTTACTGCTGCTGCTACAGAGGAAAGAGAAAGAATACAAGTACAGAAATGCAGACAATAACTGACGAACACTGATAGTTTTAAGGGGTTAGTTGTCTCTCTGTCCCATTCATATTCTATGGTTCAAAATATTAAAATGCTCTTTGATCAGATACTGTTCATTATTTAGCTCAATTTTTGGAGCATTTTTATTGTCCCAGCTCAGTAATCTTGGTAGATATGTTTTTCCTCAGCTGTGACAATTCAAATAATTAGCAGGTTTTTTTTTTTTAAATTCCTTTGATTTAGAATTTCATTAGTTTTGTACATAGTATCATTCTTACTACCTGAACTAATGTGGAAAATTTTTATTTTACTCAAATTTACTTCAATGGAAAAATTTCAACTTCTTAAACAGAATTACTTTTGGAAAGAAAAGTTGCATTTGAATTCACAGTTAGAAAAAGACACTGGATGTTTGCAATAAATAAAATGTTAATTCTTATTTAAAAAATCACAAATATTCTTGAATATTTGAGTGCATAACTCCAAATAAACTTTGATCCCTGGATATATCCATTGCCTAACGTGAACTTTCTTCCTTTGTTTCTTGTGGAAATTGCTACTAATTAAAAATAATACTGCAAGTTTTTCAACTTCCAAAATATTATTGCCACAAGTTGATTCTATCTATTGTCATATCTATACCTACATAGACTTTTATTCTATTTATGGAACTTACTGGAGAAACATTTGTTGAACAACTATTAAATTTGAATTGCTATACAAAATATAGTTTTTTGTACAATGCAATAAGGTAAAGATGATTGTTGTACAATCTGCTCTTTTTTCCTGCCACCATATGGAAGCAGAATTTACTTGCTACAATTTTGTTAACATATATGTTTTTTGTCCTCATATACTCAAAGTTAGAAGTTAAACCATTCCAAAAATAAAATTCTGGAAAACATATTTTACATGTGATGGTTAGAGATGACCTCAGGTCTATAAAGTGATTGCTGTGGCTTTACTTATTCACCAAATGGAAGGTTTGACTACCAAGTTTGCTGAAGGCCGTGGCACCCTCACGGTGTACTTGCCTCCGAGCAGCACGTTAGTGAACAAAAAGATACCACAAATAACCAGCAACATGGCTACCAGGGTGTGAAAATGTCAAATTCAATTTCACGAACCACTCAACAATTTCTGCATTTCTAGGGAAGGAGAGTTAAAAACTTAAGCAACAGGAACTTTTTATATGTCTGGAAATAACCTGCTTCACATTTGCAAAGAACATATACTCCCTACGCAATTTAAACATTGAAGAAAAATTTAAATATTTAGAAAGCAAGTCTGTACAGATTTATATAAATTTTTAGAAGATGGTATAGATCAATTTAAGAAATATTTTCACATTCTCTCCATATAATTATTTAAAATATACATTCAAATTTATAATATCTAAATCTTTTTTAACTGAAGAAAATATTGAAATTTAATACAACATACATATTTGAGATAGTTTAGAATACATAACATATAGACAGTTGGATCACTAAGATAACAACAGATAAAAAACTAGCAAGAAGGCAGAGATTCATTGCTGTGATTTCAAAATATGTTTGTAATCGATCAATATAATAGAAATTATATTTTATGGAGTTTTAAAAATAAAATGCAGCAGTATTTTCATGTCTACTAATTCACTGAATTTAATACTCTACAAATGTAAAAAGTCTAATGCCAATTACAACTTAATGAATATATATAATGTGGAGCTAACCTAATTTTCTAATCAGGTCTAGATATTTTACTACCTGGATCAGTGTTTTTAAGACATTATTATCTATAAGGATAACTTGGAAAGCTTGTTTAGATGCAAACGCCTGGATCTTGTCCCAAATTTTTTTGCTAATTTACTGAATACCAGAAACTTGCTTAAAAGGCCTCTCCAAGAAATTCTGAGGAAGTTGACCCAAGTGAGAGTCTATCCACTGAATACATTGTACTTCAAGATCAAAGATGCCATCAATTTTTAGATGCATCTTTCAGTACTTTAAGAAAGAAAAAAATTAATATCAACAATACAATCTTATTGATTATAGGATGTGCCTTAATTTTAGAGAAGTTAAAATGTGTGCATCTTGGAATTGTTGTAGTACCATATCACTTTACCAAGCTTCTGACATCAACTAGATCGCAGTTGATTCAAAATCAAACTCTGTAATCAATCTCTGATTCAAACAGTCTTATTTTATTTTTACCTTATACTCTGTGCCAAGAGTTTTGATGTGAATCTGTTCCTGTTATCTTTTGTTGCATAAGAAAGCCATCCCCAAGCTTAGGATGTTTAAGCAATAATTTATTATTATTTTACTTTGTTCTGTGACTTGTTTGGGCTTATCTGGATAATTCTTACTCTGGATGTCTCATGCAGTTCCAGTCAAATGCTGGCTTAAGCTGCAGTCAAAATATGGCTCAACTGAGCTAAGCTTCCAAAATTGCTCATTCACAAGGCTGGCAGTTGCTGCTGGCTGTTGGCTTAAAACTCAGCGGGGGGATTTCAATTTAGGTGCCTTCATTGGTCTCTTCACATGGCTTGGGTTTCATTGCATGGATCTGTTTTCTGAGAGGGAGCATCCAAGAGTGAATGTGCCAAGAGGCTCAGTCTGAAGCTGCAAGGCTTCTTCTGACCCAGCCCCTGGTCACTATGGCCATTGCATCACCTCCTCTGCATTCATTTTGTTGGTCAAGAGTGAGTCACAGTCAGCTTAGAGTAAAAAGGGACGGAACCATCTTTGGAGACACAGAAGTTTTCTATATTTAATTTAATCTTTATTACAAATTCTAAAAGATACTGCATTAGCCAAGTAGAATTGGTTCTTTTGATAACTCACAGAAATGGATACATTGCAAGAACAGCAAACTCTTCATGTGGTCTTTTGGCTTAGTCACTGACAAATTAGTTCTTCCAAAGGTTCCACATTCTATAGGTACCTGATTAAAGGAAGACATTTGCTATTTCAAGTTGATTTGATCAGTGAAATATCTTGAATGCAGAAGTCATTCTGGGCTCCCCAGAACTTCTCCATTGTCATGTCACATATTTTCATTCCTTCCTGGCTGCTTTCTCTTCTTCCCTTCTCTCCATACAGCAAGGACAAAAAAATATCAAGGGTCAATTTTGAAATAAATTAGTATGCTTGATTGGGAAACCATTAAATATACCTAACCAGCATATCCACCAATCATTGCTGAGCTGCTGTGTGCCAATACTGTGCTAAGTGAATTAAATTTCCACAAAAAGACAGTGATGTAGACATTATTATATTCATTTCCATGAGGAAACTGAGGTTAAGAGAGGCAAGGAGTGCTCCCAAATCTAAAAATGTGTCAAAGAATTATATGTCCATGAGGAAATGTCTGTACCTCTATCTCATAGTGGATCTTTGAGTTTTGCCTCAGTTGATACTGAACTATTCTTTCTCCCAGTAATTATTCAACACCTCCAGTTGCTTCCTAAGGCAGTTACTGATTTATGATAATAAGTTGTTATTGTCAGATTAGAGGAGGAGACTTGTCTTCCCATTGCTGCTATGACAGAGAAAATGTATGCAGCTCCCTCAATGCTGTGTCAGGTTGTCTAGATAATCTTAAAAGAGGAAGCAGAATTTTGCTCTGCTCTGTGTTGCTTAAGAACAGATTTTGATATGCTAATATTCCATTCTTACCCATTTTGAAGCTGGTAGCAATGTAATGTTGCAATCTTAGAAGCCATATTACACATCAATATAATGGGATTTATGGTGAAACTTAAGAGCTTGTCCCAAAGGTAGTACTATCGAGAACATCAAAGACTAATCAGCAAATTAAGGCCACAAATTCCTATACTATGTTTTCCTGGATTTTTTCCTACATTTGCTTGTTTCTCATGGCAGCTTTGGCAGCTTTGGCAGCTTTTTCAGCTATAAGAAGAGAGATGTTGAGTTTGGATGGAATATCCTGCAGAGTTGGATGTGTGATTTTAAGATAAGAAAGAGTTGGCCTTTTTAAGCAAATTGCTGGTAGTGAGCTCAGTTCCTGTCTGATTAGTGTCAGTTTGTCTTACAAGTATGCTGAACTTTTTTACACATTGGTCAATACAGGTAAATCAGGTGATGATATTCTCTCTCTCTGTCTCTCTCTCCCTCCCTCTGCTAACCAAGTAAGACCTTATCACATTCCCAGTATTGTTTTAGTTCCCAAGGGAAAAAATATTTCATCCCAATCTTAAAAATAACTGTCTGTAAGAGGCTGAGTTAGAATATATGATATTTACCTCCATGTCATTTAGCAAATACTGTCTACGTGCATCCACAGTGTGGAAACAGTGATCACCTCTGCCGTCAAAGGTCTTACTGTCTGGGGGAAATACAGACGCTTGAGCAATCAAATGATGGGGGGTAAGTGCTATGATATGGAAAGTAGAAAGCACGAGAGAAACACAAAGCCGGGGATCTCCCCCAGCTTTTGAGGTCTGAAGAGGCCTTCCCAGAGGAAGTTACTTCCAAGGCATGAACCTGCAAGTAGAGTAAGAATTTATCCAGGAAAAAAGGGTCAGCCAGAGGAACCAGTTTGTGCAAAGACAAACCAGTGTGCAAGGGAGACCATGGTGGGCCCGAAGGACTGCAAGATGGTCACCTGGCTGTAACATGCAAGGTGTAAGGTGAGAGTGGGAGTCCATCTGGCAGTTTTAGCAGGGACCTCATCGTGAGACTATGCTAAGTATTATAAACTTGATCATGAAGACAAGGAATGCCAATGAAGCTCCTTAAAATGAAGGGAGAATGAATGGATCTTTGCAATGAACAAATAAATGAGTCCTTCAAAAGATAACCTGGAGAGTAGCATGGTAGATGGGGAGAAAGATAATGACCGAAGGCTAGGTGGCCTTGGAAAGTGCCATGTAACTGATGACCCAGCTGAGTGCTTAAGGAGCAGAGCTATCCCTTCATTGGTTAATTCAACAGACATTTATCATGTTCTATACTCTCTGTTAAATTCTTTTTAAGTCATTAAGAGATATAGCAGTGGACACACCAGACAACATTTTTGCCATGATGAAGTTTATGTATACACATTAATATATATCAGGTAATTCCTATATGGAAAATAAAACATGATAAGGAAATAGAGAATGAGGGGCTGAAGGTGCTCCCGTTGTCTATAGGGTGCTGAGATCAATGCACATATCCCATCCGTCTCTTTTCTCTGGATGCGTCTCATCTGAGGGAAAAAAATGTACTGTTTGTCTCTCCATCCATTCAATATTCACATGGCGCCTCACTGTGCGGGCGCTTCGAGGCTCTGGGAGTCACCGCAGGGGTAGAGGCAGGAAAGATCAATCAGGCAGGACTGTTAGGCCACGCGAAAGGTGAAAGGTTTGGATGTTTTTCCTGTGGATAACAGAAGCTATTGTACTGCTTTAATTAAGAATTCCATGTGATCAGATTTGTATTTTTAAAAGAGCCTTCCGGCCGTAGGGAGACTGAATTGATTAACAGATCAGAATGAGTTCTCTTTAAACGAAAGTAAAAGACCAGATTTTGCCTTGCTTAGCTATTAGTAATCATGGCTAAATTTATTTCCATTCAAGGCAAAGTAATACTTTTTTTTTTTACTATAAATGAAGGTCCCCCCCCCCCCCCCCAACTAGAATAAAAAGTTACCTGGGTTAAAATAGAATCTCATATTTTTAAAAAATTTGATATCACCCAGCCCTTTGAATTCTTGACATTTGTTTTCAGACCCATAAACAAATTTTTTATGAATATACTTTACTCTCTTTAGTGTTGAACTTACCTTTTGTGGAGGCTAAGATGTGAATGTGTGAACCAAGTGAACTTACCAAAAAAAATTCTAATGTGTCCTTATTACTGACTGGGACCTTTTTATCTCTAAGAAAGAGTAATATTCTTTTTACCTGTGACATTTGATTGACAGAAAACACTCATTTTATTAAGACAACACAGCTGAAACATTTTTGTTTCCATTGCTAAACATAGTTTTTATTCACATTTTTTACAAGTGCGATGTTAAAATATTTGTTGATATAATGCTATGAAAGGAAGTATCTTAATACAGCTTTAGCCATATTAAAAATGTCTGATGTGCCATGTTGCTCAGATGGCATGTTTATGAATTAGGTTTCAAAGCTCCATATGCACAAATATGAAATATGAAGTCTTTCTCCAAATACTAAGAATACAGCTCATTCTGCATTTGCTGGGTTATAGTGCTAACATTTATCTGCATCTCCATATCCCAAGATTTGCAAATGAGATGAATTCTGTTGCAGTCTGCCGCCAAATATAAACAGCTGGCACTCTTTGGCAAGCAGATTCATCTGAACATTTAATGCAGCCCTTCCTCTAGGAGCCTTTTATCATCAGAATTTAAGGAGGGACAGTTTCTTGGCATGTTTCAAATGTACTAGTCTCTAAAGTCTTACAGCCCATGGATTCTCTTGATAACTATAATAATAAGAGACATGGAAAGGACAAGATATTAATATTAAAAGCATTGTGAATGAATTCTTATGAAAGGATAAGAGGACATTTCAGGGAAATGCTCTGAAATTTTAACTAGGCAGTTTAATTTTGTGAAATTATCTTAAATTACTTCTAAATGGAATCAAATTTAGTCAGTGGAGTTTTGAGGAGCTATAGGGTATCTGAATACATAGTAGGGATGAGAAAGAGTTTTACTATCAACAAGAGGTAAAATATAAATAAAATAACCAAATATATTTCTCTGGATCCCAGCAACCCATATATTGAGCATACTTGCGTCACACTTCTACAAGTAGAAATAACATTCATTGATTTACACTCCCAAAGTTATAAATAACAACACAGTAAATGAGAAATCAGTACAAATTTTGGAAGAGAAATATATGAACAGATGTAAGAACAGGAGGAGGAGTGGGTGGTGACAGCCTCTCGTTGTGTGCTGGGTATGGCTTCAGGCTCTGCTCATCCCTTGTTTTTCCAAGGTCTAGGCCAGTGCTGACCAATAGAACTTTCTGTAATATTGGGAATGTTCTATCTATGTGCTGTCCAGTATGGTGGCCACTAGCTCTCTGAGGCTGCTGCAATGGAGGAAATGCATTTTAAATTTTATTTTATTTAAATCAATAGAAACATGTAGCCATGCATTGGACACACATGTCTGGACCATGGGAAGGATCTTTCTCTCTCTCACCATAGTACTTAGGACTTAGCCTCTCCAGCCCATACTTCACAGGGAGGCTGGGACCTTCACAAAGCAGCAGTTCCAGACTGCACTGTCTACTCAGGATGGGTGACAAATTGTCCTGGAAGATTCCAGCAAACTAACAGTCATTCTACAAGCTCATTCAGAAATAGCGGTAGCCTAGATGAGGAGAATATTTAAGCTACCCAAGTGAGGATTAATCATTATCTTAACTGAAAATCAAATGTGCCACAAGGAAGCTGCGGACAGAGGAAAGAAACTTACTGTTGATGTTATAGGTGCTATTTTAGGATGTTTCAAAATGATTGTTTTTATACTGACAAATATAAATTATTTATTGTACTGCAAAGACGCTAATGGATTTGAGCCACATACATTTATTTTAATTCCCATATGGTAAAGGACTATTATTATTATTATTATTATTATTATTATTTTAAGAGATTTTCCCACTTCAGTGCAACTTAAATGGAAATTAACTATCTGAATTATGTATATTAAGAAAACACACACACACAAAACAAGAAACAGCAGAAACTAAAAACTGTAGAGGGGAGATAAGATTCTCTTACAAATCATAATTGCTGAAACATACTTACGATATTTATCAGTAATAAAACTAAAGATAAAAGCTAATATGTACTTGCTGAATACTGCATGCCTGACACTATCAGTGGTTTATGTGGGTTATATCCTGTAGTAAATCTACAAAATGAGTGCTATCAGTTCCACTTTGCAGATAAAGATGCTGGGACCTGGAGATATGAAGTAATGCTGCTTAATTCCCATAGTGTGCAAGTGGAGTGGCCAGAATCTGGATCTAGGTTTACACAAATCCATTTTTCACCAATTGAGTGAAAACTTCAGAAAACTAAAATGATTTCATTTGGCATCATGGATTATTGGCATACAAATTTTCTGTAGACAAAGAAAGGCTTTTCCCAAGAAAAACAAATTGATGACAGAAAGCCTAAAATAAAAGACCTATACATTTCCTCATAATATTAGGCATCTTAATGTTAAGATATAAGTGATACTATTTTTTGGTGTGTATAATTTGAGCATAACACACCAAATCTGTGACAATGAAATCAGTTCCATTACATTGCTGCAGCTGTGATAGTAGACAATCTGAATCGTACAGGAGAGGGTTGGGGCCGCTGCTGTTCCTTAAGGGCCTGATTGACCTCAGAGAGCTGCAGGGTATTGTGTCCACTGGCCAGCTTGGCCAGGTGCATGACCACATCTCTGAAATCGATGTAGAACTACTTCCAGAGGAATTGAAAAAATGTTTCCTCCATTCCTTTTGACAAGAAGTCATTACCAGTAGCCGTTGGGGGACAGCCACCGAAGCTTCATGAAAAGTATGAGGCCATTATTTACCTTTGATACTCTGAGCCTAGGTCTGAAGGAGCAGATAATAAGACCTTTTGCTAGTGAAAACTAAGTCTCATTGTGACTCGCAGCCAATTTTAAAAATATAGAACTGAGTTCAGAACATGGGTTTCATTGTAGACGCTCTCATTTTTCATCTATTTGGGGTTTTTACTCGGCTGCTAACATGGGTCTTAGTATAATACACACATAATATAACCACTGTAATATCTTTTTTTCACTTTGCTCCTGTTCCAGTGAGGGCTCACTGCTGGTTATTTCATGATTAAGAGGATATAATAGCAGAAGGAGTTTGGGCATCATATATTTGAAACAGGGTTAAAGAAAAGAATGAGTAGACATTTTTTCCTACCTGTGAACACATATACAACACATTTTTAAATAACTTTTCTTTCTGACAAAGGAAGGCAGGTGACATTAGTATTGATATATTGAAAAGTGCTCTGGATTGTGATTCAGTTTACGTGGGTTCCAGTTTCAGTCTTAAGTTTGGGTCTACTGAATCATTTTGGGGCTAGCTGAATCATTTTGGGTAAGTCACTTAATTTCTCTGTCTGTTCACCTCTCTATAAATAGGGATACTAAACTATTACTGTGGTCAAGACCAAATGAAACATTACATTTGAAAGGAGATGTAAAAACAAAAATGTAAAAGAGTATTATTATTTTATGATTTAGTGATATGAGAGTAGTGTCAAACTATCATGAAGAAATGCTTACATTTAGTGTTTTTGTTTTAAAATTTTAATTTTAGTTCTTACCATTGAGCATGTGAACTTTCCTGTGTGTCTGACTTTATTCAATTCTGAAAACATTTACAGCAGATATTGAAAGAGGAGTGTTAGTTAACATCATGCTGATTTTTTTCAGTAATTGAGATACCGTAAAACTAAATTTTGTGAAAAATTCAAACTGAAACCTGTTTTACCCAAGTTATTATACAAAAGTATAATTTGGTTAGTATAAGATGTCATTTGTGATTTTATACATGATCTTTATCTAAAGGATTATAGAGGGTGAAGGTTGCTAACATCTGTAGATTTACATCGATATTTATTTCACTTTTCCTTATTGGTTTAATGCACATTCGAAAGACGGACTAATCCTATCAATGTCACACATAAAGATGTTCAGAGAGTGTCTTTAGCATTACAAGTAGGAATGTAGAGGTTCTCAAAAGGCTATAAAGGAGCTTGAGAAACTCTCACCTGCTTATATGTAGCAACACCAATCACAGATCTGAAGGTGGCTTGACTTAATAGTCTGTGACATTCTAGAAGATGTAGGTGGTACATGTGTGATGCTAAATGCCACCCCCATCCCTTTTCTTCAAGAACTTGGAAATAGAAAACTCAGAGTGTATAAGAGCAGAGGCAGAATGGTTCTCATATTGAATACAGCCTTGACTGAATGGATTAATTAGAGAGGGAAACTGCCAATATAAATAATTCTGGAAGAGAGAGGGGGCGAGGGAGAGAGAGGGAGAGAGAGTTGAGGTGAGCTGGTCAGCTGGTGTCCTAGCTTATATCTTCTGTTACTTGCAAGTATTTTCAAGAGGCATCCTCACCTTCAGGACACTGAACAGATCTAATTTCAGCAAAACTCAAGACCAACATCTGAACTGAACATGATGAAATTATGAAGCTGATGTCATTATGTCAGGTCTCCTGTTAGGTAGTCATTTGACCTACCTTGGACTACTTTAACTTGTTCATATGCTTTTGAAAACCATTGACATAAGTCATATAGCATTTTCATCCGAATTCAATATCTGTATGTGTGTGTGTGTGTGTGTGACAAGTGACATCTTAGATCGCTAAGGTTCTCTCACTCATATTTGTGCCACACTTCTAAAGGGAAAATTTCAACTTTTTTTTTTGCTCTCTCCACTCGCAATGACCTAATCGTGGCTCTCTCCCTCTCCACCATGTGGGTATGTTCATAATATCCTTTTAATGCCCTCTATTCAACCGGAAAATTTGTGCAGGATGAGCATTATTTTAGTGTTATCCTATGAATTATGTTCCAGGATTTTAGTATTGATGAGCTGAGTTAACCTGCATATGCATTACAGCTCAGGGTGGGGAGAGAGGGAGAGGGAACAATGCCAAAATATTAAACATGTCTGTGTATTTTTTATAGGAGCACAGAGCATACATTAAGGACCCTTAGTTGAGTCATTGGTTGAATTTTTTCTATCATTTTTGGTCACTTTCGCAAGTCATACATTTTTAGTAATTTACATTTTGATTAGATAACCACTGGCTTATGTGTTACTGATACCTAGGTGGCAGAATCTAAGAAAGAGTGTACTTTGATAATTCCAGTGGAAACCTTCAGATTAGTTTGGGATTTCCCAGATATGTATGCTTCTGATATGACCTGATTCTATCATAAATTCAGTTATTATCTTTATATTTATAAAACTTAAATCTTTGTATTTTAATCTATGAAACTTGGATATAGTATTTTATCATGTACATAAATCTATGTTGGAATTTTACTCTTCAGATATGGTTCTCTTTATAGGTTTTGATCTTCTTGAGGACAGGAATCTCATTTATTCATTGTTGTACCCTTCATGCTCAGCATAGCACCTAGAAGATAAATTAACACATGTTTAGTGAACTTAGTTGTTTCTACTAGTTTTTTTGTTTTTTTTTTTTAAATTTGTTCTCAAAATCAATCTGATTAACCTAGACTCATTTTTTAATTCAAAATTTAATATTGTCTTTCAAATCTCCTTAATTCAATGAATGAAAGACATCTTTGCTACTAAGAAATTCCCACTTGGCTGACCAAGATAGAAATGTAAACAAGTTCAGGATGGAGTGCTGGTGAAGACACCAGGATAGAATTTGAACAGATTACAGTAAGAAGGCAGAGGAGGCTGCGAAGCTCTCTTGGGGGCGAGGCGACTATAGGTAGATAAACTTCCAAATAGGAGGTAATGCCACATCTCAGGTTTGAAAGCTGACACTTTGCCTGTTGACAAGGTAATGGTCATTGTGAGAAGGGAAGCACAATGTTGAGGACATTGGTTGTCAATAACAATACGGTAAATGGTAACTAATGAACCTGTGTGTGTAGGGAACAGCATGAGGAAAAGCAGCTTGATGCTTTCAAGAACTGTAATTACCGTGTTCTGACGAGAGCACAGAGCAGGAGGTCAATCCCACAAGCACTAAGAGGGAGGCAGGACCAGACCATGAGGGGCCTAGCATTCCATGGAAAAGAAAATTTATTTTCATCACTTTGTCTGAAAATTCTTCCTGTCATTAAAAATCCTTTAATTTTTTCCTCTTATGTCTTCCATCTTTGCTGATTTAATAAAGTCCGTTTTAACATGTTGTAATGTTTCCTTTCTCTACCTTAATTTTCTCGTTACCATAACTACTGCTCTGGTCATTCATTTATCCCCTCATTCAACCATTATTTTTTGGAAAGCCTTTTATGTGCCAAGTACTATTCTAAGCTACAGGGAAATGAGAATGAATAATACCGACAAAATAGCAGCCTCCATTACGCTTAGAGAACATTAATACACGATTCGTCTTTTAAATTTACTTCATTATGTCAAGAAGCGATAAGACCTGTGAGTGAAATCAAGTGTGTGGCGCGGGGATATTGAGTTATGGAGGGGGCCTCGCTAGGTAGGGGGCGGGGCAGCCTGTGCCGAGGAGGCGCCCTTCCAGCTGAGACTGGGATGAATTCCTGGGCCAGCCGTGAGGGGCCTGGTGGAAAGGGGATGCAGAGAGGGAATCAGGAGAACACAGGTGCCCTGGGGGAATGAGCACGGCTTATCTAAGGATGCGCGTGAGCACCTCTCACAGTTATTTCAAGTAAGATGAATTCCTTATTTGGTGACCATAATAGTGGTTCTGTTTCCTTGTTGAAAACCTGGAAGATACAAGTATAAGTGACTGAGACAGACTGAGTGAGAAAGACAGAAGACAGTAGTCTGTTCCTGTCTGTCCCCCTCGCAACTGGGATGAAAAAATAGAACGTTTTATTAGCTATTCTTCTAACATTTATTTAGAATACACACTGAGCATTTTAAGAAATGTAAGAATAAAAATTTGGATAAGGTTACAAATATCATATTAATCTTACCATTTACATAATTTGATTAATTAACATCACATAGAATATAATGTGATACTGTACTGACTGAAAAAGCATTTCTTCAGCTTGAAAGTATTTGAAATGTAGTTAGCCATTGTTAGCATTGTGTTGTGTAGTATGGAATGCAGTGGGTTAAATTTCTGAGGCAAGTCTAGAAATGAAATATTTTTATCTACATTCATTATTAGGAGAATTAAATAGAGCTTTATGAAAATATCTTAGCCCTTAAAGGGAAAACTCTCTGGTATCTTTAGAACTGTTCTTTGATTAATTTAAGAAAGGCATACTATTTCACCCATGAAGTGTTTTCCCCTTTGGAATATTACCACATTTCTATTAACACAGCCATATTTTTAGACTGGCAGCTGTAAATATTTAAAATTTTTTTTTCTGAAAATGGCATCTGTCACGGTGAGGACTAGTTCCTCCTTAAGATTCAGCAGCCCATCTTGCAAATAATACAGTATTCTTAAGAACTTCACCTTATCAAACATTGTTAAAATGTAAATAAAATAAATAAAATGGAATTTGGATCAGCAGGGTGCCTCTAATAGCTTTTTCTCCTTGACATGGGGCTAATATGAAGTGCATCTAACCAGTTGATTTTTATAAGGTTGCAGAAACTGACAGTTATTTTCCACTGCTGCTTGCCACTGTTCTATCTCATTTTAATTCCAGAGTCAATGGACAATACCAATACCTATGGATTACATGTTAAAAAGGAGTTTATGAATTATGAATGAACTGGGACAGTTATTGATATTCAAAGGCATCATATTTCATGTTGAATATTAATAGGAATGAAAAACTAGAGGAATATCCTTACAAAAAATAATATTTCAAAACAGGATAGCTACTTTAAGTCATAGGATATAAGAATAAATGCTAAACAAAATTACAGCTAATTCATTTAGTGACAATTTCTATAATAGACTAGAGATGAGAATTTACCATTGAAAGATTATTATAATTAGAACAAATCTAATCTGAACATTGAATAAAAAGATAGTGTAAAAAATTGTCCTGTATGTGTCAGAGTGTCTATTGGCTCATTGTTTGGCCATAGATGGCTGCTCAAAGGAAGACTACATGACCATATGAAATGTAATAAAATATAATTTAAAATTTTAATTTTAAGGTTTCAAGTCATTAAGAAAACAAGAAAACATTTGTATTTAAAACTTGTGTGATGACATCATAAACTATTACTTTTACTATCTTTGCTGGCTAACTTGATGCGCAGTGAAGGTGGCTCAGCCTGTGCCTTTTGAGATTAGAGTTCTAACTTTCTAAATTCACATAACCCAGAAAAAGAATTCATCTGTTTGCTTCAACTGTAAGGAATTAGATCAAGCTCACCAACCCACAGGAAACTAATAAACTAGAATATTAATATCCAATCATGGATTACTATATAATGAGAAATTAAGGAGAAATACCAAGATGACTAGAAGGTGTGCTGAGTGAAAAACACATTGCATTCCCAGTAGGAATGTCATTTATTATTTACTCATCAAATGTGTATTGATGGCTGAGTTTTACCAGACATTTTACTAGACACTGAGATGAAAAGTCAAGTAGACCATAGTCTCCACCAGGAAGGAGCTTATTGACTAGTTAGAATGAAAGCCAAGTGAAAACAATGATAGCCCTGTGAAGAGGAGGAGATTCCAAATTCAAGTAGGGATCTGGAAGGGCTTCCCAGAGAAGTGAAGCAAAGTGAAATAGAAAGTAAGAAGTTCACTAATGGAAGAAATAATTTGTTACCTGTAGGGAGGACATGGTGACAAATCAAGGTGAGAGTTTCAAGCATGTAAGCAGGTTTGGCTGCCCTTCCTTGTCTCTCTAACCATCAACTTCTCTCTACGTTGGGCCCCATTTATCATCATACAACTGAGTTCTAGTTTATACCGTATATATTCAATCATCCAACACATTCTTTGAGCATCTACTGTGTGCAGGGCCCGGTACAAAACACTGAACATTGAGTAGTGAGCAAAATGACATCACTGACCAACATAGAGTTTAGAATTCATTTTTTAAAATACCTTCCCTGACCCGTGTACCTCATCAGTTACCTCCTCATTTGTCTGTCAAACTTACTGATCTTTTTACAGAAATTTCTATTGTCTAATCTCTTGTTTTCCCCCCATTTACTCAAAATCTTTCCCCTTCGATCCTTACCCTTCTCTCGATGATGTCATAACCATCTTCAGGTGCCAAAGCCAATGGTCACATTTCCATTCTCATGCTATTCAAGCTCTCAGCAGAATGGGACACTCTTGCCTGCTCCTTTCTCATTAATACTCGTTGTCTTTTGGCTGCAAAGACAGGTTCTCCTATTCTTTTACATCTGGTTCCTCTTTCACCTCCTTTCCTGGTCTTGCCTTGTCTGACCTCCAAATGATACAGTGCCTCAGGCTCATCCTGGATTCACCTTTTATCTTTTCTCCCATCCATTCTCTCTTTTTTGCCCCTTCTTTTTTCTTGTCTCTGAGGTATGTGTAATCTTCACTTTTTTTTTTTTTTTTTAAGTCATTGATATAGGGATACAGAAAACAGTTTAAGAGGGAGAATGTCAGGATTAGATTTACATTTTAAAAGAATATTTAACAACCTCCTAAATGGTCTTCTTAGTGTGTATTTGCGACTGGACAAAGTAAGAATAGCTGAATGATCTTAATCACAAAAATAGGGATATAAATTCCAGGTAAGTGTCTGGTGATATTCTTACCTCCTGCTCTGGAAACTCTTCTCTTTGGGACATGTGTAAAGTAAAGTGACACATTATTTTTCTTGGGTTCCTTTCTAATACATATTGTACATTATACAACTTTATGTTAAAAGAAGACTATAGTTAATAACTTTATAGAACATCTTAGGCTGCCTGTATTCTACTTATGATGATGTATCTGAGGCACCTTGGTCTGCGTGAGGTAGGCATAGAAATGTTATAGTCCCAAAAAACATTTTAAGACTTTTTATTGAGTGATGACTTATAAACCTAATAATTGAGTGATGATTTAATGTAAATCTAATTTCAAAGTATTGTCTAGTCTCTTAAATAGGTCCTGAGATTATCTTGGGAAAGCTTATCAGCCTATGCATTATCTAAACTTAATGTGCTGGTAATATAATATTTATTTGGAATTATTCACACCATTGTCAGTGTACCAATTCTGAGTATATAGTAGCTTTTCCTGAACTTCTGAACAGAAATCTCCTATAAATAGTGCCATATTTATGATAAGCTGGAATAAAAGTAGTAAATAATTTTCAAACATTGACTGAATTATTCTAAGTATTTTACTGTATGAATTAGCTTAACCCTCAAAAAAACTTTACAGAGAAGTTAAACAACCTGAGTATTTCACAGAGCTAGCAAGGCCCAGTTTATCTCCAGAGGCTGTGTTTTTCATGGTTGGGGTACCCTGTAAAGGTAGATTTATGCCATTAGAACAGATCCAAATCTATGCCACTGGGACTGAACATATTGCTGTGGTCATCTTTCATTAATATCATGACTGATGAAGCTAAATATGTTTCTGAGGCAGATGGGCCTAGCTAGCAGGAGGAAAACTCTACTTCTTCCCCCAACTATCTGCAATCTTTCTCAGCTCATTGTACCCAGTCACTTGTCATGCTGGGCCATCCCCAAATGTTAAAATTTGGGTACTCGAAGAGGATATGCAGGTCATATTCAACTATACAATTACAGAAGACAAAATATAAGCAGCTTTGGGTGAATCTGATCAATATTTATGGCTTAAATTGGATAATTGAGCCCCTTCTAAATAAGCGCACATCAATGGAATTCTACTTATGCAATACTTGGATACTTATTTCAGCTCTACTATTTAAAATGTCTTTATGTAAAGGGACATAAAAAGAGGCATTGAAAATAGAAACAATTAACTTGAGTCAATTACTTAGCTATCTCCAATAAGGACAATATATTATTACAATAATAAATTAACTAATTGCAGTTTTGTCTCTAGGACAGTGCCACATCTTCCACTTGGGAGTCAAATGATATATTTTTCTTTGCTTTTGCAGACAACAACATTTTTTCTCCCTGATTAAGATTATAAAAGTGTTCTTTGATTGTCTCTCTATCCTCTGGTTCCATTGCACCACGTCCTGGCATATTCTCCACTTGAATTTTCTGTTATAATTTGCTGAAGCACACGTTAGAGTCTGTCACTGATCATGTCTTGCTGTAGGGCTCACATGTTTGTTTTGCTAGTAATAATAATGAGATGATAACTCAGCAGTGTGCAGAGAAGAAGCTAGTTTTATGCTGTAGCTCAATTTGAAATCTTTGGAGCTATACTGTAGTTCAAAACTGAGCCACAGCGTTTGCAGGGAGGAGAGGGGGTGTGTTTGTGTGGGGAGATAAGTCAAAGGATTAAAGACTGGAGATAAAGAAAAGTAAATAAGAGGAAAGCAAAATGCATTTGAGTAAAAGAGAGGTTTTGTTTGAGTTTTTATTTAAAGAGAGAACGTTTACAAGGTAAGACTGGAGGTGGGGTGACTGAGACAAAAGCTCAGCCCAGTGAGAGAGGATTTTGGAGCTCAAGCTGATCAAAAAAAATTCTGTTACAAGGTAAGGAGATAATGGAACTAGGCACCTTTTCCTACCAGAGAGAAGGGGAAACTGAGGAATAGAAAGGAGCAGGGTCCAAACACACTTTTCAGGTGAAGTGAAACATTAGCCTCTTACATGAGAAAGGGATGGTGAGCCCTGGGCGAAGAAAACAGGAGACGTAACAGAAACATGACTGTCAAGAGAAGAAACTCTCTTCTATCTCATCCAATATTAGTTGGTCTAAAATAGTATTTTTATCATGAGTATTTCTGTGAAGCTTGTTATTATCTTGATTTCATAGATATGTTAATAACTTGTTTAAGAGCATATTATTTTTAAAAAGGTGAAAATGGAATTCTTACTCTAGACTGGCTGATTTCAAAACCCATATTCTTCCTATTCTACTGCTCCTTGTGGTAGTCTTGTTAAAATCAGAAAACCATGTTACCCCAAGAGTAATTCCAGCCTGAGGTTAATGTTCTCCATAACCTCACCTCACCATAGTCACACATCACCTTAGGTTCAAACAGTTTTGAGCATTCACTTTCATTATATTTATTACTTATTCTTCTATAAAATATGTATATGTATGACTATAAAAATAGAATGCATATTCTAAAACATACACACAACTTTAAAAGTATAATATAAAAATAAGTGCCATCAGCAGTGCTAATATTCCCTCCTTATATGCCAAATTGTTGTCTAGTTCATCCCCCAAGGTGAACAGGCCCTGCTGTGGAGAGCACTGACCTGTCACCAATCCTACCTCCTGTAAAGCAGGCATTTGGGTTATAAAAACACCAGCAAAATCTTAGTATCTACTTAAGCCTCTTCAGGAGATTATGAAAATGATGACTGCATTATGGTGATCAGTCTATCCTCTGGTCTCACAGACCTCACAATTAACTGAGCGACATGGCTTCCTCATCTAATGCCTTATTGAGGGGTGATTCTACCCATATATAGCATGTTATTTCTAAGATGTCATAGTAGAGCTGTAGTGCTGTTGAAGTGGGCTTTAATGAAAGATATAACAGGGGGTATTACTTATTTCTGAGTCTCTGAAGAACCTTAGATGCTCATTTTATGATGGCTCTTCCTCCTTCCTTATCTCACAAAGGTAATACTTTACCTGTTTGTTTCAGGTAAAGGATTCCTACCTATAGTTATTAATTAGCTCCTTCCCCTCTCTGTGTCTTTTTCATTTTTATTTTTTAATTATTGGGAGGGGTGAAAGGTGAAGGAAAGTTCAGCAGGCCAGTGGCCCAGAGACGTGACATGCAGAGACTGCAGCTGTAATTACAGAGTCACTGTGTGGAGCCTTATAAGAGGATGTCCTCACTGTGAAGCCTTCTGTTTTGTCAATACTTTCACATCAATACTTGGCAGTCAGTTCTGCTGCTTTAGGGTTTCAGCATATGAAACAAAGTCACTAATATCAAATTGAGGCTATTTTGTATTTGCAGTTGACAAATCCCATTTTAGAAATATGCATGAGCCCGAGGATTAGATCAAGCTTTTAACATTTACATTTTTTTCCAGTGGGGAAGTCTCTGATCCTTTCCTAATTTACCTGTTGTTGATTTCCTGAATCTTTTTAAACCCCTTACAACTGAGGATGGTCTCTCCATCAGAGAAGCAATTAACCAAATCCCTGACTAGAGTGTATGTGGCATCTGTTATAAAAGTATAAAAGGTTAACTTAAATCCCAGCACACAAAGGAGATGTCAGCCCAGAGCAAATGGGCATGGAGAATCACTGGAGGGGATACAAGGTTAAGGTGGAGCGTACTTACAGTTAAGAGGATGTTTATGGCTCATGGAATTTGTTTTTCAGACGGTGAAGACTAGAAGGTTAGAAATGACATGTCTATTATAAATCAACATAATTCATATTCTGCAGCTTTTACCTGACAAAAGAAATTGGACTTAGTTTTTCTCTATGCAACTCTGAAACCAAACAAAGAGTGTCAACTTTCATCTCATATAAGTGTTTAGGTATTTTTTTTTTTTAATAAAAAGAAAAATTTTAAAAGATTGTGCATTGCCTGAGGTAGATGTAAGCAGATAACAAAGAACTAATTTGTTGTTGTAAATAGGCAGGCCTCCTTTAACCAGTTATTGTAGGAGGGGATAATAAAATTTATTAAAATTTTAAAATAGAAAAATAATTATTAATTAAATGGACTGCAGTGTTACAATTTCAGATGGAATGATGTAGTGGGTTAAAGATGGCCAGCCATTCTCTGACACTCTTCCCAGTGAGAGCAGGGTTCCAGGTTCCCTCCACTTGAGTCTGGGTGGGCTCCGTAAGTGTGTTATCAGTGAAATATGGCAGAAATGATGCTGTGCCAGTTTCTGCACAAAGGTCTTAAAGTAGCTTCCATTTCTTATCTCCTGGAATTCTAGCTATTAGAGCCCTACACTTCAGTGTAAAAACAGCTATCCTCCTGAAGAAACTATGTGGTGGAGAGACCTTAAGACTACATGGAAAGAGAGGGAAGCTCGGTTGAATTCAGCCAGACCAAGATCCCATCGATGTCAGCGGAGTGGCCTTGGATGCACTGGACAACTCTAGCTATCTCCTGGGTATGGGTATTGCCAAGTGACCCTTGTTGATATCATGTGGAGCCAAATAGTTGCCCAGGAAGACCCTGCATCAGTTGCTAGTCACCCAAAGTATAAAGTGTTCTAATTAAAATCAAATTAAGTGGTGCTTCTAAACCACTAAGCTTTGAGATATTTTGTAAAGTAATGAAGAACTGGGCTGGTAAGTATGATAAATTTTGTTACTTTTAGAATTAAATGTTAAGAATAAGTATTACTCAATTCAAGATTAGTAAATTTAAAAAATTATATGGCCCAGCTGGCATGGCTCAGTGGTTGAGTGTTCACCTATGAACCAGGAGGTCTCGGTTCAATTCTGGGTCAGGGCACTTACCTCGGTTTCGGGCTTGATCCCCCGTAGGGGGAGTGCAGGAGGCAGCTGATCAATGACTCTCTGATCACTGATATTTTTATCTCTCCCTCTCTCTGAAATCAATAAGTAACATATATATGATACCTGAAGAAAAGGAAATTATAAAATTGTAAGTCAGAGTGGCACATTCAGTGAGGAAGTCCTCAACCTGATGTAATTATATACATGATGCCATGAGCTAAGTGCATCAAAACCTTTGTGTTTCTTCACCATCCTGATAGGTGAGTCAGATATATTTTCTTTAAGGTCTCATATCCTAAACTACTGTCCCAAATCTTTGGATTTCACAAATGTACAAGGTTACGTCAAATGCAAATTGACTCTGTGGTAAAGTTATCATAGCTGTCAGCTGAGATTCTCAGTACTTACAGATTCAAAACCATCACACAGACAGGTAGATCCCTGAGTCCCTGCAAACCTACATGGAGTTTCTAGGGGTGAAGAACCTAGATGGAGTTTCTAGGGGTGAAGAACGGCAGCTGCTCCTCCTCTCCCTCTTCTCCCTCTTTTCCTTTCTGCATATGTTGATCTCTAATCTCCGGATGCCACTGAATTAGATCCAGGATAGGTCATCTTACCAACCTCTTTGAGATATATTTCACACCGATGTGAGATACAGTTTATTATTATTATTTAAAATTGAAATTATACCTGAAAAAGATTTAATACACTTCAGATTCTAATGAAGATGTGAGGTTGTAAAGATTTTACACCGGCTAGGCTGCCCCCCAATGCATTTCCATCCCTCTCCTGGTACCTCCATTCCGGAAAACTAAATTTTTCACTTTGTATTGCAGAGAAATTGTTTTCCTGAGCCTTTACTTTTTTGTAAGCATGCTCTTTTTTTATCTAAAGATTGATTCATGGACATGGTTAACCCTGAGACGCTCTTCCTAAATCCATCTCCGGTATCCTCAGAGAAACTGGCAGAGACGAGTTTCCATACTGATCTTTTTCTTACCCAATGTCTCTCTGTAAGTAAAGGGAAAAAGAGGAGAGGACATTTTCAGTCACACATGCATCCATGACTGGGTTAAGAAGTCAGACTCAAGTGAATCCAGTGTCCAGTATTAAGATTTACTGAAGATGTCAAGGTTAGGATAATCAAGAAGCTCAGATGAGGAAAAGAAGGCTCTAGGACATGGACGTTGGTTCCCCAGGTCCTTTCTTCTCACATCAAGCATGCAACTTTGGCCCAAAATAACAGAGGAGATTTCCAAGTGGTACTTTGTGAGTTACTACCTCATGCAACAGCAAGAGTGTTCAAAGCATGAACATTGTTATTTTATACCCCAGTCTGTTGTGTAGCCTTAGATACTGGGTTTATTTACTAAAAACAGCTCTCAAACTGTAATCTTCTGTGAATGGCTTTCTATATAAAAGGGCCATTCCTTCTAGAAAATATCATTTGTCAATTTTCCTAGAGGTCTAGTTGACAGGAAGATTAAACAAGGTCACCTGTCTTTTTCCTTCTCTGAGAGAAAGAAAGTAACTGGTGAAGGGAGGGACTTGATCATAGGCCAGAAACTCTAATCTCCCTCTCTCCCTCTCTTTCTCTCACTTCAAAGTACATATGTATCTTACTTTGTTCCCTATGATTATCATTAGTGTCCATGAACTTCTTGCAACTCTGTTAAATATAAAAGGTTGATATCATTGTTTATACTTTTTAAATGAGAAGATATTTGTGGTTTGAGGGATTTCATTATATTTTTCTGATAGCAACTAAATAGGCAGTCACTGCACACCTTCAATGTACCAGGCACTCTCTGGATACTGGGGATTTACTTTTTATTTATTTATTTATTTATTTATTTATTTATTTATTTATTTATTTATTTATAAAAAATAAACCTTTATTGATTTCAGAGAGAGGAAAGGAAAGGGAGAGAGAGATAGAACATCAATGATAAGAGAGTCATTGATTGAACCCACAACCCGGGCATGTGCCCTGACCAGGAATCGAACCCTTATCGCCTAGATCCTAGGTCAATACTCAACCGCTGAGCCACGCCTGGCAGAGCTGGATACTGGGGATTTAAACAGAGCTTAAATCTTACTGGGACATCCCAGTACTCCTGTATTGATTATCTATAAGTTACAAGGTTTGTTTATTGATTTCCTCCCTTTTCTCTTTGTCAGTTGATCTCTAGAACTCTTCTAAGATCTACCTTTACTGTGACTAAAAACAAAAGCTTAATACCTGGCTCAGGTGTCTCCCATGACCCTGTTTCAAGTCCAAAACTAGATTCTATCCATTCAAAAAACACTTAATTCCATTTCTGCACATCTTGCCTCCTGGCCACCTTAGTTAGTGAGTGTCCCAACTTATAGGGTTAACCAGTACCCTGCCTAAACACCCATCATAGGCATTATTGTGCCAATAGTGAGAACCTCCCTTCCAGCCTACCACAGCTCTTACACACAGCACCCTGGCCAGAGCTGCACAGACCACAGCTCTATTAGCATTGCTGGTATCTAAGAGGACTACTGTTTCTTGACCATCAATAACTGCCTCCCATTGCATAGGGGCTTTCCATTTCCTCCCCCATGACTTTCAGTTGCCTTTATGTGGATATTTGAAGGAACTATAGCTTTTGTAGCATTTAAACCCAGAGTCCCAGAGAAAAACCCATAGAGAAGATAGGCAATAATGGGGATACCTCAGGCCCTGGCATGGTGCTTAACCACAGGAACATGACTGGCACTTCTGGGATTTGGGAAGAATAATGGACTTCGACGACTGATTAGAGACCTAGTATTCCTAGGATGTGGGTTCCATTTTCCAGTGTCTTGTTAAAATTTACCTTTACTTAATGTGAGAGGAGCTCATTAAAATTAACCAAATTTCTGCTGGTCATTTCACCAACAGTGTTCATTTCCATAATTTAGAAGAGAGCTAATGCATGTTAAAGCAATCTGAGCAGGGCCTGTTCAAAGTATACTGAACTAATTTGAGTGCAAGATTTACTGACCTTATTTTATAGATGGAGAAACCGAGGCATTGAGATATTATCTAAAGCTTAAGTGACACTGCAAAGATTTGATCCTAGCAAGTTGGACAACAAAATTTACACTCCTAGCAATAATAATATACCACCTCTTGACAGTATATCTCCTCTCATCTGACCTGAGCAAATTGGTTTACCTTAATAAAAACTGACATTTTGATGAAATTGAACATTGGCTGAACAATGAATTTTGAGACTTGGTTTATGTAGTATGCTGCATTATTCAGAGGTCTTCATTCCCTCCTATTACAGAATCAAGCAACTCTGATTTTTAATATGTGACATTTCAGTAGCTTCCAGTGGAGAGAGTTGGATATATTTTTCCATCCCATTAATGTTACACTTGGCCATATGACTTGCTTTGGCCAGTGAAGTATAAGTGGAAGTGGCAGTGTCATGGTTACAAAAGAGGCCTGAGAAAGCATCAGGCGTTTCTGCTTGCCACTCTTGTGTTTCTATCATTTCAGTGAGATTTCCTGGGTAAGTGCTGTTTCCAGATTAATGTCAAATACATGAAGCAGGTCTGAACCCAACTGTCCTCTTGGAACCAAGGCCCAATGCATTCTGATGTAATTAAAACAGAGGTACCCAAAGAATCCACTCTAAATCATCCCAAACCATAGTGGACCTGCAGAGCCAGAAGCAAAAGAGTAAATGTTTATTTTTGTAAGATATTGAGTTTGGGGGTCTTTGTAATATTATTGAAATAATATCTGACAAATACCTTCAATAAGAAGTATATTGAATATATTAAAATATCAGATATTATTCTAAGAGCTATAAAAACCCTTAATACAATTACTACTTGTTACACACACACACACACACACACACACACACACACAACAAAAGAAGCTTTGGAATCATGAATAATATTGTTGTTGTTTTTTTGTTTTGTTTTGTTTTAAATATATCTTTATTGATTTCAGAGAGAGGAAAGGAGAGAGAGAGAGACAAACAGAAACATCAATGATGAGAGAGTCATTGGGGATCGAGCCCACAACCTGGGCATGTGCCCTGACCTGGAATTGAACCCCGATCGCCTGGATCCTAGGTCTACACTCAACCGCTGAGCCACTCCTGGGGGGGCAATATTGTTGATATTAAGAGAAATAGAGAATGTAAATCAGCTAGTGTCTATCAATTTAATGAGACAGTGTTGGAAAATTTCATGTTTTTCCCTTATGTCAAACCATGATGCTGACAGTCATTTCAAACAAATCTGGTATTATCAATTTCTAAAAACCAACAAATGTTTTGACAATCATTAGAATAATTCAATGAAAAATCAGCACTGTAATATATATATCACCTTGACAGTGTGGAGAATATAGCTTAATATTATTTAGAGAATATAGTTTTAAAGTTTTTGATTTTTATAAAAATTTACTTTCCTATACTGGTTGTTAAATGTTTTGAATATTGCCCATCTCAGTACCATGTTTTTTGTCTGATTGGTAAGAGTGGATGGAGTTTTTGTAGAGTCAGAAACTTACAAAATTGGGGGATTCTTCTTAAGAAAAATTAAATTAACTCAAGTGTAAAATTGGTTTAAAAAATGAGTATTTGTTTAAAACAAAAAATAAATTACAACGAATTAGTGCAGCTTTGGAACTTCTGGTCTTTTTGGGAATCTACCATAAATTCTCACATCAGAGCTTGCCAATTGCACTCTGCCATTCCTGCCCTTCTAGAATACCTGACAATTCCAGCAAGTTTCACCATTCTCAAGGGCTGTACAAGGGTGAATGAGCATGACTTTCATAGCAAATCTCCCTCTGTTGATTGGTGACACTCTTTCTTAAATGTTTGCTTAATTCTTATATACATTTTTATTTTTAAAAGATTTTTTAAAAAAATATATCTTTATTGATTTCAGAGAGAGGAAGGGAGGGAGAGAGAGAATTGAAACATCAATGATGAGAGATCATCATTGATCAGCTGCCTCTTGCATGCCCCCCACTGGGAATCGTGCCCACAACCCGGACATGTGCCCTCACCAGGAATTGAACCACGACCTCCTGAATCTTAGGTGGATGCTCAACAGCTAAGCCATGCAAGTCTGGCCAGGCCCCATATACATTTTTAAAATCAAAGTTTATTTTTATACTTCTGCTATCTTCACACTGAAAACACCCATTTATTCAATGCTTTAAGTACAATAATCAATACTATATTATAAAAAATACATCTGATATACCTCCTTTGCTCAAGAAGTTTATTATTTGGGCCTGGCTAGTATAGCTCAACTGGTTGGGTGTCGGCCTGTGCACTGAAAGGTTGGTTGCCAGTTTGATTCCTGGTCAGGGCACATGCCCAGGTTGCAGGCTCCATCCCCAGTAGAGGGTGTGCAGGAGGCAGCCAATCGATGTTCTGCACTCACATTGATGTTTCTCTCCCTCCCCCTTCTTCTTTCTTTAAAAATCAATAAAAAATCTTAAAAAAAGAGATTATTATCCAAGGAAAACTGCCATGGTAGTAAAAAAATTGTAACATAATTAGTACTATAGTAAAACTATGCTGTGCATACTAGACTAAGAGCACCAAGGACGCAATAGACAATATGTCTTGGGAAACAAGAAAGCCTTTGTGGGGGTGATGAAGCTTCTACTGAATTCTGAACATTGGAGAAGTTGTTTGTAGTTGGCAAAGAGAATGGAAGACATTTGAGGTAGTACCATGGCTCCGTATAAAGAAGTGATCAAAAACACAGAAACACAACAGTTTTAGATACTGATAAAAAATAGTTACTAGTGCCTTGGCCTGTTTGGCTCAGTGATTAGAGCTTGGGCCCCCAAACTGAAGGGTCCTGGGTTCCATTACGGCCAAGGGCATATACCTCAGTTGTAGGCTCCATCCTGGCCCAGGTCCGGGCAAGTGCTGGAAGCAACCAATCAATGTGTCTCTCTCACATCAATGCTTCTCTCTCTCTATTTGTCTCTCCTTCCACTCTCTCTGAAAAGCAATGGGAAAAATATCCTCGGGTGAGAATTAAAAAAATTAAAAATAGGTACTAGCCTGATGGGAATGGAATATATGAGAGGGGACATAAATCTTATGATGGAAAGCTGTGATGCCACCCAAAGGAGCCTGCACACTGCATAGAAAGCATGGAAATGCTAACTTGCTACAAATATAAGCTTGACATGATTGCATTATATTTTAGAGAAGCAATTTATGCAGTGATAGGGAGGGGGAATTTGTGAAATGAGGTTTGAAAAAGGAAGTGGAAGAACAGTTTAGGAGGTTGTTTTGTAGGTAAAAGTTTTTATCCTAATCAGTTGTGATACTGCTGCTTGATTTATGACAAAAGAACCTTTAAAGGAAAGGAGAATGATTTGCTAGGATATATGGTTCTTTGTAATATCAAATAGATTTAAAACTATTCTTTGACTCTAAGTAAAGAAAAATCATCTTTATTTTATCTTTTTACTAATGTTTAAATGTGATAATAAATTATTCACAAACAAAACCTGGATATGAAAAAGTTATTCATAGTATTTGTTTTTCTAAAAAAATTGTTGAATTTTTTTTAAACTGACCAATGTCCATGAGGCTTAAATGATTTTGAGAACATGGTCAGATTGAGAGACCATATTACTTTCCAATATAAATTCAGGTGATTTTCATTCTTTGCATGAAGGAAAAAGAAAGGTAAAAAGCATAAGATATGAGGGAAGGAGATAGGGAAAGACCATGGGGAGGAAGGATCATGGATGAATGGGAGCTCAATAGAAATATGCAGGACAGTACACAGTGGGGATTCAACTGCTTAAAAAAAGGGGTGATAATAGGTGATTGAGGGAGGACATGAAACACCAAAAGAGCAGAGGAATACAATGTTAGAAAAATGCTGGAGAAGGCAAAAGTTCCATCATTTAAAAGATGGAAGAAAAATCAGTGAGCCTTTTCAGATGAAATATCTGGCTGTGAAGACCAGACCATGCATGGTTTCTCATGACATACTTTTAAAACAGTTATTCAATGCCAATTTATTATCTTTAGGTTTTTAAAAATTATGGCAATCTACCCAAGGAAACAAGTACTTAAAGCAATGTTTAAATCCTCTGAGCATTATTGGGCCAGTGTCTAAAATTGATCAAGACAATTCCCGCTTCCAGTCTGTTTTAGTCCTGGTTTATCACAAATCCCAGCTCCCAATATCTACTTTAAGACTATATACTGACTCTACAATTCACTTCTGACGACACATTTTGCACATATCCCTTTGCTTGACTTTAGTGCTTTCCTTTGGGAAAGCTTCTAACCTTTAATCTTTGGTCTCACCTACATCCTACTCCAGCTCTACTGAACTGATTAGTTGAGCCACCCATCCAGGTAAGGTCAGAAAACATAATGCACAGAGAGGAACTTACTGAGGATGACCAGTCAGGAGAAAATCAGAGAAATGTTCAGAGAGAAAGGATAAGCAAGATGGTTCTTGAACCTGAGTGGAAGGTATGTATAAGTAACCTTAGACAATGTAAAAATGGCAGAATATCAAAATATTGAGTGCTTTCTGAACTCTGACTTAGTGTATTAATTTTTTGATAAGAAGGGCCACTTTTGCATGGCACAGGCATAGGGGTACTTTCTCAAGTCTGGGTTCAAGGGAGAGGATTAGATGGGGAGAGACACAGCTAAATGCTGGTCCAGCAGTATGGTTGCAAGTAGAACATACTCTTTAGTCTAAAGGAAAACACAAGCTTGTATCCTTCATACCTCACACAGCAAGATAGTAGAGCATGTTATGGTGTCACTGAAAAAGCAAAGGTTGGCTTCAAGATCTGCAGCTTATTCTGTGATGTTGAGTAAACCATTTAACCGTTCTGGAACTCGGATTTTTTTTTAATCTGGAAAAAAAAGAAATTTAATGATTATTAGGGTAAACGTGATGTGATAATGTATATTAGCAAGTAGGAGGGTTGAATAAATGAACAAGCAGGTCAAATTTTCCCACAAAAATAGGACATTTGTAAATAACTGCTATATTTATTCTTCACAGCAGGATAAAGTTTTATCAATAAAAGAGAGACAAATTTTGTAACAACTCTTTTAGGTTATCAGCTAGTCTCATATTAATCTGACTCCATTTAGGCATGGACACAACATTATTTGCATAAGTGACTGAGTGGGCTTCATGGTAGTGAAACTTGATTTGAAATGCCGTATGTATTGAGTCGGTAATTTCACCCTGCCCTCTTCACAATCAGCTAAGGTGATTGATACCTATATTTTTACATCACATTTTGGATGTCATACTTTTATGTATTTCTTTTTCTTTGCATTAGACAACACTTAATATTTATCTTCTTATCAAAATATTTCCAATTAAATTTGAGAACGTTCTATAATATACTTACACAATCAAGTATGTGGCTATAATGGAGCAGTCTTTTCTAGATAAAGCATTTGGGTAATCAATTGCCTTAAGGAAAGTTAACTAGAACCACATGTTGATAGTGAGTACCTGTGTAAGATAGGATTGTGGACAAGGTTTTCACTTTCTTTCTGTGCGTGTGTGCATGTGCAATTTTATTTTATATAAGGAATTTTAACAAGAAAATAATATAATATTAAACATACAAAATAAACTTTGCTTAATTGAATACAAATAAAATAAAGTTCTTAAATATTCTTATTTACCAATCTTATTTACCATATGAAGAAAGAAGGAGCTATGTGTTGGAATATTCTTTTCTGGTGTACCTGATACTCACCTATAAAATGTCTACTATGTTTCTCTCACTCATATTTCTACAAAATGAATAAAAGAATTTGTTGAGACACTGACTCCAGAGGATGAAATAGAACATATATGTAGTTTACTCTGCATAAAATTAGCTAATACATTGAGCGTAGAACGTATTAGGGATTTTACATCTATTATTTTATTTTCAAAGTCCTACAGGGTAGGAGCTATTCCTTATTCCCATTATAGCATTAAAGCTTAGAGAGCTTGAGCTGTTAGGTTCTCTAGTCATGTGTATCCAGGGTCTAGAGGTCAAGACAGAGGAGAATTCTATGACTTTAAATATAAACAAATTTTGCAGCTCTAGCTTCATTTGTCCATTTTTACCTCCATCTGACTTTCAAATCTGTTTCTAAATTGTTTCAGAACATAAGCAATTTGGTCTTTAAAAACATAATTTAAATCACATCGACCTCCTGCTTAAAAGTTTATGGTAGTTTCCCATTGACATTAGAATAAAACTCAAGGTCCTTCACATGGGCCACAAGACTGCAGCATCTATTGCCTCCTCTCCAACCTTGACATGACTATTCTCTTTCTTGCCACAGCAGCCTTCCTTTAAATACACACCTCTCATTCCTGTTACAGGACTTTTATAGTTGCTCTTCTCTCTTATGTTCATATTCTAGACTGGTATAGTTACTCGCTGTTTTCGATCATTCAGTTCTTTGTTGAAATATCTCCACCGAGAGGGCATAAGACACCCATTCCTTACAATCTTAGCCAAAGGAAACTCTCCACCTCTCCACCCTAATGCTTTCTGACACCTATATTGTTAGCATTTTCTTTGTAGTACCCATCACTACTTAAAATTATCTTATGTATTTGTTCATATATTTATTTCTTTGTCATTTCCAGCTTTATTAGGCCAGGGGTTTTTATCAGTTTTATTATTGCTTCTAGTGCCAATGCCTAGAACTGTGTCTCATACAAATGTGTGTGTGTGTGTGTAGAATGAATAGATAAAATTTGACATGATACTAAATAAATGTTTACAAATATCTTAATTCTTGGACTCACATGGCCATAATATTGAAATATTCCTAAAAAGGCTCACTTAGTTTAGAAAACTTTTCGAGGTTAGATGCTTCATATTACATATTCATGAAGCTCATGTTTGAGCACTTCCAGGAGTGAGAAATGCATTAACGCCCAATGTAAACCATACAATCTACATTGCAACACAATATCTTGGGTGGAGGAGAAGAGGTCCTGGCTCCTAGGAAATTCTTCCTCCTACTGGAGTTGAAAGTGAATGCCTTTTTAGCCTATATCCAGGAATGAGACCACCTACTGGGGCCATGGAAGTCTTAAAGTTTATAATATACTTTGAGAATCTTATCTATAATCTGCAGGATAAGACATCATAAGTGCATTTATTTTATTTTTTTATGATGTCCTTCCAATATTTTTTATGTTCCTTCCTGGACATTTTTCATTTTCACTGTATGTCTTCTACATTGTGGGACATGGGGTTTGTGGTACACATAATTGATTGTCCTGCAGCCTGCTGGAAAATGTTGAACAATGGGGCTAAGTATAGTTCTGACATGAATGTTGGCTGATATGCTGGTTTACTTTAATGAGTAAGATGAAAGTAAAACAACAAAGTCCTAAGTCTTTGTTCTTTCGTCAGTGACATGAGCAATTTCTTTGCTGAACTGGATAATGGATTTCAAACATTAGGAATATATTGGTCACATTTTTAAATTATTCAGAATGTAATAGCTATAGACACAGCCATACTTTTAAGTTTAACCACAATGCAACGGCTAGGGACAGGGCAAACTTTAAGTTTAATCTGTTTTACAGGGCCAGATTTGTATGTAGAATTTTCTGATCTCTCTGGGTAAATTCTCCCATGATTAATATCAAGGCACTAATGTGACCTCACTGAACACAAAGTTGGGAAGAGAGAGATTCACAGAAGCACACCATTTATATAGTATTTCTACTATAAAGATGGAATTGAAATAACCCCAAGAGTGTAGATAAAAGAATATATATACAGAAGGGTTGACTTCACTTATTGACCCCACCTATAAGCACCCCCGCACTGAGAATCTCTCCCATATGACCGCAGCCCTGCTCTCCTTTTACACCTGTTAGAGGCAAATAAGCAATTTAAAAGAGAACTTAATCACTTTGAAGCAAGATTTAAAAATAAAAGATGTAAAGAGAAAGCAGGCTATCTAGAGAAAAACACATTTATTGCTGAGAGTTAGCATCTGAAAATTGTACACCTTGGTTCCTTGGCATCAGACGGTGTGCTTGACCCAGATGGTGACTTGTTTTTGAGGTGGGAGAAGAAAGCTGTGAGATTAACAGTGGGAGAAAGAAATGCAGCACAAAACAGTCTCCTCTCTGCTTCTTAATTTTTAAAAAGCTAAGCCTTTAAATGGTTAAAAAAACACCTAGTTATAAACATGTATTGCTTTCTTGCTTACATCTTTCCTTGGGGCACATTCTGTTCTTCATTTCCCTGACTTGTTCTCTGGTCTGCAGTTTTGAACAGCAATTCACTGCAGAGATCCCTGGGTTAATTAGTGAGGGAAATCATTCCGGCTTAAGCAAGCTAAGTTTGGATGAGGGCATAGAATTCTAAAAGAAATTGAAACTTACAATTGTGCTTAATTGGCTTTAACCCTTCAGCATATTGTGTAGAAGTACGCTGGGTAATAATATATACTGTTCCAATGTGCAGATGCTAAAGTGTAAAATCCTTTAAATGCAAACAGCACTTGTCACTCCATCAACTATTCAAATTGTCAGAGATGTATCAGCCAACCCTAACTACCCTCTGCAGGCAATCTGGAGCCAGCCTGCTGTTTAATAACCAGCATTTAACAAGAAATAACATGTAGATGTGGTGTGTGGTTTAAAACATTGTGTTAAGCGTCATTAAAACTCAGTCTCCTAAGAGCCTTATTAAAAGAGTCCTTTTCTCCCCATAATAAAACATTTCTCTGTGACTGTTTCGATCTAGCTGCTAACAATACAAACAAAATGCCTCTTAATTTAGCATCCCACTAGAGGGCCATTGTGGTTGTGGAACTGGAAAGGCAGGGAGAAAAAAACAGCCCTAAACTACCCTTCCCAAATCCCACCTAATCAGTGATACTGGAGAGGTAGGAACCTTTGATTTTAGAATTTATTTTTGCAGGTTTTTCCCTTCCTTTTACCTATGCGTGGTTATTATTCAGAGCTGTGCCTTTGTTCAGGACTTGGGGGAAAGGTTGCTGATGAGCGAGAAGTGGGCCCTGCCTCATGGGGTCAGCAATCTGCCCTTGCTGGATGGGCTGATACAGCTCTAAAGACAGTACATACATGAAACTTCTCCTGTACTTCACACGCTCTTCCTGCCACTATTTATTTGAAAAGAAAACAAAATCTGCTTACCCTGCAATTGGTCTGAAGACACCCCCCCCCTCCTGTTATTACGAGAGAAAATGCATGCACAGTTGTCAGTTAGTAGGGATATAATTGAAATGGTCTATGACAGAAACACAGAAGAATCCAATTCTGTTCCAAGGCTCCTTCCTTTGAAAACTTGTATGGCTATTTTCTCTGCAACTACCCCACTGCTTCACATGTACTCGCCAAAAAAATGGACAGGTCGCAATAATATTGACAAATCACAATAATAATATGCTAACAAATTAGATTTAGGAAGATTCCATTCTAATATTTTTGTCTACTGAATAACTCTTTTAACCTGCAGTATTTGAAGTGACTCCAGTGGAAATATATAGGATTGTAAGGGGCCAGTTGATTGAAATTGACCTTCGCTTTCTTTAGAAACGACAACCAAGAAGGAGAAATGTTTTATCTCATTTCTAGTTAACCTTACCTCCAAGACTGAGACAGCACGCCAAGTGCAATGCTTTTATTTTCACTCATGCTGTTTATCCAAATGCTGGAGGAAGAAGTATTTGTATCCCAGGTTCTCTAAGGCTCCCTGAAACAGAATTCATGGTTATTTGTCACTTAAATACATTGAGGCTCAGGAATATAGTATTTAAAATTCAACAAAACATATTAATCACACTTTAGTGAATGAAGTATAATTTACCTTTAAATATATTTGAATAATTGGAAATATTTAATATTCCTAACAAATGTCAGTGTTGTCCCCAGTTAAGACATGTACTTGGATTTTTTATGCTGTTTTAGTAACATGAAACATCAGTATTTTTCTGAATATAAGTTGGTAGACCAGATTACTCTTATTGTAAATTTTCTCTAGTGACACTTAGGTTAAATGGTATGAAATTGCCATTTCAGAGTCCAAAAATGTTCAACAATGGATGATTTCATATGATTGAACTTTTTCCTTCTGATTAAAGCAAATTGCAAATCTGTTTAATATCGTTTTCTTTGAATATAAAGATCAAGGTTCAAACAGCCTTTCCTTATGAAAGTATGACTCTAGCACACATGTATTTCCTTAATACATTCCTCCTGAAAACTCAGGGAAGAGAACCACTACTAGCTGTATCAGTGTGCCAGGCACTTCTTTAAGCCAGGTCAATTTAAAAATACACACTGACGATGAAGAAGAGAGATTGAATTACTTACTTGTAAGGGTATCATGTCAAGAGTGTGTCCCATGACCATTAGAGGAGAATATTGTATTCTCACTCTCTAGCTTATCTCCAGATAGGTAGTACTGTGAATTTACTACATTTTCGCCACTTAAAATTCGCTGAGGTCTCGAAGAAATCTGCCAGGTGATCCCCAGGAGGCCCTCTGGGGATCGAGCTCTTAGTAAAGTGTACAATATAACAAGAATGTAGACTGTGAAATCCATTCACACCAGTATGATAGGAGATATCACCTACACTCAGCTGCGGTTTGCTTTTGAATCTCTCCATAGTGTGTTCATATGTGGTATTTTTATGTATACCACTTCCTCTTTTCAGGGCCTATGTATTTCAGCAATTTAAAGATGTTGCACAATGTTTTACTGTAATAGAAAGTATGGCATCTGAAGTTAACCCATAAAAAAAGGTATTATGGAATTCACATATTTAACGTAAATTGGGTGATTATGTTTTAACTCTTAAAAATAAAATTTTATATAGAGATTATGATAATTTTCCAGAAATGGAGCAGCTGACATTATAACTTGCTGTGCTGTCAGTGTCAGGTATTTCAATTAAAAAATATATATCTATGCTAAAATGTGAATATTAATTTAATCAAACCCAATTTTTTGAGTGCCTACTTACAGGCTATTGTAGGCATTGTGGATCCTAAAATGCAAATAGATAGACCTTGCCTTTAAATTATTTATATAGTCGATGGGCTGGAATGTAAACATAAGCACCAACCAGAACCGTAAAGGGCATTGAGACCACAAGAGATGCACCTTTGTTTAATCAGAAAATGCCTTTTACTTGTGGTGACTTGAGGACTGGAAAGATGTCTTCCAAGCAGAAGAGGCAACGTGAGTGGCAATCTTGCAATCACAGAGCTTCGAAGGAGACTGGAAGGCTTGGGTAAGCTGTGAGGCCTAGATCATTAGGGCAGTGCTGCACAAAGAAGTGTAAACTTCATCCCTCATGAGAATGAGAGGCAGTGGAAGATTCTGAGCAGATGAGGAATATGGTGAGTTTAATTTTGTGATCAATCTCTCTGATAGCAGCGTAGATAAGTAGATTGAACAGGGGTGAGACTGAGGAGTGAGGTGTGACTCTCATAGCCCAGTACAGAGATGAAAAATAGCTGCACCAGTGCACCTGAAGTCTGATGAAGGTAAGAGGAAGGATTAAAGAGGTATTTAGGGAATGGAGCTGATTGGACTTAATAACTGGAAGAATATGAAATGTAAAGAGGATAGGGAAAATGATTTAGGATGATGTCTGGCTGAGTCTCACATTTGTTTCAATTATCATTTATATTCTAAAACCACCTAATATATTTCCCCAGCTCATCTGACTAAATTCTGCATTTTGGTTTCTAATATTTACTTTAAACTCATCATGACCAATTGCTCTCTTGCTCCCAGAGATGATCCCTTTAATTTTACCTCACCTCAACACATGACACCATTATTTACTTATGGCTCAAGCCATAAAACTGCTTGTAAGGCTTACATCTCATTTTCCTTCCTTCCTCACATCCAGTAAATTACCCAGTCCCATTGATTTTCCTTATAAATATTTTCTTGAATCTCACCTCTACTCTTAATTCTCACTGCCACAAATTCCCCCCACTGCTTTCTGCTAGATATCTCAGCCACCAAAATTCCCTCCCCATTCTACTGAAATAGATTTTGCTTCCCCAGTATTACATTTCTTCTCTCTTGCTCTTCAATTCATACTTCATACTGAAGCCAGGTGATCTTGCTGAAACTTAACCAGATGTGTCTGAAATCCTTAACATCGGCTGTTTAACTTAGCTTTGGTCTCTGCCATCATCTCAAGCCAAATCTCATACCATTTACTACCTCATCCATATATACACCTTCTGTGACTCAACTATACCTGCCTCTTTTTCTTGCTTCATCAAATTAATATCCATTTCTCTCTTCCTGAAATGTTCTTTTTCTTCTCTTACCTCTTAACATGAGTAACTCTTATTCGTGTTTCTCAAGTTAGCTCAGGTGTTATTTTCTCCAGACTAGGGCAAGACCCTAGTAATAAGTTTCATGATGCTCTATCTAAATCATTTTGTCATTGTGTAAATATCTCCATAAGGAATAATGCAAGATATGGAATTGGAGTATAATGTTTTAGACTTGGGATGGCCATAAGTGAACAGATAAAGTTGAATGGGGAGAAGGATAAGAGTTAACATTTAAGAGATAAAGAATCTGGGGGTTAATGTGTCACATGGGTCAGACACAAGGAAATTAAAGGCCTTCAAGATAACAGCAAGCACTGGAGTGTTGAACAATATGGTAACCCAGGTATCACAGTCAGTAATCCACATGTGGCAATTTCATAGGCTGATTGTAAGGACTTTAAGAAGGGAATGATTTTTGAGGAACAGTGTGGTGCAGTGACCTGGAAACAGCAATGGGCTGCTGGTAAAGGCGGTTATTGGCTTTGTGGAAGTTATTTAATCTCAGAAAAGAGTTCACATCAAGTTGGGAAAATAAATGAAGGACCTAGATCTATGGACTAATGTGGGATGTGAGAGGGGAAAGGTATAAAGGATGGTTATGCTTGGTGAATGGCAACGAATGACAGCAGAAACAGAATTTTTTATGTCAAAGTTTCTGAACAGAATTTAGATTAAAATTATTCTGATGAAAAAACTGGCATAGCCTCCACGTGGTTGGGGAAGTAATATGTATATCCTGCTGTTGAATCTCAATTGCGCTGGAAGGATGAAAGTTAAACAGGTTCTATGTCTAACAAGTAGGGAGTAAGACAGGTGGCGTGAAATAGCACTTGGAGAAGGCGGCTGCAAACTGTAGCTTGTGGGCTGAACCTGGCTCTGTGGCTGTTTCTATATGGACCCCAAGCAAAAAATGGTTTTACATTTTTATATGGTTGAAAAATATCAGAAGAAAAATGTCATTCATATTGAATGCTTTATAACATGCCACGCGCTGTTATAAATCTTGGCATTTATTATCTCCTTTAATCTTTAGAACAACTCTGCAAGGTCGGTACTATATACTATAACTCATTTTTAGATTAGAGAATTGAAAATTTGAGACATTGAGTAAGTAGTCCAAGGTAACAGAGCCAATGAATAGTTCAGCTACAATCAAAGCCCAGGGAGTCTTAACACAGAATCCGTGTTTCAACCGGCTTTCCTGTATGAAAAGTTACCCAACACTATGAGGGCAGTGCAAGTGCAAATAAGAGAGAGGCAGGAAACACATCTTGGTGTATTCCCTGCATGAAGCTTCAGGGAAACAAGAAGAGTTTGTAGGAGGTAACGTGTTTCTACCATGATGTAGAGAACTCACTTTGAATCCTAATTAAAATGTTTTTCCTCCCCAAGAAAGAATTTTACTCTTCAAATTAAGAGTTTATGGCAAAAATTTAACTCAATTGTTATTATTCATAGTATATTTTGAATTCCATCAACTGAAAACTTGTGGAAGTTTATTGTTTTTGAGTACCTTAAAACAAGTACTTTTAAGATATATATTTATATATCTATATATATACCATATATATAGATATATATCTTTATTGATTTCAGAGAGAGGAAGGGAGAGGGAGAGAGAGAGAAAGAAACACCAATGATGAGAGAGTCATTGATCGGCTGCCTCCTGCACGCTCCCTACTGGGGATCGAGCCCACAACCCGGGCATGTGCCCTGACTGGGAATCGAACCACATTTTCTTGGATCCTAGGTCGATGCTCAATCGCCAAGCCATGCCCTGCAGGGCAAAACAAGTACCTTTAAAAACCAAGTCTCTCTTGGTTCCTAAGTACCTTTCTAGTATCCGCGAGTTTGTCTATTGTCTCACAAAGCCTAAAATATTTGCTATCAGGTCCTTTATAGAAAAATTTTAATGACTTTGACTCAGGGTGTTAATCTGTAAGTTACTTCATCCCAGCTAAAAAATAAGATACATCTGGAGTATATAAGATCACATCTACCATCAATACCTGATAAGACCAGTGGAACGTTTTTGCATCCTTTCACATTTACACTTTTCTTACCGTCTTTGAACCATTTTTCTATCACTCCTAGTTTCTCACTAACTAGAGGAACCAAAGCAGGGAGTCTGCTTTTTCCACAGGGGATTTTGTCAAGGGGAAGTGCATCTGTTCCTGCTGTTTGAGGTTTCTTTGTTAGCTTCTGCTTCCACCGCAGCCAATACCAATTGTCTCCTGTGCATATACTCACATCATTTCTGCCAAATTTTACCAGATGTTAATTGTGCTACTGAGAAAGAAAGATGGACAAAATCCAAAACCCCAGATCAGTTATCTCCTGCCAATGCTCACCTTAAACCCTACATTATACAGCAAATGTACAATGGGGGATACATTTAATGTATATAGATACTGTAAAAGGGGATACATTATACAGCAAATTTTCTGTGTAAATCATCCCACATAGACAATTTATGTCAATCAAATTTTATCTTAGCGTGTACGTGCTGTTATATTTGCATATAATAAGGAGGCCTAACATAATATTATTTTTGTTTCCAAAATCAGGGTTATAATATTGCATTAGTCTTAGTTCGATTTTCAATTTTCTACATATCTATATATCTTAGAGAAAATGAACTTGATGTTACTGATGTAAATAGGGAACACCATCAAACCTAGACCATTAATTCCTACTTCAAAAGGCCATAATGCCAAGGAGAGAAAGATGCTTTGAACCCATCGTCTTGAGAGAACCAGCCAAGGGACACAGCCAGCCAGAAGCAAGCTCCCAGAAGAGAACCAGGGGAATAATTTTCTGAAATAGTTCCCCTTTTTTCCCCAAATTGCTCTCCGGGGATTTCCATTGACTAACGTCATAGTCAGAGGGCACCATGTAAAACTCAGGGTAGAAAATGATGGGGAGTAATTCGAAGAGACCAATAGAAGATATTTCTCCTTACTTCCCTTTCCTTATGCAGTGACTGTATACTCACCTGTGTTTATGTACCTGTCATCACAATAGACCTGGATATATTACAGTAAATGAAACGCGTTCTTGGTGTATCCAGGGGTCATTCTGGTGGGTTGGATAGTGTTATGGAATGAAAGAGTTAGATCAAGGAGCTGAAAGGTACAAAACACATGTGGATTAAAAAAACAGTTAAGAACCACAACCAAAGCATTCTCTTTTGTTCAGGGACTGACTCTTAAACAAGCACTTTCTGTTAACTTGCTAGCTCAGGGATCCCCTCCAGTTGCCACCCACTAAGGCCACTTGCTCGGCACTATTTTTGCAGACCTGCCACTTTTGATTCCAGGCTGCCCATGACAACTTGCACTGGCTCTCAGTGTCTTGGACTTTACTCTCCTAAAATAGAAATTTGATTTCCTAAAGTCCTGGCTCATCTTTTTCTTCATTTGTACCAGCTTTATTTCCCACAAATCCTAATCTGAACCCAAGCTTGGCCAGGACCCTTGGAAGGGACTGGGAGGGATGATTCAATAAGAAACTTGATCTTGTCACTTAGTGATCTTACTGGGCCTCAGAGTCAGTTTTAAGGCATCTCTCTTTCCCTGCCCACCTCTTATTAAGTCTCAAAGCCCCATGATTTTACATCCACAACGCATGTTGAAGGTTCTAGGTCAATACTACCTGGGCTTAACTAGGAAGAGCATAATCTTCTGTTGTGCTTATTGTAAACACCTCCTATACATTTTCCATGAAGGTTTGCCTCTGTTTGCAAATTTTCAGTCTCTCAGGGAATGGGAATAGTTAATAGCGTATCTGCTGTTCTCCTTGTACACATTCATACATATGGCACCAGATGTGTCATTGTGTAGGGCGTGACTAAAAGCCTCATCCTAGCTAGCAGCCGCCACGCAGAGGAGACAACAGATGAATTCGTTGTGATTTTAAAAATTATATGCATTCTTAATATGAATTATTTGTTTAATTAACACCTTCTGCCTTAACAAGAGGTGTTAGCATATGGAAGCATCTGTTGAGCCTGGCCTCCTGATGTGAAACGCAAGATTTCTGAAATTTGAACATTTGCAAAGATATATGAACATATATTCAATGGTTATAATTGGCATAGCTCTCATTTAACCAAATGGTTTTGTGAATAAGAGTATAAACATGATTCACAGTTCATGATAAGATAAGCCCCTTATTCTGAGTAAGCATCATCTTTAGCTTCAGTATATAACAACTAATTATTTTGCTCACCATAATAAATGCAGTTTGTTAGACACTTGGATTAACCAGAGGAATTGGCATCAATTTGAACAAGATTTTTTTTGGGAAAAGTGACTTTGTAGGAGTAGGTAAGAGAACTTAGCAGGGAAGAGAAAGGGCAGGGCTCTTTACACGAGAGTCAGAAATTGATTAATTGCCTCAGGATTGTGATGCCCCTTCTAAGGTACATGTAGGGGAAAAAATCAATTGTAGTACAGAAAAATATGTAATCAAAAAGTATATTTGAGGGAAGTTAGGGTAAAATCAACTTAGTGTCCATGATTAAGAGCTTCAGTTTAGTTTGAAAGGTGAGTGGGTGTCAGTGTTGGAGTGAAAGTGAATGAGTGGATTGTAGTAGATAAGTAGTGGGAAAAGTCAGCTACAGTCTATAGTTTATCATAGAGTGTTTAGGAGGAAAACCGAATATATGATATCAGGAATTAAAAAGAAATGAATAGACACAAGAAATACACGAGAGAGAAAAGATTAAAATAAATGAGTCACTGTTTTAATCCTTTGAAACTGTGAACACTTTACCAATATTAATAATGGAAGAGATTTTAGGAAAGGACTTTGTAATTTGAAATGAGCAAATAATTTCTGTATAAAAATACTAGGTTTTAGATATTGATGTGTAAGTAGAAATATTTTTAAGAGGTCAAAAATAAAATAAAATAAATAAATAAAATAAGGTCAAGTCTCCATCAGTAGAAATATTCAGAAAATCTGGATATTAATGGCTGACCAGCATATGGAACAGATGCGGCAAATTTAGTTTTTCATCTACTTGACCTTTCCAGTTTTATTGTTAACATTGCCTCCCTTCAAGCATTGTTGGTATGTGTGTGCATGTGTGTGTGTGTGTGCTTGCTCATATGCACACATATGCTGTTCCTGCTGTCTTTCTGTTCTTTGTTAGGCTGTGCTGAGCAGCAGCATTGGAAAACAGGCAACAGCAGGTTGAGTGCTAAATGTAAGTGTAAAAATAGAAGTAGCAGACTCAATGACGTGATGAGATCTATAAGACTAGGGGACTGAGGGAAAAGAGCAACAGCTCTTTTCCAATATTTGCTTTAAAAAGATGTAATGAGGTAAGATATAAGCATTTGCCACATAATTAAAAATTAAAAATAATAACCACCAGTCTTAGAGAAATTGCTAGGCCTAGTAACCACCCCATGACACCTCACTCCCCCTCAAAAGTCCTAGTGGGATAATGACAGCTCAGCCTAAAAGAGAAGTAGGCTCAGACTTTGCCGATGGGAACATTCTCAGATGAATCATGACAATTTCTAGAAGCAAGTAGAAGCAGAGAGAGAAAATGAGTGAATGACTTAAAGATCTCAGATGCTTGCAAAAATACATATCTGAAATGTCTGTAGGTGAAAATGTTATTTTTTAAAAAATGGCATTTTTTTGTCATTCAGGTTTTAGCATAAATACAATTTATTTTTTATGTCACACTAAAGGATCACATAGGAGGAAGCAGAATTTTTAGAAGTGAAAGGGCTAAAGAAGAGTTCAGTACCTGAAAGTCTGAGGTCTGTGAAAACATGTTGTGAATTCAGGAGAACCATCTGAACCCTAATTAGAACAGAATAGAAACATTAACTCTAGAGAAAGGAGTTGTGCCCCTATACGGAAGCCTCAAGTAAGAGGTAATTATCCAACTTCATTATTTTTTTGTTTTGGTGTAATTTTCTGTATCCTGATTCCATATCAAACCAAGTCATGGCTATTTAGAGGATTCATTTCCCCCCATTTTGGGCGTTTTGTGATAATTATCCCTCCTTTAGAGAGCTCTCTGTTTTCTTATCCAGAGCCTCTTTTCAGCTTCCTATTTTTTAAAGACATTGACTTGTGTTTCCTTTAACACATTTTTATTTTCACTTTAATGTTTGCTACTTGATTAATAATAATCCTGTGAAATGATTTCCTAAGTGCAAACTGGATCATTTCTGAGTGAGTCAGCTTCTAGATGACTAATGGGAACCAGAGGTCCTTTTTAGTGTCTGCCTGATATTTTTATGTCTTCCCAATATTTCCCTTTTCCTTCTTGGAAACTTCCCTAAGATCAGATCTCATTTCAGACCCCCTCCATCCTGCCAAGTTTACTTTAGAGAAGTGCTGCTTTCTCCTCTCTGGTTTCCTTCAGAGGAACTCCAGCTTTCATTTTTGTCTCTATCATGAGAGTCTTGAGGGTTCATCCAGCCCCATCGGAATCATAGCGATTGAAAAGAACTTCAACTTTCTTTGCGAGCTTCAAAATTAAACTTCAGAAAGTAAGGAAATCATTCTCATCGCACTCTCTTAGGATGACAAAGAAGATAATGTTAATATTAGAACAATCCAAACATTGTAATCCTGCCACCCAGTCAATAAAAATGTTTATTAAGCAATTAAGTGATGTAGCTGAAGGCTCATCCCTTGTCACTTTCCACCACAGAGGGTGGAAAGCCCTTCCTTGCACTCTGCCCTGTAGCCTGCATGCATCAAGTTACCTTTCCAGGGTTTAATGGCCTTAATTATAAATGGTAATAATAATAGCTATTTAGAACTGTAATAGTGTCTTTATCTCTTTGAAAATTAAACATATAAACCAACAAGCCTTTTCTCTGACGATACTTTATTCTCTCTAACAGCTAAAGACTTAGTTCCCTCACGGAATCTTTTAAAATTAACTAGGGGTATGCTTCCAATCAAACCTCCATCCATTTCAGAATAATTTAAAAATTTTGGATGAATGCTGCTGTTTTATACTTGTACTTATGGCAAAGTATTTTTGTCTCTCTCTCTGTCACCGATGGCTTCAGTTATTTGAGGTATAGCATAACGAATGCACTGACCATTCTGTTGATGAACTTGTTAGCTTGTTGATTGACTTGTATAAGATACAATTTTTTATCTCTCCTGCCATTCTCATCTTGGTACCCCTGCTTGATCTGTGTTTTTCACAGACTTAAGAATAAAATAAATAGCCATGATTTTTCTTTCAAGTGGGCTTCTATGTGCGGTGGGGTGGACCCATTGACAGTCAGATTCCCTGGTAGGAAAAGAAAACTGGGCCCAGGAATGATGATGCAGACACAGCTCTGGAGCCTGCCTCATGGTTCCTTGTCAAGCTCTTATTTTTATCTGTAACTAGGGTAAATGGTTTTTAATAAGCTCAGATGTACCTCACGCTGACCCATCGAAAGCCAGCCATGTGTCTGTCCATTCCCTGCCTTGGAGAATTCTCTGACATTATAAGTAACTACTTAATCTATCCTTCCATCTTTTAAGTGAACGATTCTGGTTGCCATTATTTTTAATACTCCTGAGAAGGTTTCAGAAGGTCAAGCGAGCCTGTCTTGTAGTAATAACCTCAGTGCACATTCTTATCTGAGTTTTTCTTCCTTCCATATCCAGTCTATCTCCTTTTCTCCAGCCTCATGAAACCACCTCTCAGATAAACTACTTGCACTACGGTCTCATGCGCAATGCTAAAAAGACACAGTAAGCCTAGGTATGGGGAAGACAAATGTAATCCTGTGGAAAGGTTTAGGCAGAAAGAAATGAGGGTGATGCCATTTTTGTTCTGGACAGTCAGATCATCCATAGTGGGATCCCAGCTGACAACTGAGAAAAAAAGATCCTTAGTAAAAGAAAGGAGTTGTGGTCCAGCCAGACAGGGCTCCTGGTCCACCCTTCAGAGGACTGAATTTGCCAGATAGAGGGCCTGAGTCAGAAGCCCAAATGTGACACTGTTTAATATGTCAAGTAAAGTGATAAATGCTGCAATTCAGAAGTTACATAGACATCCTGGACTCATTCACAGCACATGAAGTACTATTCTTTGGCACTAAGAAAATTCCAAACATTTTGGGCTAGTTACTCAAGGTTATATGACTCTTTTTGTTTCTGATTCCAAGTGAAAGGCATTTGTCATTTTTTTAACTTCATCTTCCTGTCTGAGGAACGTAGGAGCTCATGAAAATATTTTTCTGTTGTATTTTATGTTGATGTGGTGGAGGTACTTGGTGGATAGAGACATGGAAGAAGGAAGGGGAATCACTTCCCACCTCCCTCTGCCCCTGGAACATCTGAGTCATTTCCATGGAACCCTTCGTGTTCTTATTTTATTGAGACAAGACCCTTGCTTTATTTGACTTTATGCTCTCCATAGAGACTGTTTGGTAAAAAGTTTCAAAACTTAATTCTTCCACAATGACCCATCTGTTGATAAGGTAAAATGGATAATTCATAGAGGGTGCTTGTATTTCTGAAGCAGTTAGAGCAAAGTAGAGAACAGGTGGTACCTTTAAGGTCTAGAGAGAGCGTCCAACCAGTAACCAGATAAATAAACACTAACCATTGAGATGGCTTAATTTTTTTATCTGGACAACATTGTCATGTGGCATAACTTGGGTTGTTACATTGGGCTCCATGTGAAAATTTTGTCATAGGAGTTGATTGGGGTCTTGCAAGTGATAAGATATGTGTTGAAATCTGAACTCAATCACTTGATGACCTTGAAATTTGGGCAAGTTTCCTGATCTCTTTGTTTTCCTTTCTGCTAAGTGGGCGGTTAGCTTGAAAGATCTCCGAGGCCCCTTAAAGCTCCAACAACTTTATTCTAGTTCACAATAGCTCAAACATTCATAAAATATTCTGGAATTGACAGTAAATGAGTAATCAAATTCTTAAGTGAACAAAATGAGTCATTTTTGGATATTTATACTAAACATATAATGATAATTTCATTCCTCTTCAAAATGCATATTTATTTTTAGTTTAGGCATTGAGGTATAGATTTAAGTGTTGTTGGCATGAATGTGCTGGCCATTTTTATAAAAGAATAATACTCTTGGGAAATTAAAAATTATAATATGCAAAAAAGCCTGGGAAATGTAAGCTACATTTTAGTGAACCAACTGATTTTGCAATTGCCAAATGCATTTATGTTCACATTCACTATAGATTTCATTAGAGACTCAGCATATTTTAACCATATGATTAAAACCTTTATAATGTTTGAAGACATCTCTCCTAAATGAACAAGTGCACTAGAAACAGATGATGTAGACATCAAATAAGATATGTGACAAAGCTTAATTATAAAGTGCTACATACATGTAAAAGAGTATTACAGTTAGGTCTGATACTGTTACTGAAACTGTGTAAATTGTATCTGGATAATTAAAAAGGTGAAACTGGCCAATTTGATGTCATATTCTCATTTTTATTCTTCTCATATATCTCAGGTTATTCAGTGGTCTCAAGTTAGGATCCTATTCTTACAGCTGCCGATTTTACTAACATGTTGATCTGGGCTAAAGATCCCCAAAGCTAACCAATTTTTTTGTGGTGCAAGATTTTTGTGGGTTTTCCAAGTCACTTCTTGGTGAAGCTTTAGTCATCTACGTAGAATAATGACATCGGTGCTCCATCAAAAATGTCATGGGGTAGAAGTGGGGATTGATCTTGCACTCTGAGGATAATGGAATGGGAATCTGGAATAATTACACTAGGGGAGAAGGGAACAGCACTGTCAAATTACAGTCATTTAATTGCACCAGACTCACTAATGGCAGAGCCTGGGTCCTATTCAGCTATGTCAAGACAGAGGCTGGTTGAGTTAGTGTGAGCACTTGCCATCCATAGATTTATTAGCTTGCCCCATAAGGCCTGTAGGCTGTCCATAGCATCCTCTTAGCTCTAGGAGAATGTGTAAAGGGGCTATTAAGATCTCCTCAGCCACAGCCCCCCAGGTACCTTTTTTGTGAAGTCTAAGCCTTGAGAGTACCAAGAAGAAAGCTCAGCATCCTGGTACCGAGTAAGTTTTGGACCCTTCTTTTTTGATCAGGAAAAACATAATGAGAATACAACTATTAGTCTTTGTGATGAGTACATGAGTTAATTTCAATGCTCAGTGAACAATGAATTTCCAAATCTAATAGATGTTGAGCCCCCCAGATATGCATTACCCATAGAGGAAAAATAAAATAAGTAAATTATAATAATAAAATTAGAAGAAAGAATATGTTTTCCAGATGTGTTTTTATTTCCAAAGTTGTTATTTTGTGTTGTTATGCCAGTTATTTGCATAGAAAAATATTTTACTTTATCTGTGAAAGAATCAAGCTACGTGTTCTCACCCTTTCTGGTCCATCAATCCAGGCTCGGTTGAAGCGTTTCTGGGATGTGGACAGCAGCCCTCACACTGTTCGCTTGGCTGAGAGAGTATGATGGGGGATGATGAAAGGTAAGCTGCACCTTTTAAATTACATTATTTTTTCTGCAATTCTGATGGTATAATTGTGTGCCTCATGCCAGCCTGCTCCCTATGCACAGAGGGTGGAATTAGATTCACTGAGGCAATAGAAAAATCAACATTAGAATACAGATTCCCTAGAGTTAGACTCAATTGCTTGCTTCGCTGAGCCATGTTGCTTCTGAGGTGATTCTGAATCAGTTCTAGTGTCTTGCAGGTATTTTAGACAGGTGCCAACTAAGCCTATAAAGGTGGCTTATGTGGACATAACCTTACACTCTGAACTTTTCACTTTTTAAAAACCAGATACATTTTTAAATAATGTAATAAACATTACTGAATATAAACTTGATAATCCCCTATAAAAACTAATCTCATGACAAAGAAATGAAAGGGATAGGTAAGGTATGCCACATACGCAACTTGAAGTTTCATAATCTGACTTTCATTGGGACTACTGTCTGATTACCTTTGGCCTGTGCAGAATTTTTGTCTTTGCATTGGGTCACCTTTATGTTGATATGAGAGGCTTTTATTAAAGAAATTATTAATAGAATGTTTACCCTGACTGGCCTTGATATTCTGAATCCTTTCCAAATAAACAAATTTCAAAATGGAAATGACTGTTACTTCTATTTCAGTAACATATGACCTTGACAATTTATAGAGAACAAAATGCTGCTTACAGGCACTCTTTTTTCTGTTGGTCAATGCCATTGACTTTAGAAAATATCTGAAAACAGACATCTCGGTTCATTGCAGCTTTTTCCCAATTTTCCCACAAAGTTCTTTCTTTATTTCATTAAAACCAATTAGGCATATTGCACTGGTGGAGATTAATGCTGCCAAATGTCAATGATATGTCTGCTTTGAAAAAAAACTATTGAGCTGAAGAATAAATAGCAATACAATAAAAATACCCCGACACCTTTCTTGCAGGAAAGCAGAGAGCTGTGAGATAGCAGGAAGAGTAAAGAAGAAGCTGATAATGGTTGATCACTACATTGATTTCAGTAGATTATGTGTCCAGAAAATCAACTGACTATACACACTTAAAACAAAGCAAACCCAAAAGGAAAGATCATAGCTGGTCATAGCTAGTAGGTCATAGCTGGTAGGTACAACCTTTGACATAAATGGGCACCATTGGCAATGTTCTCAAGAGTGTGTTGAAAATGAAATAGTCACCTTTCCTCTTCTTGGTGGCTCAGATTTTCATTAATTAGCAGCATTCTTGAAAAGTCTCATTGTCCTCCAGGCATATGGATTGTGCTGTTCATCTCTGAAATCTAGTTTCTATTAGAAATTTCTCACTGTGCAGGAAAACACCAGATATAACAGAAATGCTTTTCTTAGTTGGAAACCAAGGTAATGGCTAGATCAGTGACCAGCAAGCTACAGTCAGGGACCAAATCTGACCCACCGCCTGTTCTGTAAGAGCCTCATGCACCAAAAATGATTTATTTACATATATAAATGGCTGGAAAAATCTAAAGTAAAATAATGTTCTGTGTTGTGTAAAAATTATAATGCAAATGTTTATAAAGGAAATTTTGTTGGCATACAGCCACACCCATTCATTCTGTATTGTCCACAGCTGCTCACACAGAACGGCAGTGGAGCACTGAGTAATTGCCACAGACGCCAAGTGGGCAGCGAAGCCTGAGTATTTACCACAGAAGAGGTGTGTGGATCCCTGCAACAGACAGCTCAGAATAAGTCTGAAGCTTGAAGTTTAATGTGGAATCTTTTATTCTTTCGGCGTCTATCAATTTTCAAACATCAGGAGAGGAAGAAAAGTTGGTAAGGGGACAAGAGCAGAGAAAATTGTAAAAGTTTTTGTTTGATTTAAGAATTGAAAATTACTCTATGTATTAGGATTAGTCAGGGTTTTCCAGAGAAGTAGAACCAATATGAGACATCTATTTCTATTAATATTTTTAATTTTGTATATAATCCATTTTAAATAAAGAAGTGGGTTGCTTTTTTCATTACCAGTGGCTTCAATAAATACACTGTAATTTATCTTATTTTGATATATACTATTGTACATTATGAACTGCACTGCACACTTATGGACTTACATACACATAATACATAGTTCCAAACTCAAAGTGAAAGTAGTTAATCCCATTATTAAGGATTATAAACTTAGTGCTTTTGGTGATGTGCCTTCCCCTACAAACCATGATGGGTTCTACTGAATGGTGAATAACATCAATACCTATAAACATGGAAATCAACACATTAAAAGATTATCAATTTTCTAGGCTAAGATTTTTTTCAAACACTGGAAAGGGAGTAGAAATACTTGTTTTATGAATTGCCTGGGATTTAGAACTCATAATTTTTTTCCCTACTTTTAAGTCCATGGGGCCTTTTTGAGAGCTGGGTCAGCCCCAGGAGCTTGATTTCTCCTCTGTCTCTAGATCTAATTATTCTAACTTATTTATATCTTTTTCAAAACTGCTGCTGTCTATTCTCTCTTTTGGTGATTCCTTCCCTTGATGACTGACTAGGGGCACAAGTTTCCCAAAGAATTATTAACTATCCTGTAAAATAAATGCATGTTTTTCATTTAAAATTTTTAAGTCTTTTTCAAACTGTGGGAATCCTCAAATCAAAGTCATAAGGCAGCCAAAAAGGGAAGCTTTTAAAATCTTTACGGTTGTTGACCTCAGGTATGTAGTTATGACATCCCTGGTGAAATGGAGTAGTGCTGTAGGATTTAATATATGAGGCTTCAAACATGTGGAAGTTACTCAGAGGTTCATGACATATAGTAATTTTTTTTTAATATATTTCGAGACATGGTTTTTTACTGGAAAACTTACAAACAGAAAACCCAGGTAAGACAGGCTGTGACTTCTCAAATTCCAAACCCTCTTTGCTAGATCTATGATATATTCCAGGTTTTGTCTTCTTGCCTGTCTACACAGGAGACAAATAGTCAAACTCCTTCTTGAAAAAGAATCACTGCAGGGCTCATAATAGCACAGACTCTGAAGATAGATACCTGGGCTCACACTCTAGTTTTTTGCTTTCTTTAAAAAAAAAACCCATACTTATTGGTTTATATAAATTATTTCAGCCATTTCTCTTGTTAGCTTTCTCTAGATGGCTCTCTGCTCAGGCTCCACAGGACAGATCTAGGCATTTCCCATGTGATTACAGGAGTTGCAAACCTCACATACTCATAAAAAGTCAATCAGGGAAAGGGCCTTGCGTTCCCAGCTAAAGCTAAGAGAGCATTAACATCATTCTCTCCCAGCCAAAAGGTATGTGGGCAAAGACATGATTAGGCTGGTTGATGTGCACAGCTCATAGTCCGCCCCTGGAAATTGGAGTTGAGGTAAACCATCCAAAATACACACAAGGTTGACGGGGTGGGGTGAATACCTCGGGAAAATCAGATGCCCTGTTACAAGGAAGAGGTAGGGCAGCCTCAGGGCAGCAGAGAGAGGCTCCTGTCAGGGTCAGAGAGCATCAGGCTGTGAACGTGCCCAGTGGAGAGCCCGCGTCCACCCAGCAAGCCAGCCCCGCGGCCCCGCCCGTCCCCAAGCACGGGTGCTTCTTGTTAAGTGATGGAGACTCTTTCCTGGTGGAATAGGACCCTGAAAAGAAAGCCCAGTGCCTGTGCCAGTGTGCTCAGCAGGAGCTGCAGAAGAAGAAATAGGGAGCAGCGCGGAAAGGACTTCACACTTTCGGACGCAAATATCTCAGAGTTCTGTTGTGAATGTCAAGCATCAACCCTAGAATCTTCTATTACTTCTCTGGTAGAAGCATCCTCTTTCCTGAACCTCCCTTAAGATCAAAAGGCATGTAGACAAGTTTCCAGCAAAAGCAGTTAGGAGAAACGGCTCAAGCCCACTTCTCCTTAGAGGGCATCTGCTTTGCCAAAAATACTGGAATAGGGTTAAAATTCAAACAGAATTTTGTCCAGAGAGGATGTTTATGCCGCCTCTTTGATTTTTGTGCTTGCTGAGCTTATTTTATTTTTATGGGGCATAACAAAATGTCTCTCAAATCTCTTTTGATCTACACCCAAGGTCAAGTACTAGCCAAGCTTTTTACAGGTTTCCCAAATTACTACTTGAGAATCCATCTCCCCAAGCCACTCTTTGGAAAGCTACCAAAATTATCTTTACAAACATTTGAAACACATGTCTAATAATACTATATGAATCTTTAGTTTGGTTGCCAAAGTTACCTCACTCTCTTCTTCTGGGTTCCTTTTTAATGTATCAGGCACCATAAATTTCATCACCACTTACTGTTTTCTCAACCTGGTTTGAATTTGATGCCTCCACAAACCTCATCATGCCACTTCCTTAGTCTGAAATACTCCTTTTCTTCCCCTACATCTATCTGCCTTTTGTGACTAGCCAGCGATCTACTTGAGGCGTTTGTTGCTTTTAGGGGGCGAAGCTCCTAGTCAGAAGTCAGTTCCACCTGGCAGCTCCCTCTGTACCTGTCCCAGAAAGCCCGTGTGACACTCGGCGTTGGAGCCGTGTCAAAGTCAGCTCCCCAGTAGACTAGATAGCTAGTAACTAGCCTAGTTTAGTTATCTAGCAGGATGATGGAATCCTGAACCTGGGCACCTGAGACGCATGTGCCACATTGGAACTGAGACACTAACTGGTTGGGTGGCAAAGGTAAACCCACTTAAACGTCTCCCGTCTCCATGTGTACAGGGCATGGCACATTGGCTCAGGGGCTGGCTCACATGACTGGCAATCACTTCCTTTCAAACCCTTCTCTCCAAACCCACAGGACATGAGTTTAATACCGTGCCTACCAAAACAAGTCAAAAAGCTATAGGCTTAGTAGTATTATTATTTTTTTTGGTGAGGGAGGGGCAGGGTGTGTGCAGTGATCAAAGGAGAAAAAAAATAGTTACTCCTCTGAATGAATGTGATTAGCCATGGACACTGCAGACTTCCTTTCAGAGGCTGTCCTTCATGGACGCTTTCCGCCTGTCTTGGCTCACTCTTAAGTGGGGAACTGTGGGGTTGTCAGGTAGCCAAATTGTTTATGATCGAAGCCCAGACACATTTGGGAGTGAGACAATATCTATATTTATTACCGTATCCCTGACACATATCTCAGTGCCTGGTTCATAGAAGGAGCTCGGTAAATATTTGTTGAATTATTTAAGGAATATATTTGATTCGTTAAAGTAACTTAAAGACAAGATGATAGCAAGAATTATTACTTATCCTCCATAGACCATGTGAGCGGATTTGTTTAGGATGGAAAACAAAAGAAAATTTGCATTCTGTCTTCCCAGTAGCAGAAGAGAAGAGCAGGCCCTAGTAACGTGGCTCATAGTCTTTGATAGTCTGTGAAATGCTCAAGTGGCTACAAAACCTTTTTAGTGTCTTGGAAAAAAAATGAAGCCCAATGTTTAAAGGCATTAAAATTCAAGCGAGTAAGTATTGTGTACAAACTTTTATAAGTAGGATAGTTTGAATAAGCATACCACTAGATCATGAACAGATAGCAAAGCAATATTTCCTGAACAATTAAAGGAACAGATTCAGAGTAAGATTTACCTGCCTATGCAGGTTTTAAGTACATAAATTTGGTTTGTTTTGTTTTGAAAGAAGATGCTCCTTAGAAGACTTATTTATTATAATTCAAAACACATATTTAATTCTGTTTTATCACTTTTTCCCATAGCCCCCTATTATTCCAAACAATAATTCTGTTTATCATCTTACTTTTTCTAGAGTAATACAAATTTCTTAATTGGAGGGAATTCTGTATGTGTTTGTATACTTATGTAACAGAAGTGTTCTGCTTCATAATTGAGCATATACATAATTAGGTAATATACATAATCAGTTCCCAGGACATATTTATAAAACTCCCCATCTATAGGTAAAAGTAGATTTACTCTCAGAACCTGTCTTATCCTTCAATTGGCTACAACCACTTCCAATTAAAAAATCTAAGGGTCTTCTGCCTTATTTAGACATGTCTTAAATTCAAGGTATCTATTCTTGCACAGATCTATTTCTAATCACTGCTTATAACAACATCAGGCAGGCTGCTGGTCCAAACTGAGCACTGCATATACCATACAAGCAGCCAGGGCATGTTTGCTAAAGTAGCAACCGGGTGCTGGTGCAGCAATTGCACCAGCAGGGAGTGTGAGAAGGTAAGCAGACCCTCTGCCCATACTGGGCTCAGTGAAGGGGACTTCAGCCATATTGGTCAAAGATGGTAAAAAATATTTAGGTTAAAATAATTATGATTTTCTCAGTCACCCCCACCAGGTGTTAGGTCCCTCTAAGGTGGCCAACAAAGGGCATGTCGGAGTCAATGTAAGATGGTAGAGATTCAGATTTCAGTCAAACACTGCCATCAGCAGCATGTTCTTTGTACAGTGAAGTGGATCAATGTCTTAGTGGTTGTTGAGTCTCTCCAACTGAATGCACACTTTGCAAATGGGTGAATTTTGGCTCAAGAGGTGGTTTATCTCAGAACCAGGTTTGTCTGTTAAGACATGAGACCCTTTCACTAGCATGTCATACAGTACTTTGAATACACCCTCTGCTTATTGGGACCAAGAATAACTAACTTAATAGGTCCTAGGCATTATTGTCACAATGCTTAATGATTGGTTCTTTTAGTTTACAGCTTCAGTCACTTCCCAGAAATAAGTTAATCCTAAGCAAGATGGATCACATATGTTCTTTCCTTTTAACTCAGTTCTAAAACAAGCCAAATAGTAATACCATTCAGGATTTTTAGCTCTTCCCTGAATTGGGTCTGGATGCATGGCCACCCTATTTCATTATAGATGATTTCTCCATTGCTGCATTCCAGAAAGAAGGGTTGGATAGGTCTTGGTTCCTTCCCTTCCAGGAGAGTTGATGCAAGTCAGTTCACACCCCCTCCACCACCAGCTCTACATACCAAGAGGTGAAATAACTTTGGCAAACACTATGTGCAAACAAACAAATAGACAAATAAAATATCACTACATTCTTGTTCCAGGAAAATAGGAATTGCCTACTTTATTTGACAAATTAGCAGGACCTCTAAAAAAAATTCCTTGCAAGGCAAAGATCTGTTTGTGCTAATTAAAACACAATACCATGCAAAATAAAATGTAACAGCTACAAATGTTTATGGACCTAATAAAAGAGCCTCAAAATACATGAATTAAAGTAAAATATAGACTTTTCCACAAAGTAGTAAAATATTTTAACAACATTCTGTCAGCACTCAGAGACCAACTCTCAAAACAACATGGTAAAGAAAGACAAATAGGTCAATGGAACTGGATAAAGAGTCTAGAAAAAGGTACACACACACACACATATAGTGAATTGATTTTTGACAAAAGTGCAAGGCAATTCAGTGGGTAAACTTGAAAGTCCAGCAAATGGTGTTGGAACTACCGGACACACCTCTGGGAGACCAAGGAAGGAAACATTAACACATTTTACATCAAACACGAAAAATTAACTTGAAAGGAATATAGACTTAAAGGTGAACATTAAATGATAAAACTTCTAGAATAAAACATAGAAGAAAATCTTTGCCTCAAGATAGGCAATGATTTCTCAGATAGGACACAAAAAATATGAACAATAAAAGAAAAATAGATACAGTGGACTTAATCAAAATCTGAATCTTTTGCTTCTTGAATGCCTACATTAAGAAACTGACAAACAAGTTAAGGACTTGAAAATATTGACCAAATATATTTCCCAGACATTTAACTGACAAAGGATATGTTTGTAGAGTGTATAAAGAACACTCAGAACTCAACAATAAGAAGACCAACAAGTCTATAGAATGACCCAAATATTTGAGTTGACACTTCATATATATATAAATGAGCAGATGGAAAGAAGCTCAACTTCATTAGTCATTAGAAAAATGTAAATTAAAATCATTTAGAAGAAGAAACCACTACACACACATTGGAAATTAAAAACACTGAAAAAAATGCTGGTATAAATGTGAAGCAACCAGAACTCTCTTATTTTGCTAATGAAAAAAAACTGAAAAAATTGTTTGACCTTTCCTTGAAAACGTGAAACATACACCTGCCAGGCAAAACAACCATCCAGTTCCTAGGTATTTATTCAAGGGAAATGGGTACATATGTCCACACAAGGACTCACACTCAGTGATTGATTGGCTTTACCAGTAATAGCCAAAAACTGGAAATGACTCAAATATCCATCAACAAGTAAAACATACGTGGGTTATATTCTAACTGGAACACCCCTCAGCAATCAAAAGGACCAAAGTACTGATAATTGCAGCAGAAGTGATGGATCTAAATGCATTATGTTCAGTGACAGAAGTCAGACCCAAAAGAGCCCATACTATATGACTCCATATGCATACAATTTCAGAAAATACAAACGTATATAAAATGAACAAAGGCTGATTAATTGTTGCCTTTGGACATGGAGAGGAGAAAGCATGAACTGCAAAAGGACATGCTCTGCTTTTGTAAATGTTGAGCATTTTCTGCATCTTGATCGTGCATATGGTTCCAGAGATCCCGTCATCAACACTTAACTAGTTGTATTCTTCAGATAGGTGCAGATTACTGTATGTAAATGATGCCTCAGTAAAGATGATTCACAGGTAGCAATGGGATTTAAGTGAATAACTTTCTGGATCCAAAGCAACCTTGTAACGCAGTATTTAATTCTTTCTCTTAGTATGTTTATGCAATTTAGCAATTCAAGCTAAGGGTTTTGTTGATGTGGCCAATCCATACTGAATACACTCATTCCTGATGGCTCCTGGAAAGAGCTACCTCTGCAGAATCTTGCTAGTCATCAGTGTGCTCTGAAACTACGAACTGTGACTTTATGAGAATACGTGAGGTTGGTGTCATCCCAAGCTGCATACTCTTACTGCGTACCAGCCAATAAGCCATTCAAGATTCCATGATGGAGTGGAAATGGAAATAAACTAATTTCACTTCCTCTTTGTACTTTCTATCTTTATCTCCCAAGGTAGTTACATCTTATGCTAATAAGGTCTCCTAATATTCCTTGCTCTTATTTTAGAAAGCATTTTCTTACATGATATGGTCCTGTATTATAGCCTGGTTAAGTATAATTAGTTTTTATCTTGCCAGAGATAATAGATCCTTGAGCCTGTGAGAAGTCATTGATGTGTTTGTTGGTTATGTGTGTATTTTTAGGCTTGCCTTTTAAAGTAAAATGTTGTAGATGGTTTTTTCTCAAGTACCCATTTGTCTTCTGATTTAAAGAATGCAAAGGGTAATGATTTGATTTTAGTCATTGGAACTAGGGTTTAATTATTGTTAACGTAAGAAATCATTCAAGCCTGTGAAGAATTTTTGTGAGTTCATTTGAGCCAAACTGTAGACAAGTGCCAGGAAGCCAGTACCTCAAGGGACCGAGAGAATGCTCCGGAGAAGGGCAGTTTTGCACCTTGTTTTATAGATTACAATCAAGAGGAGAGGTAAGTGGGTTACAGGAAATCCACTGGTGATAGATTAGGGAGGTGGGAGAAAGCAAAGCGGGGAAACCTCTGGGATTGGGTAAAAAGTAAATGATGGACACACTTCTTTTACTTAGGTGGGTGCAGGACAGGCAACAATTAACTCAGTGACAATGAGGGGATTGCTGGTCTCCGCAGAGCAGTGCCTGTGCTTTGAGGGGCCAGGAAACGGGAAATTGCTTTGGCATTCCAATGATAATGTTATCGTGAATGCAAAAAGACAACAGGCAAGCTCAATTAAGGTAGAGACTGACCTTTGTACCTAGGACATGACTACCCACCATAAACAGCTTTTAGTTAAAAAGTTTTAATTTCAGACCATCCTATGTGGTTATTTTAAGTCTCTGAGTTTGCAAGGCCACCACACAGGCCTTCCCTGAGCTTGTCAGGTTTAGTATGTGGCCCCTTTTCTTCCACATTATTAAGAAATTCTTTCTTCCCTTTCTCAGAGAAATGAATCAATAGAGTTTTTCATGTGACTAAAGAAGACAGAGAGTACAAACAGGATTGTGCCCATTACCCTGGTGACACAACATTTGTATTTATTCATTTATAGAATTTTCCACCAGATATTTTCAACATAGAATATTGAAAAAAGTTGTTTTTTTCTTCCTTGGTTTTATTTATATCACATTTGCATGTGTTTAAATTTAACTCTGTTTTTCCTTAAAGGACTGAATTGCTCTTTTTGTTGACTATTAAAAATTGTTTTGAGAATTTCAAATCCGTTTTTGTGTTGTGAATCTTGCAACTTTTTTAAACAGTACATCTGGGAAGAGGTGTTTTTCTTAATACTTGATTTTATAAAGGTGTGTAAAGTTAGAATTCTAAAATAAAATTCCCCAATATTGTGTTTTTCTCAACTCTTGTTTCCTCATCGCTTGCTTTTAATTTCTAAAATCATTTTCCACAGCTTCAGTTTTGATTTTGATTTTATTTTGACTTGACTCTGTTTTCTCCTTGACCAAGTTTGTATCCACCCTGGCTTTCTAGCTTTGAGCTGGAAGGCACCCTGATGTAGTGAAAGAAAAAGCATCTTAAACTCACAAGGAATTGAACATGTAACCTAGTTGTACTGCCGCCTAGGAGTGACCACAGGCGAGCTATTTAACTCCTGCAGGGAAAATACCTAGAGAGGAAGGACTGGTTCCCTGTCCTGATGGTATATTCCTCCCCACCACTCTGGCCCTCACCCCCAACCCTGGCAACTTCATTCAACTATTGTTGATTCCGAAGCTCTTCCTGATTTCTGGCTGACTTTTAGACACTAAAATGCTCTCAGTTCTTACATTACAATTAGCTTGCTGTCCTGCGTTTGCCTGTGCTAATTATTTATTATTCACAATGTGAAGTGGACCTTAGTGAGGGTCACAGTCCTGATCTTATCTTTTTGTTATTTGCTTTCCTTCAGATGTGGTAATCAAGTTTCCCACAGTGAACTTCCAGCATTTAATTTGTGTGCCAGAGTCATTATCCACTTTCAGTTTTACATGTTTAAGTGATAGGAAATGGAATTAGAAATCAAGAGACTAAAATTAAAAACATTGATTAAGCAATCCTTCAAAGAATATCATGAAATTTTCCATACTGTATTTATTCCTGAGTTATTAAGATTTTAAGTTTAATTATCATTGCTATGTTATAAAGAATAATATTTAGCAAGGAATGTAATGAGAGACCAAAAATGAACACAGTTGAGCTTTATGACGCAGTATTCTCTGAGAGTTTTCATAATTATTTGAGTTAATGTCATTTGTTATGTTAAATATATTTTTTAATTAAATGTATTGGGGTGACATTGGTTAATAAAATTATAAAGGTTTCACCCTGGCTGAGTTGCAAAGTTGGTTGGAGCATGGTCTCGTACACCAAAAGTTTCTGGGTTTGATACCTGGTCAGGGCACATTCCTAGGTTGCAGGTTCCATCCCTGGTGGGGGCCAGTATGGGAGGCAACTGATCAATGTTTCTCTCACACTGATGTTTCTGTCTCTCTCTCTCTCCTTCTCTTTCTCTCTCTCTCTCTCCCTCCCTCCTTCCCTTTCTCTAAACATATCCTTGGGTGAGGACTTAAAAAAACTGTATAGGTTTCAAGTATTGTTAGATATATTTAATAAATTTAATTTGCACTCTAGTTCCTAGTTTCATTGTAAATATTTAATAAGCAAGTAACACTTTAGACACAAATTCAAACAAAAAACTCTGAAACACTTATCTGAATGTACACCCTCACCCTTGACACAGTATTTCTTAATTTACTAATGCTATAGCCAATATCTTTAAAAAAACCCTCATAGTTTAAATTTTGGGGACTGCATAAATTGCTAAATTTATGAGACCTGATTTTCATGCAAAACACTTAAGATAATTCAAAGTAAAATTTTTTTTCAAACAATGATAATAAAGAAGCATCTCAAATTTTTCCAGTCCCAGTGCACCTTGTAGGGATAGACTTACTTGCCTGTTTTGTTTAGGAAGAAAAAAGAAAAACATCAAAAGGAAAGGAGGCCAGATGAATACTTTTGCTGCAATTAGTAGTGAGGCATGTAGTGAACTGCTAAGTATCCATGACTAATCGAGATAGACAGGGCTGTCTCTTGCTAATCACAAAAGATATTGGCCTGTCCATAGGAGAAAGGAGTGATTCTATCAAAAAGAACAGTCAGCTATTACCAGGGCAAACTCTGTTAGGAGTGTCTGTGCATGAAAAGACAAAAGGACTGAGAGAGAGAAAATAAAAAGCAGTATTAACAATCTTTAAATAATAAGACTTCTTTTGTGCTCATGTATTGTATTAAAAGATGCTTTTTTTGTTTTTCCCCCAAGATGTATATTTTTTTAAAAAACACTATTAAGTCATAAAATTCATTGTCATAAAATGTTAGTCATGCATAATAATTGTTCCTTTAATATTGTAAAGGACTTAAAAGTTTATAATTTTTTATATTTTCTAAAGAATCTTTAAGCACTAATTATAGCCCAGTATCAAATCAAGTGCAGCACAAAGGATGAAACCAAGTGGAACAGGTGGGTTGAACTTCTGTCTATGGTAACTCAGTTCTGTTTGTTTTTGGTCTGCTATTATTTACATAAACAAGCAATTAAGTCTTAGTTTACAGTTCTTAAATGACTCTTTTCTGCCAAACACAGGTGTAGCTTTTAAGTTCTGTTGTTGCTGAGGCTTCTGTTTGGATACTACCTCTGGATTCAGCAAATAATTTTTTTTGTGTATCTGTAGTTGGAAACTATCTTTTCTATGAGCTGTCACCAAATCATCTCCCTTCTCTCATTATTAGAGTTTTTGGAAATGTCTTCCTTTTCCAGATCATTGCATAAATCTACTAATCAAAGAATAACACACGAATTGTCAAAGTTCAGATGTTTATGCCCAGCTGGGCGTGGCTCAGTGGTTGAGCATCGACCTAGGATCCAGGCCATCAGGGTTCCATTCCCCGTCAGGGCACATGCCCGGGTTGAGGGCTTCATTTCCAGTTGGGGGAGTGCAGGAGGCAGCTGATCAATGGCTCTCTCATCATTGATGTTTCTACCTCTCTCTCTCCCTCTCCCTTCCCCTCTCTGAAATCAATAAAGATATATTAAAAAAAAAAAGTTCAGATGTTTATAAAAAATATATTTTTTAAATTTCAGAGCCCTTATAATAGAATATAATTAGAAAAAAAATGTGGCAGTGAGTAAAAAATTCAACAGAATTTTGAGGAAATATTTTTTATTTTTTTCTATAAAATGTACAGACAATAACTTTAGTAAAACAGTAAATACAGGCTCAATACAGGTAATACTATCAAAACATATACATACCAAACATTGTTGTAAGTTCTTTTATGTAGATTAATTAACTGGGCCCTCAGGTCAACACTATGGTTGGTTCTGTTTTTCTTATTTTAAACAAGTGGAACTGAGATACAGGAATTTAAGTATACTTTCTTAAAATCACACAGCCATTGGATTTGACAAGAATTTAAATCTGTATAATCTGACTCCAAAGTCTATAAATTTCATTATCATAGTATTTTTTCCTTGCAGGACAAAAGAGGGACAAAGTTCTGTTGCAAGAACTTTGACTCTGTAGGGTAGTTTAAGCTTGGCTTAGATTGGCAAGAGATAAAACAGAAGGAATGGGTATATCCTTAGATTTTTTGTTCTCTCAATGATGGTTGTAACTCAGTTCCAAAGAGATGACTCTAGAGACCAGGCATAGATTTTTGGTTGCCTGAAACAACTTTAAGTCTTATTAAGCCATGAAGGGATTAATATAAATTGATAGCTTCAAATAGCTCACACCAAAATTCCTTTGAGTATTCTTAACTGCCTTACTGCATTCATTCAATTCTAGGGCACCATCGATTTTAGAACAATTTCTAGGTGTGGAGGGGTTTAACTAAAATGCTAGGAACTCAATGAATGTAAGAGAGAAGCAAATTTTGGAAATTAAAGAGCATACTGCTGTTAATCAACAACACATATCTTTATCGTTTGTCTTTATAGGTGACTTGCTGACTCTCAGGGGGTTGTCCATGACTGTGACCAAAATTACTTTGGAGAGAGCAGGTCACAGATAACTAACATAAACTTTCCTGAGATTGGCTTCTGAGGGCTTGATCTCATGAAAGTTTAGTTTTCCAATTTTTTTTTCATTCCCAAAGGGCATTTTCCCCCTCTCAGCATGAAGAAACTCATCTTATCTTCTTAACTGGCCAGAACATAAACTGGCTGTTACAGGTACTGGAAGCTTTGCTCTTTGGGCAATGTTTTTACCTTGCCTTTCAGATCTGAGTCAGTGACCACAGTCTTACTCAAAATATTCTTCTAGAGGCAACATTGCATTGACATCTGAGAGTCCCAAATGAGCACATCTTTCAAGTGAAGTCTTGCTAATTCTTGTGTTTCCTCAACTGGTCACTAATATTACAAGACAATCCCATATGTTCTGTTCCCCATCCCACAGAGTGGGCTGAACATAAGCGCCCTGGAAGATCTCCTGAGGGAGCTCTGTGCTCTGGGGCTCCTGGAGTTGCTGCATGTAGTTCTTTTCTTCTTACACAAATGTGAGACATTTTAACCTCTCTGAACAAAGCCAATGATGTGTTATCTACTACACATTTATTTTTTAAATAGTGCTATTGACCTCCAACCATTTAATCATTTCTACTCTCCCAGTTTGGGCTATGGGTGCCCTAAGTGTTTCATTGCTCTTGGAGGTACCTCCATTCATAAAGAAGCCTGTTCTGCATGGTCTTCACTGGGCTTTGCTTTCTTAATTAGATGTACACTCAGGGTTTCCTAAATTCTGGGTAACATTTCATTTGACCTTCAGGTGGTTTTCCTTCTTATTAATCTATTTTTATGAGCAGTATTATGTTTTCTAGCTGAGGCATGATTCTAAGAAATTTTTAAGTATTAATTAATCTAGGGTCTTTAACATTTTAACAGTTAACCTACAAAGGTTAAATTCCCATAGTAATTAGTTGGTAGTAAAGGCAGGTTTTGAATTCGGCCAGTTTGGGTATAGAGTTTGTGCCATCACCATGCTTTATTACTGTGAAAAGGGAAGGCAGCTTTAGAGTTGGGGCTGGGAAATTGAGGTACTTCACTTCCCATGGTTTCAATATCTTTTATGATTCTGGTGTTGCAAAAGGTCCACTAGGATTCAGGGTTGTGAAAGAGACGTGAAAGGGGTGGTAAAAGTTTGATCAGACCTCCCATTGGTTTGATTTTTCCTCTCAAAACTCAGAAAATCACAGACTATGTTATAGAATGATAGAGAGCCAAGGGGTTGAGGACACTGAGAGAGAGGGGTCAGGTGAGCAGACATCCTAGATAAGTAAAGAAGAGAAGCTTCCAGATGGCTGTTGAAATGGAATGTCACAGAATGAGAATTTTTTCAGTATGTGAAAGGTGCTATTTTGCTCATGTTTAGTTAGATGAGATATGTACACCTTGGAGAATTCAAGATGTGCTGAGCAGAATCAAAGTTTTCTGACCAGGATGCCTGTGGATAAATGTAATGGTAAAGGATGGTTTGAATCTTAAAGGCGGATGGGTTGGTGAGAAGAATAATAATTTGTGGTGCAGACATCACACTCTCGGAAAGCAGGATTTCACCACCAAGTTCCAGCCAGAATATGGCCCCAGAACTAATAGTCAGTGGAGCACCTGTGGATGAACTGGTCAGGGACAGATTAGATTGATCACTCTCTGCTGTGATATCAGGCTTTTCTGCCCAAAGGACTGTTCAGGCCTCCTACTTGAGGTGACTTACCAACTAAATCTCTCTGACTTTGTTGTAGGCTGTTATGCATATCTGATTAGACTCTTCTTGTTTATGACTTGAAATAGATGGAAAAACTGTGCAATGATTTCTATGACACAATTTCAAACACAGCAAAAATCCCCAAGATCAACCCAATATAATGTTCCTCTTTTATTGCACATAAATTCTTCTGCCAAAATCAAGGACTAAAAAAGGGGTTTTGTCCTGTTTTGACTGTATTCCTGCACTTTTATTACTTCAACAACATTTTAAACTATTTATTGATAGCTTAAAACCTCTCTGAATATATTGTAAGGAGTCACTGGGCACAAGCTGTGTAAAAGAGTTATGCAAAATAATTAAAAGTCTAGGATGCTCCCAGGTCTAGTTCATTTATTTCACTATCAACAGACTCATTTTGGTACCAAGAAGAGTTTTGGTCTTCTACTCCTGTCTCCTAAATATGTATATCTCAAATTCTTCTCTTCTCCCTATCTCCATTATCGCCCCCTTTCCTCAGGCCTCCCCCATCCCTGGCAGGAACGCTGCAACAGCTTCCTAACTGGTCACCCTGCTTTTCATCTTAGCCGCGCTCATAATCTTTCTCCACACTGCAGCTAACGGCATCTTTCTAATGTAAACGTGCAGTACCTCTATGTAAAGTCTTTCAATTCTCCCATATTTTGCTTAATTAAAAAGTCTAGGGCTTTTCTGAATCTCTTTCTTTATCTCTCTAGTCTTCTATCTTAGCACAGTGTCCTTTATTTCTAGGACTTCGATTAGAACACTGTTCTGCCATCATTTCTACCCTGTTTTCTGTCACCTGGCTGACTCCTAATTCCTCCTTCGAGCTTCAGTTTGGATGCCAGTCCCTATAAAACTTATTGTCCCTTTAGACTAATTTAAGTATTCCTTCTTTGTACTCCCATGCACCCTGTGCTTACACTTCTTTCTCATTAAAATGTTCAACAGATCTTGGAATCACCTGCTTCTTCCAACAGAGTACAATGGTACCTCGGTTTTTTAACGTCTCCGTGGAGGAACATTTGGGTTTAGGAAGGCCGTAAACCTAGAAGTAAACGCTTCTGTTTTCGAGCACGCTTCAGAAGTGGAACATGCCCCACGGCTTCCGCTGAGGACAAGATCCTGAGGCCCAGCTGTCAGTAGCTGATCCCTCGGTTTTCAAACATTTCAGAACTCGAACGGTCTTCCGGAACCGATTACATTAGAAAACCAAGTCACCACTGTATAAGCCCTTTGAGGTCCATGCCCACATCATGTTCAAGATTGTATTTGTGGTGTTGAGTCCAATGCCTGGCATCCAGTAGGTCAACATATGTATTTGATAAGTTGAAAGTGATTTGGCATTACTCTGCAGCAATCTGTCTCAGTTCTTTTAGATAAACTGGACACATCAATTTATTTTATTTTTTTTAGACATAAAGCCTGTCTTTATCATGAAATAATCCGGAAGGTGCCTGACATATTAAGCTGATTACTGTGTCCCCCTGAATCAGAAAGTTCCCTGATCCAGCTCGGCAGAGACATTTGCCTATCTTACATGTCTATGGTATGTTTCTCACTCACTCAGAAATGTTCCTGGACCAGCTCTCCAGAGATACCCAGCCTGTCTTTACACCATCTTTCTCTTGCTTTTAGCTCCCATTACCCTTGGATTTCACCTCTGACTCATCACGCTTTCCTCTTGCTCACATATCCACATCGATACAGACTGAAACTTTTTCTCTAAATAGTCCTTTGTGTTTGGGTCAAAATCTGGGCCATCAAAATTCCACATATAAATCCCATTAGGTAACTTATATACAAACAGTTATAAAGCCAAAAAGTTTATGCAAATGCATGTGCTTGGGGAGAGACATGTAATCCAGGATTGGCAGGGACAGGAGAGGCTGTGCATGATTAGGCAGCAAGCATTGCAGGCGCAGAGCCAAAAGCCTGTAGTTGCCCGGCCGGGCGGGGCTCAGCGGTTGAGCACCCACCTAGGATCCAGGCGATCACCATTCGATTCCCGGTCAGGGCACATGCCCGGGTTGCGGGCTCCATCCCCGGTTGGGGGCGTGCAGGAGGCAGCTGATCAATGACTCTCTCATCACTGACATTTCTTTCTCTCTCTCCCTTTCCCTTTCTCTTTCTGAAATCAACAAAGATATATTAAAAAACAAACAAACATACAAAAGTCTGTAGCTGCCATTTCAGGATACCTGAAAATTTAATGGGTATCCCAAAACATCAATGCATTTTTACCAAAGGTTAGTCAAATTCAAAGTAAAAGATTGCAAATCTCAAATGTCTTTGAAATGTATTTTTATTTTAAACACTAGACTTAGTGTGGTGTTCACAGTATAAGGTATATAAATGTCAAATCACTATCTTGTACACTGGAAACTAATATAATACTGTATACCAATTATTCTTAAATAAAAAAAGGAAATAAATCCAGATTTAACAAGGTTCTTTTTTAAAATAACATTATGTAGCTGTGTACACACTTGTTTATAGACAGGTCTTATACCAACAAAGTTGTAAATGAGCCAAATAGGAAGTAAGGTTATCATTTTATACAGATAGACTTTTCTTTTCATCTATAGCATTGATATCTTCTTTATTTCCCCCAAGATAGCCCTTGGGTAAGTGACATTTTGAGAAGCCACCAGAAGACAGATAACAGCATCTGATTACTTTAGGATTAATCATTAGCAACATGGTTGTACTAGTGACATTGTTTATAGTGTTCAATTAAATGCCAATTTAATGACACTCCACATTTAAACAGTACTGCTGAGCTTTTATGTAGTTCCAGGCCAGAGAACTGACCAGCTGTCCACCCTTGCTGACCCACCACATGCCTTTCCTTCTATCTTTCAAGGATGCAGGTAATTGCTAGTCCTGAAGGAAACTCAAACGAGCTATTGTCTAGATGTATCCATGATGCCTTTCTTAATAGGAAATGAATTGGCACTCTTCAGAGTGCCAAGTGCCCAACAGAAACCTGGGTTTGGGTGCTATTATGCTAGGAATTTTGTTTCAGGAAGCCTTGGCTGAATACTCCACTCGACATTTGCAGCTTTTTATTAAACCTTGCGTTTTGAGAGGCGTGATGGGCTGCATTACCACCCACTAAGCAGCTGCAGGTTATCTCTTCCACCCAACCAACTCACTTGGGCTTTTGGAAATAGGGTTTTCATGCCTGAGAAGTATTTCCATTCCAAGAGTGAGAGCAAACAAACTGACCAAATGCTAATATTCAGCTACTGATAATATAAACTGCCAGCCTCTGGTAATTTGCATCTAAAGAAACCATTTTGAACCAAAGTGCTGCTACTGAAAGGCTTCCTTTGCTAATAGGCTTCTATAAATATTTAATGTTGTGCTTATTTGAATATTCTTACGTAGAAGAAAACAAAGGTGAGGTCATTTTTGCTCTACAGTCTCACTAGCTACTTGTTCATATATATTTTAGAGATGGCCTCTGAATAAAACTCAGAAATGATGCTGTATCTTGAAGATATATCATCCCATTCCCCTCCTTAGTTTAATATTTTAATTTTTAAAAATATGTCTTTATTGATTTCAGAGAGAGGAAGGGAAAGAAAAACAGAAGCATCAGTGATGAGAGCATCATTGATCGGCTGCCTCCTGCAGGCCCCCTACTGGGGGTCAAGCCCACAACCCGACATGTGTCCCTGACCGGGAATCAAATCGTGATCTGGGTCATATAGGTCAATGCTCAACTGCTGAACCATGCCGGCCAAGACCCTCCTCATTTTTTTAAACAAATATGTAGACAAGAGCCAAGCTGGTTATTTTTCCTGATGAAGATATGCAAGAGAGAGTGTCTATCTCAGAGGACTTCACAGTCTAGTGAAAAAGACATAGCAATAAATAGAAAAATATAATGGAATGTAAATAGGGTGATGACAAATGTGGTATTAAACTGGGCAATACAAGGTAGAGAGACATTCTTGTCAAAACAACACAGGAAACAAAGAATTAAAGAAACAACATTCAGAAAAAAATGTGTTAAATCGCCAATCTGATGTTATTTAGCTTTTGATTCATATAACTATATAGTCAGCTTGTAGAATATATGTTTTTAAATATACCACACATCACTTATGAGGAAAATCTGTGGAAAAGAATTGTATCAACCTGAGTAATGTGAGAATAAATATCTTTCTTGAATTCCTTAATACAATATACAGCAACATCTGACATAGAGCAATTATAAACATTTTATATAATTGAACAGTAATTATTCTTAATGAAAGGCAATCAAATGTTTTTTATTAAGAGTATATTTTTTAAGAACTTCTATTTCCATCTTTATCTCTATCATCTCCATCTCCATCATCTCTTATCTCTCTCTATCATCTCTCTCTCTCTACCTCTATCTCTATCATCTCTATCATCATCTCTCTCTCTCTCTCTCTCTCTCTCTGTCTGTCTCTATATTTCTATCTCTCTATCTCTATCATCTCTATCTCTACGTATTTCTATTTGGAGAGAGAGAAAAAGAGCCATAAATTACATATCAGATATTAATACTACAGAAGACCTCTCAAGGAATCCTATTTTATGGCAAACCACATTTTGAGAAATTCTATTTTAACTAAATTATGAGAAGAAGCAAATTATTCTTTAACACTCTGGTTTACCATGGGTACACTTTTTGTTATATATCACTTCTAACTATTCAAGTGAGAATTTAATTAAATGCTTCTTACTTGAATAAATAATCTAATAAAATGAGACCAGTGATGGCTAGTGACTGGAGGGGACTGTCTTTGGTGATTGATGGCTCTGCGAATGCAATGTTGAATCTTATTTTACATTGTATTTCGACCTTTAAGTAGTGTTGATGTCAAACAATGCCACTTTGAATCAGAATATTGAATCCGAATTTCTTGGGATGGAACATAGTAATCTGGTTATTTTTTCCTCTAGGATTTTAGATAATTTATAAGATGTCATAATATTTTTTAATTTGTGAAACACTGTCATAACTCCATGTAAAAGTTCTTCTCTGTAATTTTATTTTAACCTAGTTCCTGTATCTTATCCCTGTTTTGGTAACCACAGAATGAAGTCAATTTTGTGCTTTGAATTTGCATGCATCCTTGAAAAGTGTAGTTTTTTTTAAGGGGCCTTTTAAAAAAGATGTATTTTTTGTTGATTTTAGAGAAAGAAGAAGGAAAAAGGAGAGAGAAATATGGATGTGAAAAAGAAGCATCAATAAGCTGCCTCTTGCCCGCCCCCTATTGGCAATTGAGCCCACAACCTGGGCAAAAATTCCCTGACCAGGAGTCGAACTGGTGACCTTTCAGTGCATGGGATGACACTCAACCAACTGAGTCACACTGGCCAGGGCTGTCCAGTGTTTTCGATGTTATCTTCTTATTTTTTTTCTTAAATACATGTTATTATGTAAGCGATAATTTGCTGTAATAAACCCTCTTTCTTATTTGTTTAACTCAACACTTGTTTTAGATATATTCATATAATTGTATGTATATGTAGTTCATTTATTCTAACTGACCTATAGTTCACATTATGTATAGCTGATATTATGATTTTTAGATGTTAGTATTTGCATATTTAATTTCACAAAATACTGTTAACGGTGTCTGACTGCTGGCATTCCCAGCAGTGCCTGGTGGATTCCATCAACCTACTTTTTACAAAGTAAGAATTTTTAACACAAAACTTGTAGAAATTTCTGTAGAAGTAAATCTCTGTATTGCTTATTGTATGATGTATAATTTAATAAAAGTATCTTGTCACATCTTGTGTTAAGGAGATGCTCACTAAACATTTGTTGAATAAATTGAATTCAGTGCAGTAGACTTCAGGCTCTCACTTATGATCTGCTCCACCTTTGACAAATTACTGAATCTCTTGATTCTCTCATCTGTAAAATGGATATAATAGCACACATTTATTGGATTGTTAGAAAGATTAAATGAGATAGTGCTTGAAGAGATTTAACCAAATATTCAGAAATAATAAACATTAGTTATCATTATGGTTTATTTTTTTATTATTGTTTTCAGTGGTGCATGGAGTTTCATATGTAACTGTAAGTAGTGATATTAAGCAAGTTTTGAAAATGAAGGCAAATCATCTCTTCCTTACCGTGTTCATGGTAGTACTCCCTTAGTTTTTAAATACTTAATCTTCATAGAATACACATAACTCTCAATACATTTTTACCTGAGATTTACATAGGAAATTTTATATTCATATGTGGAAATCAAAGTACAGCCATTTTGATAAAACAAGGTGTATGAAAGTACTTAGTTATGTTTCAAATACAATTAGTAGAACTGGACAATTGCATATAGATATTTTGAAAAAAGCAGCCTGTGTGAACAAGAGACACACATGTATTGGAGATATTTCTGGTTCAAGGAGCTAGCATCGTACTCTTTGTAAATCATTCCCTGTCCATGTATTTGTCTTAAAGGTGTTGCCAGAGTGCCTTCCAAAGTTTACCCTTATTTTAACCTAGGTTCATACAAGTGCCCCACAAAATGAAAAATAATTAAAGAAAGAAATTATACAAAATAAAACAAGTACATTAAAAAAACACAGTATTGTGACAAAGATGCCATGATACAAAAAACAACTCTGTAATAGCCCTAGCAATTATTTGGTAATCCAAAAACTATATTCTAATCATTTTGCATCCAAGCCTATTTATTTAGGAGTTTTCTGTGTTTCACCTACATTTAGGAAAGAAGAGTATTTCACTAAAGTGGGTCTAAGTTTTGCAGAAGCCACAGCTTATAATATTAAGGAGGGATCCTCTTTAAGTAAAAGAATGCAAAATTATTCGGGATTTATTAGTTACAAACACACATTGCTAAGCTTCTTTCCAGGATCTTGAAAGGGACTCATGCAGGTGAGGGGCTCTGAAGTTTAAGCTTCCTCAGCTTCATAATAAATGAACCTCTGGGATTTGGGATTAATGGGTTATGCATCATAATCTTTCTCCTTTCTACATAATAGGAAATAGTTTTCCAGTTAGTATGTTGACACAGAATGTCTGATTTTCAGGAATGCATAACTGAGTGATATTAAGCAGATTCCTGTTCTAAGACTAACTATGAATAAAAAAAAATAAAATCAATGGGGGAAAAAATGACTTCAAGTAATCATAGCCAAAACTTCCTCTTTAGTTATTTACTTGAAGCAATAAGTGCCTACCAATTCTCTCTCTTTAAAAAAAAAAATATATATATATATTTCAGAGAGAAGAAAGGAGAGGGAGAGAGAGAGATAGAAACATCAATGATGAGAGTCATTAATCAGGGACCTCCTGCACTCCCCCTACTGGGGATTGAGCCCGAAACCCAAGCATGTGCCCTGACAGGGAATTGAACTGTGACCTCCTGGTTCATAGGTGGAGGCTCAACCACTTAGCCACACTGGCCAGGCTACCAATTCTCTTTCTATTTGGACTCGTTTGCTTTATTAGGTGTACCAACCTTGATTCTCAGCTTAATCAAACTGGCTGTACTTGTAAGTGACAATTACAAGGCAATTTTATTTTAATTTCCCATTGTTCTTAAAATATACTGTGTAGAGTTATTTGTGCCCCTGCCTGGACGAAAACTCATGCAGATTCCATGAAAGTTTTATTTCCTTTGAGTCAGAATACAAAAATTAACATGAACATGTTCAATCTTATGTAAAATAAATCTTTAAAGGTGAGTCCAATTTATCTTGTCCTTTCTCACTTCGTCCCTCTGCTGCTTTTCCCCATCTCACCATGGGTATTTCCTAATCACTTCCAGAATGTGCGCAGAGGACAGAAGACTAGATCAGGGAGCAGGGAAGCTCCAAGCTGATTGATACTAGACTGGCGCTTAGTGATGGCTTCTTGACCTCCTTTCCTGAGGTTTTCCCAACTGCATTTTCCTGGGCTAAGTAAATGAATCCCTCTCCCTCGTGGTCGCTTACTCCATTTTCATCCTTATGCCTCCCTCAGCTTCTTTAGGCTGTTTTTGTCCTTCAAAGAAGCCGTATCAGACAGGATCGAAGATGATCCCATGCTGGCTCCACAATCTGGTCCACGGAAACAATCATGTGTTCTCATGTATTCTTTGCCCCAACAGACTCTGTCTCCTCACATTGCACCTCTCTGCACCCTGCTTCAAAGCAGAAAGTCAGCCCACCTTTGCCCCATATATTTCCATACAAAAGTCAGAAACCAGACTTCTGCATCCCCAACTGTAAGTTCTCCTGTTGGCAAAGAATGAAGCACCCTCCCCCCTCCCCCCCATGGGGCGCTGGACAGTAGGACTCATGAGCAAATCAGCCTCTCACTATATACACAAAATTCCCTCCCCTATATTTATATCATCAATGTTGGTAAATGGTGTTGGAGGTTATGTCTTGTTTCCTACAGTCTTTGAAATATGTTAATCCTGAACTGGAAACTCACCTAAAATCTGTTTTGATTATCTTAGTACTTTATCTGAAACATCCATAAGAAATGAGAAAATAAAATACTTTTGCAAACCTCAATATATTCGGCACAGCATCTTCTAGTCTCTGAGTGGTAAGCAAGTAAGACATAGCATCCGCATTGGTTCTGCTTCCACTGATATCTTGGTACATTTAGTCATTTGTTTCAAAGGGTATCAAATATTTTATCCAGTTTGGTTTGAGTTTTTCCTGTGAGAATGAAGTTTACCATGTTGGATTACTATAAAACATCAGTGAATATTTACGATAGTTGTGTCAAATATTTTGAATAACATGATTACTGGGATCTATCTGTCTGTCTATCATCTATCTATCATCTGTCTATCTATCATCACCTATCTGTCTGTCTAATCTATATATCATCATCTATCTATCTATTATCTATCTATCATCTATTTATCTACACACTTAAGGCCCCTTTTTAGATATATCACAGAAGAAGGGTCAAGAAACTAAAAGAGAATAAAATGAAAATCAACAATCATAAAAAATAAAATGGAGGGTGTAAGAAAAGGAGACTGGATTACAAGAAACATGAGAAGATGTTTTTTACCCCTCAAAATTTAGGATCCATTACTTCTATGAGAGAAACTGTAAATATAGTTGCTTTGCAAATTATTTGTTTAATCCTTTCTTTAAATGTAAATCTCAAAAATTTAAATCATTGCATAGTATAAATTAGAAATAGTTTAAAAAACTCATTTTCCTAGAAGGAAAAGCTGTACATTTTTATACAACACCGATTCTTTTATTCTAGTGTATTCTACTCAGTATGTTAAGCATACAATAGGTGAAATTTCATTTTAAAAATATATTATTTGTTTCATTGTGTTTAGAACAGCTGACAGTTTTATTAATAGTGGGGCTATGTTGGAAATTTCTTCTTTCAAATGAATCTCTTAGTAGTAAAATAAAAAAAAATAATAAGTCAGATTCAAGGTCTCAATGGGTCAGGTAAAAATGCTACAGATTTAGAATGCACTACCTGCATATAGAGGTGCTTTGATTCTAAGTCTGATGGACAATTTTAACATAGTTAACAACTTCTGGTGGCGTTAGTTCCATGCTATCTATACACCACTAATGAGTCCCACTTTGCCTAAGTCATGCTTATACTGTGCTAAAGGATTTTTTTCCCCAACCCTGATGTTTGCTGGGCTGTTTGAGAAATGAAAATCTTTAACATAATCAAGAAAATCAAGTTTGGCACCTGCTTAAGTGGTTGTTTCACAATATGTTGAACAAATCAAGCTTAACTCTTCCGTGAATGCATTTCTGACTTTCACAGTGGACCTTGGGTGCTTATAACACAATACAGAGATGCAAGTGACACACCTGCTGGTTTATTTGAGGCAATTCTCACAGTTAATGCTATGAATAATTTTACAGTGGCATTTGGATGAGTATAGCTAATAAATCCCAGTCCACTTCTTTCTAAGTTCACTACTTAGCATTCTCTAATTTGCTGGTCTTATAGCATTTTGAAATTTAAGGATAAAGTTAAAGGACTGAGACTCTAAATTTCAACTATGAAATTAGACCTGGAGAAGATGTTAATTTGGGAATAATTTAAGATCACTTTTCACTTTTACAGGTAAGAAAATTGAGGTGATGCACACAGACTCAGTCTGTGATGGGTGTCAGAAAAACTGGTTGTGAGAGAGCATCGCGGGAACATAAACAATGCACCCGCCACTCATCCAGAGCTCTGTCAACAGAACTGAATCCAAGTACTTACAGAAGAGAGAATTATGCTTCCAATCTTAAATCATCTGAAATTTACTTAAAACAAGCATAAACTAATAAGTCATACTGCCTTAGGCCTGCTACTTTCATTCTTATTCATAAATAACACTTCACACATACTAAATGCTTGATAAATATTTGTTGAAATGAATTAAATTTATTCAAGGATAAATATAGTATAACTTATCTTTCCAGGGCTTCACTACATTAATATCAATTCATGAATTTCACTGACTCTGAGCTTCTACCCACTCAGGAATAGTATCTGTCCTTTACTTAAAAACAGTTGATTCTGAGAGTCCACAAAGCAGGTGGTCTCCAATGTGCTCAAGAAAAAGTTATCTTGTGTTGTTTTGCTTTGAATCAAGGAGCCCCACTTATATCTCTGCTCTCTGTACCTGTCATTTTAACATTGCTCCACAAGGCAGTGACATCCTGCTATCGTGGCCACCCTGCTCTACCAAATGCCAAAGGTGTTCTCTTATGAGGGATGCAGGTAGGGGAATGACTGTCCCATGTTCCTGTGAATCTTCTCTCCCCCAGCACTGCTAGGTGACATGCCCTAGTAAGTGGAGGAGCTAATATTTAAGGTTAGTCTGGTTTCTGTCTCTGAGCTACTACCTTAAGCTACACACCCTCCTCCACTCTCTGGGGATCATGCACAGAAATGCCTTTCTTCCATCTTCAGCCGAACAAACAACATTTGCTCTTAAATTTCTTGAATAGGTCTTTTGTGGTGGAACGGACTGGAAAGGGCTTCCTCTAGTTTCATTTTCTGTAAGCATCCCAGCTCTGCTCCAACTTCCAACCCAACTCATTGCAATAAAATAACAAGATTTTTTATTCTGTAATATGTATTTTATACTTAGCTTTTGTATTTTTAGGCTGACTCATTGATCTAAGACATACAGTTTTCTTTTGAAAAGCCACACGGCGCTATTCAATTGTTTGTAATTCTAAATGATGCACATCTTTTGGGATGCTGCTGCATTAGCAATAACTAACATCCCAGTGACTAAGACACTATTTTTTGCTCATGGGCGTGCAGGTCAGCTGTGATACTGCTGGGGTTGCTTGGGCTCGGAGAGAGTCAGCTGGGCTTGGATCCAGGCTGCGAATTGTATTCAGGCATGCCCAGTATTTCTTCTCATTCCAGGACTCTACCAGGTATACTTTCCTGGCAGATGGCAAAGGCACAGGTGGCAAGAAAAGCCAGTCAGGTATATTCAGTGCCTCTGCTTGCACCAAATTCATTTGGATCCCGTTAACCAGGGCAAGTCACATGGTTTAGCTCAGAGTTAGCAGGGAAGCATGGATATCCCCTTGGTCTACTGAGAGGCACGGTAATCCTGACACATGGAGGGGATTAAAAAGAACAATAATCCATTTTACTACAGTTGGGAATAATGTTAATGACAGTGGGGATGATGATGATGATATGAGCAACATTAAAGCTATATTTGCCCTGAAATATTAATCTTAATGTTAAGGACATAATTATGCCAGTGCAAGCTGTTTTCATGCCAACTGGTATGTTTGCAGGATTACAGCTTATGTTGTTGTTGCTTTTATTATTTTTATTACCATTTTTATTCTTATAGTTGTGTTTCTCTACCTTCAGTGATGTGACAGAAGAGTGAACTCTGACAATTTTGGGGCTCATGAAAAGAATGTTTGCACCCAGCTCAATGCCCTCTGCTTAGACTAAGATAAAGAAAACCAATTGGTTCTTACAGAAACAAGGATGAATGATAGCTTATCGGATCAATAAAAAAAGTATTGCCATTTGCATTACAATATGCCCAATGGACAACAATTTGCTTGGCACTTCTGAGTTTTTATGTTTCCATAGTATGCCGCATAAGTGCTTGCACTTATTTATTGCTATCAAGATAGAAGAAAATAAAAGTTACCCCATTAGTACCATAGAATTGTATTCCAATATGTTTCATCACCTGAGGGACATTCCACAAGCTGTGAAATTCTCAATAAAATTGGAAACCTCATTGAATTGTCTCACACTGAGTTGAATACCAATAAAACTACAATTTCATTGGCAAGTGCTGGCCAGCAAAAAATGGGAATCACATTGATTTACATTATCATAGCTTAATATCTTTTAACAGGCGTTGTCCCCTAGGTTCACTCCTCAAATAACTTTCTTCTATCTTTACACCTACCATTTCTGTGGTACTTCTTTCCTTAGGAATCTCATCTATTCTTGTGCTTTAAGCACCAATGAATCCTGAAATTGTATCTCCGGACCAACATTTCAGTCTCCTTGACAATCTGCCTTGGCTATCCTACAAGGAACTGAGACTTGGCAGGTTAAAAAACAAATCCATTCATTTACGTTCCTCAGTATTTCCCCAAACGTGCTATTCCTCTTGACTTTTTTTCATTTCTGTAAATAGGTCTAGTGCATTAAACTTAGAGACACCCTCCTTCTCTCACTTCTTTTATATTTAATCAGGGCAAACCCTATATCTACAATGCATCAATATTTTATTCCCACATTTCCATTTTTAGTCCATTTTCTCTACTGCAGAGCCTTCTAATTCTCGAATTCTTTGAAAAATCCTTTCAAATGTAGTTCTCAGGTTTACTTTTCTTGCTCTCTTAATTCATCTCTAAGACCCCACTGCTGATTAGGCTTCCTAAGGTGCAGTTCCTCTGCCACTTCATCTATCTTGGGGGTCTACATCAAGTGTCATTAACTCAATTACAACTTTTTCTAGTGTCATAACCCTACATAATGTCTTGGTCTTACGAATTTCCTTGTAAATTTTACTTCTCACCTATTACCACCCATCATTGATTTTTAAAAAATATATATGTCTTTATTGATTTCAAAGAGAGGAAGGGAGAGGGAGAGATAGGAACCTCAATGAGGAGAGTCACTGATCAGCTGCCTCCTGCAGGCCCCTGCTGGGGATGGAGCCCGAAACCTGAGCATGCGCCCTGACCGGGAATCGAACTGCCATCTCCTGGATCCTAGGTTGATTGATAATTTTTCAAATGTGATCAGTTTTGTGTTTGTGCCTCCATTTTCCCCTACCAGCACAAGATTAGGTGTGTCCTGATGCCAAAAAGGATGTCACTCATCTTTCATTCCTGTAATTTGTACATAAAAGATGAACTGTAATTTCTTACTAGGTTTAATCAGCAACAGCTCAACTCCAGCCTTGTGAATTTGCACTTTATTTTGTAGAAAAACCAATATCCTTATTTTTCTCCCAGTGGTTATGCAATTGAAGAATGGCCTAGGGTCACATCAATGTACAAGAACACAAGTGCACAAGTAACTATTGATATTCTTTTGCTTTGATTTATTGGAAAGCACTTTTTCCCTAAACTGAGGAAGACATTAATGTCCTCTGTTGGGATAAAGTGCCTATTAAAAATATTGGATATTGTTCTCACTAAAGAAGATTGGACCAGAAGCACCTGCTATTGACAGATGTGGTATAAGTTCCTTCCACAGAGTAGGTGTTATGTATATTTTGAACAAATGCATTTGGACGTGTTTTTGGTAAAATTAAATGAGGCATCCCACTTTGCCTTCAAATTTGGTAGGACCTGGATTTGCAGAAGAAAAAAGGGAGATATATAATTTATATACCCAATAATTCTTTAGCTGAGTATCCTCCACAGTTGCTGTTTTCTGTTTCTCTTTATTACCCAATCTAAACCAACTTGAACTGTTTCTCCCATGAGACTTCACGTTGAACATGTGCTGAATCTTGCAAGCATATTTGCTATGAGAATAAAAATAAACATGGTTCGTTTGAGATGATCTCTTATTTTCTTGGCTATTTTTTAGGTTGCATGATTCTAACAGTACATACTCTCCCTCAGCTTCTAGTTCATGAATTGACAGTAAATAAACCATGACACTCTGGTGCTAAAATGGACAATTCAGCAATTAAAGAGACAGAAAATGGAGATAGCATATTTACTTTAACACTGTCCGCATTATTCTAAACCTCCTAACAACAGTAATAAAATATTTTAAAAGAGTTTCCAGATGCGGTAGAAATTTAATTTTCTTCTCAGAAAGGGGAATGTGTACATAACTCACCAGAGAAGGCAGGGCTTATAAGTTATTCAGTTCTTATTGTGATAAAATTGGGATACGGAGTAATTCATTTTCCCTTTCAATGTGGTTGATACACATAAAGATAAATAATTGAAGCAAAAATTAATGTGTGAGCTACAAATTGTTACTTTGGGAAATATAAAATCTTGGTGGTTTCAATATTATAGATCAGAATCTCTCTCTCTGTTTTCGTCCTCATCAAGCAAGCGGCTTTGTGATGCTCACGTTGAGCCAGCGGTGAGTAGGCGGGTAGGCCAGGCAGCAGGGCCCAGCCTTTCCTAGGCTGCGTGCACACCAGCCGTGAAGCTGAGCACCTCGCCCACCTGTGGGGTGAGCTTTTCAGGGAGTCACTACCCATCTTTGCCTTATTAACTGTGTAAGCCACTGAGTGCTTCCTAGTGTACAGATCTGGGAGGTATGGGTCACACTGTCCCTAAAGAACTGGTTTGGGCTGATGTCTGATTCCAGGCACAGTGTTGCAGCAGATAGTCAGGAAACAAGATCTCTACACAGCCATTTCCGACATCAAGTTTAGTGCGAAAGATGTTGCTCTATATGTAAAGTATAATTATGTTTTTAAAAAGTACTCTTTTTCTTATTATAAAAGTAATTCATGGATTTAGAACCCTGGGAGATTTTTCACAGGAAATAGCATTTCCCATTCCATTGACAAGGCTGCAATGTGTTTTATTTGATTTCTTTTGCTATGCATGTGCATACATGTATGTATATGATCGTAGGTGTGTGCACTGACTATTGCATTTCAATATACGTATGTATACATATATATGTATACATGTATGCCTTTGAATCTTGCATTTTTCCTGTTACATTGTTATTGGAAATATTCCCATGTCATTAATTGTGAGAAAACATTACATGAATGACTGCATAACAGTCCAATGATAGATACAATCTGATTCATCTATCCATTCCTCTATTATGAAACATTGATTTTTTTTTTCTGTTTTTATTATAAATTCTGCTGTAGTGAATTAACTTCTAAGGAAAGTTAATTTTATATAAACTATAGTGAACTATCTTCTCTGAGTTTACTGTATTCTACCTAGCATATAGTTTTCATAGCAAAGACAGTTCTTTTTATTAAAAATACCTAACAATACTCCTTGTAATACATATTATTTACAAGTGAAATTACTTGCCACTTATTTACTTATTTATTTATTTATTTATTTATCTATTTATTTCTCATCAGAGGATATTTTTTCCATTGATTTCTAGAGAGAATGGAATAGAATGGAAGGAAGAGAGGAGGGGGGAGAAACATTGATGTGAGAGAGACACGTCGATTAGCCACTCCCTCATGTGCCCTGACTGGGGACAGGGAACCTGCAGCTGAGGCACACACCCTTGACCAGGAATTGAACCCGAGACCCTCTTTCCGCAGGGTGATGCTCCCACCACTGAGCCAGACTGGCCAGGGCCCCTTGCCATTTCTAAAACCCTAGCTCCTTTCCTCTCAGTTTTAGTTCCCTTTATTCGGCTGTGTTTTTCTGACTGTTCAATGCCTCCTATCTAAACTTCTTCCTTCTAGGCCTCCGTAACAATGTCTTTTGTAGGCTGACCTCCTACATAATGAACGATTTTTGTTTTCCAACACTCTCACTTTGAGCAACACCCAGCATGTAGTACTCAGTCTTCTCTCTGGCCTGATTTTTTCCCTTTAATCCTTCCCCTAGGGGAGATATATATATATATATATTAAATATATCTTTATTGATTTCAGAGAGAGAAAGGGAGAGGGAGAGAGAGAGATAGAAACATCAATGATGAGAGAGTCATTGATCGAGCCCGCAACCCGGGCCTGTGCCCTGACCAGGAATCGAACCCTGATGGCCTGGATCCTAGGTCGATGCTCAACCGCTGAGCCACGCCCGGCCGGGCCACCCCTAGGATATTTTTTCCATTGCTTTTTTTCCAGAGACAGTGGAAGGGAGAGAGAGACGCACACACAGAAACATCAAAGTGAAAGAGACACATCAGTTGGTTGTCTCCCCCACACACACCCTGACTGGGGACCTGGGATCTCGCCTGCAACGGAGGTATGTGCCCTTGGCCGGAATCGAACCCATCAGCCCGCAGACCGACGCTCTAACCACTGAGCAAAACCAGTCAGGGCATCTCTGGCCCTTCTCACTTGAGAAACTCATTCATTCTGAAGACCTCAGTAACCAACTCCATGTGAATGAGACCTGTTTTCGTTGACACACATCTCTTACAGTTGGGAAAGACCCTGGAATCATAGAACACACTATATGATTTTCCCCTTATTCCATATGCTTAATGTAATACTATCAGCACTGCCAACAGCAATGCTCAGGGGCCATTCACCATATAAACCAAGTAATGCGCAACTTACTTTCTATTCATCTACTTTAACCTTCCTGAAAATTCCATGAGATGGGATGGTGTTTTTTATTTCACAAATAAGGAATATGATTCCCAAGGTACTAAATATTTTGCCGAGGCCTATCTGACCCTAAAGAGCAGATAAACCTACTACACTATCCATTTGCATGTTAAACCATGCATTGCACGCAGGACATTGCCATATTTACAAATAGCTCCTTTGAAAATCAGTTGTTTTTTTCTTAATAACTAATACAAAACTCAATATAAGGCTTAACCCTGGAGTTCAACGATGGTCCTGAGAGAAACCAATTCAGAATTTGAACCTGAAATGTGAGATGATAGATGGTCCCCTTGTTAAATGTTAATGGTTCCTTAGTCCCACACTTGAGGGCACCCCTTTCCAATGCACAAGGCACGTTTTGTTTCCATTACCCCATTCTCTTCTTGCTAGACCTCAGCCAGTGCAGCTGGATACTGGGTGTGGACTGGGCATTTCGATGAGTGAACAACACGGCCACAGGTCTGCAGACATGTAGAACTATGGGGCTCAGCTTTGCTGGTGGTATGAGTCCATTCCAGGAAAAACGTTCTGTCTGTCCTGAGCTAGGCAGCTCCCGTCACCTCCTTGGCTTACTTCTTATGGCTCCAGAAGGCCTTGCTTTCTCCTTCCACCAAGATTGTCACTTTTGACTAAGATTTCTCTCCTGCAGAATGTGGTCTCACTGTCATTCATTCTCCTGATTAAGAAAGAAACTCATGACTCTTTTGTAGTTTTTCCTCTAGGCAGGTTACTTTTACTGTTAGCAACAGAGAAACAACACAAATTTAATTTTTAAAAAAATGTGGCAAAAATTCTACTCTAAGGGTGAGGAAGCCCTAAGTGTGTAGTCCCAAGGCAATGGGGTCTAACTGTTAACAGCATCAGCTTTGAGTGTAGACCTGGACTTGGTCCCAGCTCTGTCACCTGCCCAAGTGGCCTAACCTTTCAGCGACTCGATTCCCTCATGTTTACAATGGAAAAGCTGAGTAATTCAGCTAGATTTCATAGCATAGTCTCCAATTAATGTCTTCTTTGTTTTGTAGCGATGAGCAAAAAGGGAAAGGGGAAAAAGGAGGCCTGGTAGTAGCCAAGTGGAGTAGTGCTCACTACTCAGCCAGCTGGGGCGCTGTGGGACTATATAAGGTCAGTAATTGCTTCCCAGTTACTGTCAGTAAATACATGCAGTTTTGTTGATTTCAAGTCTATTAGCCAAAGATAATTATTGCATTTTAAAGTGTATTAAAATTGTCCTTAACTTTGTCAAACTGCTAAACTTGAAAAATGCTAGTATAATTTTCACTTCAAAAATCAGGTTATTTCCTTGATCTTTCCTCACATTCTTTTTCTTCCTTGCTGGTTGCTGAACTTTGTATTACCTCCTTAATTTTGCATCTTTGTTTCCTAGCATACCCTCATTTGCATTTCTAAAATCAGATGTTCCTTTCATATAACACAGTATCCTAATTAAAATATTAAAAGCTGCTTTTTGAATGAAGAGAATTTACATTGCCACGAAAAATGCTCTGAGTGATGCAGGATGTTTTCTTTCTGTATTTCAAAGACACCGTCTCTCTAGATTTTTTTCAAGTTAGGAAGTTAACCCTCTCAGTCCTTAGAGAAGAAATGCAAAGTGTGGGAGAGAAACAAGCAGCGGAAAGAACTGTGACAAAAGGAAAATGTGGAGTTCACAGTAAAATTTTGAAGAAAAATATTTTAATGTGCTTATTTTCTAATGAACTCCCACCAAGGTGTCTTGTTTTCTTGAATGACTGATTTTTTCATTTTTTTGGCCTTTCCATGCAGAGTAGAGCTCATCACACTGCTTGGTTCACAAGCTCATTCTTCTCCTTAGTCTGCAGAAATCCTTTCTCTTGTTCCACTTTCCCTTTTTCCTCCCCTGATCTCCACACTCATCCCAATCAAGTAAACCTTTAAAAATCTCCTATAAATATCTATGTGTGCCTTTGCGTTTTATAGTAACTAACTCATGCCTTATTCTGTATCCTACTCTCCTTACTCAACGTTATGATTTGGAGGTGTGGGTATGATCGCTCAACGCACCTCGTATTTTGTTGCTTTTTAGAAACACTCCATTCATCACTCTCACCCTGACTTTAGGAACAGACCCGAGGTGTCCTCAGCTTCCCCCACCCACCTGCAGAACCCCAAGAGGCATCCTGGAGGAGGCATGTGTGACCTTCAGACTCGAGGGCATTTTCTAAAGCCTTCAGTACAGCTTTACAGAAATGCTGGGCCAGTCTGCCTCTAGAAGGCCTCTCTCCTCGCTTCTGCAGAAGCACCCAATGCAATGCCACGCTTCTCTTGAATTTTGTGATTGTAATGGGAATAAGTGATAAATCAACAGGCCTGAGGCTTTGTTTCCTGAGTATTTGATGTTGATTGGAAGCTCCATTGTCTGTAAGGATTAAGGGAGTGGCGGAGCCAGGAGGATGGGGCGGAGGGTGAGTCGTGGGAAGGAGCCAGTTTGAATCAAAAGGAAGGAAAGGAGCAAAGGTCATAGTAAAGAAGTGAAGTTTCAGCAGTTACACCTAGAAGAGTGTTTTTACATGGCGAAGTACATGGGTGATGTTAAAACTTTGTTAAAAACAAGGATCTTCTACTGCATAATTTTTCATCAATTAAGGGATTCAGTTTTTCTGTTTTTTTCTTCTCTTTGCTATGTGGCAAAAAGAGAAAACTAAATCGATTTCCTCATTCCACTCTCTCGTGGTAATCAGCCCTACCCTGCCTGGGGGATACTTGGTCACAACTCCTCCCTAAGGTTTTTCATAGCTTTTAACCCTAGTTTTTCAGTTTTCTTCCTAATTTTGTAGCACTCTAGTGTTGGGCTATGTGAGTGTGTCAGAAGCTTGGTTAATTTTCTTTTATTAACTAATCAAATTTGTAGATGACCAAATGCTGAGAGGAATCGCCAATTTATTCAGTGAAAGAATTATGGTTTAAAAAATTCTTTTGGAATTATTTTGAAAAAAATTCTTTCTGAATTATGATTCAAAAACATATTGACTTAAATGAAACAGTCAAAATTCAACTTTGAAGCATTTAAGTATATCTAGCATTTGAAGAAAGTTTTAATATTCTAAAAATTTAATCATGCACATTTTTTATACTAAATATCACAAACATAAGTGATGAAGAGAACTATTATTGAAGAAGTTGCATTGTAAATAAATACACAAAATTGGCACATAATAACATTCTTCACAGGAAAACAAAAAGTATCTGAGTGAATGGTAGATGTTAAATGTGGAGAGAGGGAGAGAGAGATTCTGAGACTGGCTGTAGAGAGGAATGGAGACTTCTTGATTTCGGCATCTGGGAGTGATTTTAATGTTCTATTCTGGCTAAATCTCTTGTTGCACCTGTCCTGCTGCAAACAATCACATGCATGCCTGCTAGACATTCTCCCTATGAAATCCCTACTCTTTATTCTATTATAAATACCCTCAATTATTGTTTTGTACCTAAGTTAACTTATATTTCCTTATTATTGTTTTACTATTTCAATCTTTAATTTATTTTTTCCATTATAGACACTCTGTCCACTAAGTATTTACAGTTTGAAAAGTATAAAAATAGAAGACAACAGAATCCTCTATGTAGAGTCATATTCCCCAACATAATCAGAATTAAATTGTTTGATATCTCACCTACGTTTAAAACTTTATTGAAATGCATTTATGACTTTTTTTCTCCTAGGAGCTTTTTTGGGGGTCTCTGATTTAGACTAATTCTACATAGTGTTCTCTGAGGCACCTTGTAATTCCCCTTCTAAGACTTAAAGCATCTTGCTTCAAATATCTGTTTAGTTGTCTGCATTCGTTCAGCTTCCCACCCCTGTCCCCATCATGACCAGGCTGAAGACTCGAAAAATGCAAAGGCTCTTCTGCCTCACTTATCACTGTATTCGCAGCAACTAATAAAGCACTGTGCACATAGTAGGGTTAATAAATATTTGTTCCACATAAGAGGAATGATAGTAAAAGTGTATATCTTCTTCTTGCAAGTAACATAATAGCAAGAGTATTTCTCTATGTTACAGTATTTACTTTTAAGTATTTTTATGTGATTCACCATCTGCTCATTGCATAAAAATCAACTGCAAGATTGTTGGACTCTGACTTATGTTTATCACCACTATAAACCAAGGTTTTTAGCAGTGCAATCTCCCTCATCAGTTTCTACTATATCTTACTTTCTCTGCACGTCTGTAAACTGCAGCTAAATCTTTGTTTAAAAGAGACAGGAGCAAAGTTCTAATTCAAAGACTAATGAACATGGCAGAGCTAATGAGAACAATCCTAAAACTTTCTCTGTGGTTTTTCATTTGCCTGTTGGCTGATTTTGTAATTTAATGACATCACAGTGAGCACGAAAGATCTCCTTCCTTTCATAAAGTGTGGCCTCTGTTATTCTAGTGAAATTTAAAATTCACTTTCTGAATCTAATCACTAATTTTACATAATAGTGTTGAAGAAATTGTCTATCTTTAAATTTGTTAAATTTGTTATTTAATGTCTGGCGATAATCATTTATTCATTAACTAATATTATTATGATTAACTACAGTATTATGTGAGGTTCTGAGGCCAGATTAGTGGGATTGGCAGCCACGTAAACCAAATTTGTGACACATATCAAGATCAGAGTTATTATCAAAAATATGTACAGTATGTTAAGAGATGATTCTATTCTGTGTGGGCCTTTCATTTTATGCAATGGTTTCTGGGAAGCTCAGCAATAGAAGCTGTGGCCTGAGACTTAGATAAAAATTTGCTTGACAGGTAAGGGAAGATTTATCATATTTTTAAAATAATTTTTATACTTAAAGTACATAGCAAGGGACAAAATCTTGCCTTTTCTGAAAGCGATTCAAATATTCAAGCAAGTTCACTTTATATAGTTTAAACAGGAGAGAATTTTAATTTAAAATTAGAAATCTATATTTTTAATATATAAAATGTAAGTAATCAGTATAAAAACTATCAAGTGTGGAAATCCGTAAAGTATTGCCTCTTGAATCATTTTCAAAAAGTGTGTGTGAAAGCTTAATAAATTACCAAGCAACGATCAATTTCATATCAGAAAGGGACTTCTTTACATCTCGGAGAAGATTAAAGCTAGATTGTCATTATTGTCAGTGAAAACATGAATCAATGTAAAATATGGGTTTGTTTTTTGTGGGGGGTACTGGAATCATATCTCTTTCAGTTAGGAGTTCTGGGTCTTTTATGCAAATATTCTTACCTGAATGTATCTGAAATATCCTTTTAAAATCATCTTCAAAGTAAGGACAGATCAAAGTGCAGAATCTTGAATCAAAACAAGCAATGCCTTTTTAAAAACTCTTATTTTTGCTCTAGTTCAAAGCATGTTAATAAATGCTATCTCCTCAGCATCATTACAGAGAAGCACATTTCACATCGGCCCTTGCAAATGCTTACCCTGAAGAGCAAGAGGGACTTGTAAAAAACAGGATTGTAGGAAACTGTACTGTTTTATAAATTGAAGAAGAGCAGCAAATAGTAACTGTAAGAAGTGATTAAAGGTACATAATGGAGCCACATCTAAAACCTTCGTGCATAGCTTTGTCCTAGCACTTAGCACTTCGGATTGTGGTGAGATGTTTGTATTTCTTTTCTGTTACATAAACCTGTACAGGACGGTACAATGTCCTATTTATCCTTGTTTCATTAGCACCTAGAACAAATATCTGTCTCACAGTAGCTCCTTAATTAGTGTTTAAAGAACTAAAAAAAAAAAAAAAAAAACTCCCTTTGATAATGGGGTGTTTTTAAATACCTATGTCATGGACAAGATAGAACTTTGCCTCTTGATTAATTTTGTCATATGAATAATCTGAAAGGACTTGTAAGTGGACTAATCAAATAATTTTTACCCTGGGTTATTTTTCCACCCATTTAAACAATTGCATATATTTTACCTTAAAGTATAAAAACAACTTAAAATGACATCATCATAGTAAAGCTATGAAGCTTTCTCTTACCTTTAGTTTCCTTTGAAAACACAGTCAGGTTTCACTAATATGAAAGAATTTATAAGTTGAAATTAGTTATGAACTAGAGTTTAAATAAATTACACAAGGCTTTAAATAAATCAGAAGTCCCCAAATGAACATGTATTCTATTTTTACATTATTTTTAAAGAACTTAAATGAAATAACTGAATTACTGCTGTTTCATATGGAATAAAATAAATTCTTAGATTTGCTCTATAAAAATCTGCTGCATATTTATGACAATATCAACATTTAATAAGAATAGTTACAGCCAAACATACCACACATGGATATGCTTTGAAAAATATTCTATAGACTTTTAATAAAGCCTAAATATTGGTTTCTCATAAGATTGTCTCATGAGATGTCCCTTGGAAATAAAAATAACTAAATAAAACTAGAACTCTGTGGTGAGATTAAGACTCAAGTGGTCATAATTTATTTATGACCTGTCTAATCTGTGGATAATTGAGAGTTGTTGTTACAGAATTACAATGGTGTGGAAGGAAGTTTCTGTATTGAAATTGTTACCTTGCTTTCTTCCTTGTAGGAACAGACTATAAACTAGTCCTGAAATTAGGTTGTTTGGTCTGAGAATATCATTCCAATATCTATTCACCATAAATTAAATGTTGTTCATACTTAGTTAATGTGCCAAAAACAACAGAAAATATTTTACTTGATTTCCAAATAAGAAAAAAGCAATCATAGTTTCCATTTTATGAATAAGACTTTATAAATGTAGAAGTAGAGATCAGAGGTCAACTTATTCCCAGATGTATGTTTATGTCTGCAATGATATTGACACCTTTTACATCTATGTCTACATTATTGGCATCCACATTTATACTACATCTACGTCTGTATCTCAAAGGAGTTTCCTGAGGCCTCGTAAATCTGGAACCATGTTAACAGCAAGGAGCACAATTTATCTGGCTTCTAAATCCATCCACACAATGTAGGAACCCAGCCCTCTACAAAAATATCTCAATCGTTTCTGGGATTCTCCAGTGTCTCAAAGGTATGTACAGTCCCTTCATGTTCTCCTGCTCAGGCCGTTTCCTCACTGGTTATTCCCTGCAGAGCTGGTTAGAGGCAGTATTTCTCCAAGACTCTGACCTTCAGCACTCTCCAGAGAAGGTCAAGGTCTTGTCAAAAGAGCAGGTTCTTTGTGCTCCCAGAGCTGCAAAACCTCAACTAAGGAAAATAAAAATAAAGTTACCTAAGAAAATAATCAATATAAGACTGATTCAAAAGCTAAGTTGTCAAAATATACAAAATACATTTTATTGCATATACTCATTAATTAAAATAGAGTCTGAGTTTATAGTACTCAGGATCACTTCTAAATTCAGAAAGTGAGGAAAGATGGGGTAGAAAGCTATCTAAAAGGTCATAGAAGCATAGAAGTAATGGCTCAGTAAGTGTTGGTAAAATAAAACCTATTATATGGTCTCCAGAATGAAAAGCTCCTCAAGGGTCTTTGTGAAGCTCTTGGGGAACATAAAAATGTGTTCGTAAGATTTGCGGTTTGAGGTTACAGGGACTCAGGGGCAGGAGAGAACGTGGGCACATGGGATTGAGCAGAAGGCCTTAGGTGGTAAACAAGAACTTGTTAAGTACCTGCTGTGATGCATTCTTTGGAAAGTTAGCTCTGTTGGTTATGGGATGATGCTAAGGAGCCCAAGGCTGAGTATCCCTGTTGACCTCAGGTCAGTTAGGTGTGCTCTTCGGTGGCGTCAAATTACAAGAAAGGCTTGGCAGGCTCTTCACACGAGCTGCTTGGGCTTAGGGTACAGAGTGATCGTGAGAACTATGGGGGCTAAAAGAGAACTGTGGGGGCTAAAAAATGCATTTTCTCACATTTTCTAAATCCTACTACCTAGGCTAATAGTCAGATTAACAGAGAATTAATGGGAGAAAATGTCCAAAGTTTATGATAGATGTGAATGCCAGGGGGTGTCATAAGGTATGAGTCTCCAAAATGCATTGGGCAGTTGAGGTTTATATGTCATCATGGACGGAGGAAAGAGGGGCAGGGGTCTAAGATTTCAAAGGAAATCAACAATTTACAGGAAGTTGAGGAAAAGCTGAACATACATGGCAAAGAAATTCTCCCTAGGCAATCCAGAAACAATGGGACACAGACTGATCCAGATAACAGGCCCCAGCTTGGAGTCTTCCTATATACCATACTTAATTCAAATCAGGCTAAGGTGAGTATCTTAAGATTTCCTTCCAGAAATAGGTCTTTTCAACAATAAAGATAATTTTTTTAAAAAGTCCTACAAATATTCATATACTTTAATTTAAGAATCTCTCTTCTGAAAATTTAACTTGGAAAATAATTTGATAACTAGAAAAAGTTACATATATATATATATATAAATTTATTGTAGAGTTGTTTATGTCAGGCAAAAACTGAACGCAAGCTAAATGAAATGTCAAATCACAGAAGAATGACTTTTTCAGTTTTAGAACATTACTGTATAGAATGTTATTCATGAACAAAATGAAATATAATTATGGCAATTTAAGGGGAATATAGAAAAAACTCATGAGAGAATGCTAGAGAAAAAACCAGTGTGAAATGTTAAATACGTTATGAATATGACTTTTGAATATTTTAATACGAATATAGTTATTTGAATACACACACAAAAAGGGAAGCAAAAAACATATAAGAACCTAGTTGCAAAAGAAAATATTTGGGTTCAAGCGGTGGCAAGAAGTGTATTCTATAGACGAGGGCTGAGATATATAGGTTCTGCCGTCACACAGACATGGTTTTGAATTTTGGCTCCTCCATTTATTAGCTACATGACCACACATAAATTACTTTAACATTCTGTACCTCAGTCTGTCCATCTGTAATTCTGTGATAATAAGGATTATGAATCTAAGAAATCATTCTATTATTTTTACTCTAGTTATAAGGATTATTAACCATTACCCTATGTACGAGGTAATTCTAGCTTCATAAGGATGTTTGGCTCTTGAATGAAATAATTTATGCAAAGGTACTGACCTGGTACTGGTACTCAATATATATTTGTTGTTATTGGAGCAATGAGAATAGCCATTATTATTATTTTTGCTATTAGTGATATGTATTTTTCTAGTTTTCACTCTTTGATCTTAATGATCTCACCAAATGTTTAAATGCTTACCCTTAGGCAGGGGTCAAAAGCATACACTTCAGAATCAGGCATACGTGGGTTTGACACAAGCTCTGCAATTCCTTAGTTTTGCAGTAAAGAGAATGTTACCCATCTTCTCTGTCAGTCTCTTCATCTGTAAACAACCACTCGTGTGGTTGTTGCACAAATTAAAAGAAAATAATCTTTGTAAAGCACTTGGGAATTATTTGGTAAATGGTAGTTATTTAACTTAAAATTTACAATTCCAGTAGACAGTTGTATACGAGATGAAACTTATATACTGCAGTTGAGAAAACAGGGATATAGAGAGTCATGAAGCTGCCCAGCCACAGTACTAATAAGAGGCTGAGTCAGAACTTTAATTCTCTTTGTCTCACCTCAAAGAATAGGTTTATAATTGATATAGCATACTGTGGCTATTTTTGACTATGGCCAGCCATTGCTATAGCTACATCAATTTGAGGGGGGACATAGTAAATGGAGGGCTGGAAGTACAGCCCTCTGCAGTCCTAGCCTATAGGAGAGGTGTTATTGGGGGATGTGGGAAGTGGAGGAGCCTGGGCCTCACAAATGCCATCCTGTTTTGCTTGTCAGTAGGGCCCCTGTGTCTCCAGCTGCAGGGTCGCCTATTGTCCTGGCTTCCCACCAGCACAGAGGCATCCACGCTGGGTAACCCTAACTGGTGTATTGTGCACCCTCGCCACTTCTTTCCGCTCACACTCATATGGCCAGCAGGGTTCAAGGTAAGGAACCTGAGCCATCGGAAATACCTACCCAACTTGATATTGAATGACAACTGCTCAACTGTTCCTTCCCCAGCCCAGCAGGAATGGACTGCCCAGGCTCTGGTTCCTTCTCTGTAGCGGAATTCCTCACCCCTCCCTCTTCCCAGGTCTGGGAGTTAGAAAAAAAAAAAAAAGCTTGAAGGCACTCCTACTAACTGGCATCACGGACAAAAAGAGACACAATTTGCCCAGCTGGCATGGCTCAGTGGATGAGCATTGACCTATGAACTAGGAGGTCGTGGTTTGATTCCTGGTCAGGGCCTGGGTTTCTAGCTCAGTCCCCAGTAGGGGATGTGCAGGAGGCAGCCGATCAATGACTCTCTCATCATTGATGTTTCTATCTCTCTCTCTCTTCCTTTCTCTGAAATCAATAAAAACTTTTTTTTTTTTTTTTTTAAGGAGAGACAATTTTACTACCTGTCTCTGCCAGTTGACTTTGTGTAAAAAAATAAAATAAATAGCAGCCCTTTGTAAGGTAGCATAAAAAGACACATGACATTTAAATAAAAATGTTGTTAGTGTCTTAGCTTGTAAATGTTAAGTGGAAGTATATTTATTCAGATATTTCCTCCTTGTATATATTTTGAATCCACACTCAAATGTTTCCCTTTATATTCTGACTCCCATACCTTTTTCCATGTGTAATCACGTCAATCAGTTTTTCAGCCGAAGGCAGTGACATGCGGACAGAAGCGGAACACAACACGATCTGGTCTCCAATTTAATCTGCTTTTTGCTGCTCTCAAAGTTTGGATAAATTATTTTCTTTTAAAACTGGGAGTGAAAGCCTCATAAAGATGAACCACAGTTAAATAATATTGTGGGGGCTCAGGATGCTAGAGATGAGCAGTATTTCCATCATAACATCTTAGCTTGAGGAGGAAGGGTTCTTGTAATTGGGGTTGTGAATGTGTCTTTGATGTGGGTGAACTTGTTTTTGGAACTTCCTTTCTTCCCATGATTTTATGAATCAAAATGTAATGAGTTTTTATTTTCTCTTTCATCCACGAAAGTTTTCTCTTTTCTTTTCTGCTCATAATTTTTCCTTCCATTTCTTAATTATTTGGCTCCCACCTCTTTTCTTTTCTTTTTTCTTTCCTTTTTTTTTTTTTTTTTAAACGTTGGCACAGGAAGGGGAACTGGTCTGTGTGTGTGTTTTTTTTTTTTTAAATATATCTTTATTGATTTCAGAGAAAGGAAGGGAGAGGGAGAGGGAGAGATAGAAACATCAGTGATGAGAGAGTCGTCATTGATGGCTGCCTCCTGCGTGCCCTAGACTGGGGATCAAGCCCACAACTTGGGCATGTGTCCTGACCAGGAATCGAACCCTGATTTTCTGGATCCTAGGTTGATTCTCAACTGCTGAGCCACCCCCGACCAGGCCCGCCTCTTTTCTAGGTTATATTCCCTCCACTGTAAAGTTCATAGCTATAAAAAGGCCCAACCCTTCATTCCTATCTCTGAATTCTCCCTTGAGAGACAATGGCAAATCTCCAAATACCTACCAAAGAGTACTTGAGTACCTTATTGTCACCTGACATTTAACACTGTCAAAACAAAATTCATTAATTTTCCTCCACACCAACTTTCTTGATGTTTTCGTATCATCATGCTTCTACCCACAGATGCAAGCACTCTATACCTTATCTGTTCATATTTCTTGTGTTTCTGTTTTTCTCTATCAAATTCTATAAATTATTGATTCTATTTTTTCTGCTTTATAGTGTCTTTGAGATTTCTATCTTTCTCCTAGAATAATTGGAGAATTATATTTAACAAGTGGAAATATTAATATTGCAAACTTATGTTTGAATGATGTGACAGCCAGCCTCCAAGATGGCCCCTGATGATTTCTACTGCCTAATATTCATGTTCTAGTGTAATTTGTTCCCACATTGTATTGGGCAAGTCTGAATGGTTAATAGAGCTTGGTGGAATTGATAGCATGGCACTTTTGAGTGTCTGTTTTAAAAGACACTATAGTTTCCATCTTGGCCATGCCTTCTCTCTTGCCCTTTTCTCTTGGTTCACTTTTGCCATGTAATAAGCCCTGTGGAGAAGTCCATATGGCAGGGAACTGAGGCCCACTGCCAACAGTCAAATGAGTGAGCTTGGAAATAGATCCCTCGGCTCCAGTTAAGACTTTTGATGATTTCAACCCTAGCAGTTTGTAGCCTTGTAAGAAGCTCATCACCAGAGACATGTAGTTAAGCATCTTCCCAATTCCTGACCTACAGAAACTGTGTAAGTTCTAATAATAAATGTTGGTTTAAGATAAGTTTTGGGGACAAACTGTTATTTATCAATAGATAACAAATACAATAACTTTCTAACATCAATAGAATATTTATATGACTAAATTATCTTGAAGAATGAAAGACTGGAGAAGGGTTCAGCAGAGCTCTGTTGGGGTCACTCAGTCCTGGGGAAAGAAGTCTGTCCCCTGAGTTGAGAGAAGGCTCAGTGGCCCTGGAAACATGAATAATCTATACCCCCCAAGGCTCTGTTGAAAACAGTTAAGGATTAAAGGCATAGGAGATGTTAAAGGTTGTCTAAGTTAACCCAAAGCGAGCAACTCCTCTGCAGTCTTTTGACAAGTGACTAAAAGTATCTAAAAGAAAAATAAGAGATAGACTTAAGATGTTTGAAAGTTATGTGATGGCTTCAGTAAGGACCCAAATAGCAGCTCAAGCTCTGGTGAGAATGAGAAAAAAGTTGCTTCTTTGCCTTTTAATTTCACAACTAAGCGTTGACAGGTCTGTACCTATGTAGATGATAAATCTGGTGAAGCTACTGGCACAGTGTGTGGAATAGCTGGTGTACAGAATGTTTTTCCCTCTAAAAACAAAGAGTTCTTGCAGTGTTTCATGTTCAAGAATAAATTCATCAAACTCCAAGAGTTTGGGCCAGATTTCAGATAACAGGTAAGCATCCATCCAAGAAAGCAAGATTCCCTCGGAGACAGACTTAGTTGCTAAGCTAGCAGCATATGCTCCGTATCATGCCACCTTGCAGGATCAAGTGAAGACTAAAGCAGCATCAGTCTCTGTGGAAGTTTGGATGAGGTAACGACTTTAGCAGTAGCTTTATGAGGTTAGTTTCTGGCTTTAAATAAATACTCATTGACCTGTTTGGGCAAAACTCAGAAGATGTGAGAATCCGTGTTCCCATGGAGACTCCAGCCTACCTACCGCAGTTTTCTGGACTGTGATTCTGTAATTATGAAATCTGCAAATTGTAATGCTCTATTAAGATATTAACAATTGGAAATGAACAAAGGTCTGGACTTCTGATACAACATATGTGGTTCTGACTTTCATCGCGTTGGTTGATGAGCTGACAGTGGGGGCACATCTTGCCTATCCTAGAACCGTTCAACAAAAATTGGAAAGCTTTTCAAGGGGAATGACTTGATGCTGAACGCTTCTGCCTGACTTTCAAAAGAGTTCCAGGACAGGATGTGTGCAGGTCTTTCAATCTTTGAGAGTAGAAGTGTTTGACAAGGCCTATTATGTCAAACATAAGTAGCCATGGTGGAAAGTGTTATTGGAGAAAGATATACACCCATGCAAAAATAAAGTGAGGGTAAAGCTGGAACCCCATTAATTCATCATTCTGTTGATCTTGAGGTATAAGTCATTGATTCAACACATATGCTATTATAAAAAAATAGGATGGGCATTTTGATACATTTATTTACTAAGGTAGAAGAGGTAAGGAATAGTTCCAAGAATGAATAATATTGGAAAATATAAATTCACTAACTCTGTCTACAATATGTGTTGTAGCTATTAGAATGGTATTGTCTGGTGGATTCCTTATGTTGGGATTAACAGTCTGATTAGTTCCAGTATTATGCACCTTACGCTTCTATTTTCCTTCTTCACTTCTGTGATATTAACATAATTGAACTTTTTACACTCAGAAGTTGTATAAAACTTGCTTTTGTATGTTTTGAACACTTTGAAGAAACTGGGTCCATCACACAGAACCATTACAATGGTTTTAAAATGGAATTTCCAAATCCCAGCTATAGCAAGGGAATAACATTAAAAGGGGTAGATTTTATGAAGCCACACTTCGAACGTGTAGTCACAGTAACTTGTACTATTCCCTGTCTCTTGAGGATACGTTTTCATGGGTGGGAAGACAAGTATGACCAGTGGGTGGAAGGTGAGAGGCCCTGACCTCTGCATTGTGAAATGGTATCAATGAACTGAATATTAGCTGCTGCCTGAGAAAGGCACGGAGTCGTCAAAACAGAAAACAAAATCTCAACCCCAGCAATACAAGGGATATGAGAAAAAGTTACATTGCATCTGATGAGTTGCTATATGGAGAGGATTATAATTTCAACCCAACACATGTCTGATCAGTAATGGCTCTCTCAACTTCTACAATTTTTAAAAATTTTAATTTAATTTTTATCACCATTTATCCCTCCTATACTCTCTTCTACCTCCATGCAGCCTTCTCCCCAACCACACTGCAATTGCCACACTGGTGTCCATGTCAATGAGTACTTTCTTTTTTTCCGTTTTGCTTAATTCTTCCATGCCCTGCCTCACCCACACTTCTCAACTTCTACATTTAACAAGCCTTATTAGCTAGCTCATAAACCTTGGGGAGGGAATTTTACATGGAAGAAATTTGTAACCAAACCAACTGTACCACAGCACTTTTCTACTGGAAAATTGCACTCAACTTGGGGGATATATCAGTTCTGGATTGGTTAGGTGTGTGCAGAAACTTTTCATCAACATTGCAGAAGGGCCATTGTATGAAAGTGGACAATTTTGTTCTGTATTTGAAGTTTGGGGAAGAATTTTGTAGTATTTTCTGAGTTTGGATTTCTATGCATTGTTAACAAGAACTGAAATTTAAACTCTTTGGTAAAATTAAAGTATAAAAGTAGCTGGATTAAAAAAAATTGTAGGAGATGGGTAGAGTGTAAATGTATAGGAACTACAGATTCAAATGAGACATTTAGGTACAATTTTACTATTTGGAGGTTTTAGAAGATATATTAGTATCCTTTCCTGTAGAAATATGCAACAATATTCTCATGGTTATTTGATCACCTGATTATAGAAGCTATAATTAATTCTGAGTTTGGTAGCACTTAAAAATTTTACATAAATAGTTTTACTCTCTGAAACTTTTATTTGTAGTTCTCTATAAAATGGAAAAGCACTATATACTATTATATGTTATATATAAGTCATCTTAACACTAAAATTTAACTGAAATGATTGACAAATTTTGATTCAGAGGATTTCATTTTCCATGTTGAAAAGCAGAGGAAGCCCTGGTGGGTTTGCTCGGTTGGTAAGATCATCGACCCAATGCACCAGGGTTGCAGGTTCCATCCCCGGTCGGGGGCACATACAAGAAGCAACCAGGGAACGACAAATCAATGTTTCTCTCTCAAATCAATAAATAAAAAAAAATTAAAATAAGAAAAGCTGAGGAAATATAATATTATCCTGTTTATATTGTTTTATTTGCTAAAAGAGATAAGTAAATGGAATTCTGTTGCTTTCTGGCATTTCCCTCAGTCTCTGAGATAGTACTTGGTATACTGCATTTCAAAACTGATATTCTGAATTGTAAGGAGAATCAAATTTCAAGTTGTTTGGAGACAAACTAATTTCAGATTTTAAAACCATTCCAGCTCTACTTTAAGTATAACAAATTTATTAGAAAACTAAACTTCAAGTGAAATTATTTTCCTAAAATTCTACACATATGGTAGAGATCAACTTCATTGTATTCAGTAATAATTTTCACAATGATTACCTACTTGGACGATTTTTCAACACCATATTCCAATAAAGTAAAAAATAAAAAGGAAATATAGGTAAATAATGATATGTTTACTTTCTCTATTTAAAATGAAGCTTTCATATGAGTTGTGACTGAATAAGAGAGTTTTAGCCTGTTCTGGTGAGGCCCATAAACTGAACTGTCAGAAATTAACTGCACATGCCCGAGAAGTGCTGCTGCTGGATCTTAGCCTGGCCTCTTCAAACAGTCAGATTGATCATTTCCTCTGACATACTGGTAGAGCTAATTAGAAATTAATCAAAATGATTAACCTCTGCATTCCTTTAGCCAATTAATCACTTTAAAAGATGTCAAAGAAAAAACCCAAGAGACCATTTTAACTAAGATTTTTGTTTGAAATGAAAAATGCACAGAAAGTTAAAAACTAGCTATTTACTAATCTAATATATTACCCTATTGGGGGGAGGGTACCATAGACTTGGTAATATTCACAGGTTTACTTCATTTTATGCAGAATATACTTCATTTTAATAAACTTGCAACTCGAAGTAAAATTTGTTATTCTATAATGTGAGAGTATATGAAACCATATCTCTTTGGAGAAGACTAATGCAACAGTCTTTTGATTAGGGAATCCCTGGTTCTCTGAACCAGAGGGCAGATGAGAGCATGGTGCTGTCTATTTTAGTGACGTTGGCAGGATAGGGAGGCAGGAAAGAAGGCATTTTTCCTACCTTTTGTAGCAGTGTTATATGCCTGGTGTCAAAATATTTTAGCTTTGACCTGTCACTCAGTGTAAAGCTATTGTTCTTTTGGTTATGAGGGTTTTTCTTTGATTTTGGAAATAGATTAATTTTGCCTTAGTTGGTTATTTTGTGAAGTTTTGGGTTTAGTGCTACCTTCTTAAATTTAGGAGGAATTTGGAATTGGTTATACCAGGGAAGTAGACGTCATTGTTATGGAGCTGTGTGGTAGTACATATACATCAAGCACACAGGAACATACTATGAGTTAATCATTGCTCAGAAGTCCAACATTTCTATTTATGGATAATTAGTTATTTCTTTTGTGAGTATGGCATTTGAGATTTCACTGCCTTAAATGTTAGAGTGGCCAAATATGTTAAGTAAAATTAATGTTATGATCATTGAAAGAGGGGATCTGACTATTGAGATACTTTTTAGGAGAGTTGCATTCTTACAGAGCAAAATAGAAATAATTTTTTTAATGATAATTCCAAATTGGCTATATAGCCAATTTGGAATTATCATTAAAAAAATTATATATATATAATTTTATATATATATATATATATATATATATATATATATATATATATATAATAATGTTTGAATCTCTATATGTGTATCCCTTCCATTCAGAGTAGGAAATTGTGATAGAAAATTTAGGGGTCGAAGTTAGCTTATTTTTGGCCACTCGATGACTTTCAAGCTTTCTTGATGTTCCTCAGGCAAACCACGCATGTTCCCGGTCCGGTCTTTGTGCTTCCTGTTTCCTCTGACTGGAATGCTGTTTTTCTAGGTGTCTCTTTCGTCATTGTCTTACTTCTTTCAAATTTGTGTCAAAATATTAATTCCTCTGAGAGGCTTTTATTTTTATAAAAATAAAAAAATATTTTTATTTTACTTTGTAAGAATGCAACTCTTCTAACAAGTATCTCAATATTCAGATCTCCTCTTTCAATCATCATAATGTCAATTTTATTTAACATATTTGGCCACTCTAACATTTAAGGCAGTGCAGTCTCAAATGCTATATTCACAAAAGAAATAACTAATTATCCATAAATAGAAATGTTGGACTTCTGAGCAATGATTAACTCATAGTATGTTCCTGTGTGCTTGATGTATATGTATTATCGCACAGCTCCGTAACAATGATGTCCACTTCCCTAACTGTATTTTCCAAACTACTTACTTTCATTGTGTTTCTTTTTCCTTTAAATATATTTTTATTGATTTCAGAGAGAGGATGGGGGAGGGAGAGAGAGAGAAACATCAATGATGAGAGTCATTGACCGGCTGCCTCCTGCACGCCCCCTACTGGGGATCGAGCCCACAATCTGGGCAGGTGCCCTGACGGGAATGTAACCACGATTTCCTAGATCTTAGGTTGATGTTAAACTGCTAAGCCACACCTAGCTGGGCACATTGTATTTTTTTATAGTACTTATCACTTCTTAAATTATTTTATATATTCTTATTATTGACCTTTCCAAAAATAACTTTCACAAGGACGATATCTCCAATTCTAGAATAATGCCAGCACGTAATATATGAGAATAGGCACATAGTATGTGCTCAGCCAATGTTTATAGAATGAATAAATTCATGAGCAAATAAACAGAATAACTGAATGACTCTCATTTATGGTTCTTAAGTGGCCTGGGTACTTACTGCACCTCCCTCCGGGAACACAGAAAACACAGCCAGGAATCTATACTGTGGAGTCAATATGCCAGAGAACATGGACTCGCTGTCCAACTTACAAAGAGGCTGCACTGCCAAAAATTAATTTGTAAGCAGACTTTTTAAAATTCTGGAGCACAGTACTACAATAGAGATTTGTTCCCCAACTAACTCATAAAAGCTTATTTAACTCATATTATAGCTGAATTATAATATTAATTTCCCCATTATTTCTTAATGTTGCTGTGGAGAACATTTCATCCAAGATCCTAAACCCTCTATGAACATTTGTCAACTTCAGTGGACTGTGGCCAGGATGGTTCTAAAATATGTGTTAGGGCAATCCAAAAGTGTGGGAATCAAGGCCTTTCAAGTGCCAATATATATATATGGATAAAAATTACTGAAACAGGAATATGTCACTTGAAGAAAGAATTTGGCATGACTGCAATTTGAAACCAGCTTATACCAAATACTTAGCACTGTGGCAAAGAAAGCCATGGACTTTTTAGTCTCCTTTGTGCCAATAGCATAAGATATGTTGCTTCACTCCAGACATTGTAGTTCTTTGGCTTTGGGTCTCCTTGGCCCATTAGTCTTATATCAGACTCCTACTTTCATTCTTGTAAATATTTAAGACTTCTTAACTGCTCTTGTGTGCTCAGCTTGAGGCTCTATGATCTAAAGAATTTAAGGCCTAAATGACCGCTTAGTTTTTCTGCCTCTGGTTGCCTGAGGAATGGCCAAGCTTAGATTCCTCAGAATCCAAACCTGAAAATTACTGACACTGTGAATTCTCTGTTTCATCCCAGGTGACTGGAGTTAGACTCCTTTGAAATGTAGTCACTGCACTGAAACCATGCGAAGGAGTCTGCATGTTTGGTTGGATATCTTTTTTTTAAAAAAATATATCTTTATTGATTTCAGAGAAAGGAAAGGAGAGGGACAGAGAGAGATAGAAACATCAATGATGACAGAGTCATTGATCACACCCGCAACCGGGCATGTGCCCTGACAGGGAGTCAAACCCCGATAGCCTGGATCCCAGGGTGACGCTCAAACGCTGAGCCATGCGCTGCCGGGCTGGTTGGAGATCTTTTTAATATACCGGTATTTATTTATCTCAACTCTTCTTTGATTCTGTGGTGATTACTTTTTCTTTTTTTTTTTTAATTTTTTTTTTATTCCTCACCTGAGGATACTTTTCCCATTGCTTTTCAGAGAGAGTGGAGGGGAGAAAGAGAGAGAGGGTAACGCCGACGTGAAGGAGACATGTGAATTGGCCACCTCCCTACCGGGGCCAGGATTGAGCCTGCAACCAAGGTATGTGCCCTTGGCTGAAATCGAACCTGGGGCCCTTCAGTCCGCAGGCCGATGTTCTAGGCACTGAGCCAAACCAACCAGGGCTCTGTGGCAATTACTTTTTGTGTCAGATGTCTTTTCGCTCCAAAACATAATACTCTCTTGATCCTATTTTGCTGGTTGAAGGGAAATGATGGCCATTCTATTAAATCAATACTAGAGGAATTCCTTAATTCCCTTCCTAGCCAGGTCTCTCCATCACTGCTTGGAGCTGAGTTCACTACTGCTATGGATATAGCAAGAAAGGATCTTAATCATGGTGATTTAAAGAAATTCTATTCATATACAGGTGTCTATAGCTTGGGAAATTATTGAATTTCTAAAGTAATATCATATTCTTTTTATTTCTTATTAGTTATTCACTGTTTCAGTTATCTGTTGTTACCATAACACTTGGTAACAAACAACTAAGAGCCTCAGTAACATACAGAGCAATAAGCATGCACTGTTTATATCCGTGAGATGGTTAGAATAGGTTAGAGTTCCACTGGTCTTGGCTGGGCTCTTTCACAGAGGCCATCAGTTGGCTGTTGCCCAATCTAGGCTGACCTTGGCGGGGTTGCTGGAGCATCTGCAGGTCAGCTGGCTCACTCACATGTCTGTGGATTGGTTCTGATCCACGTCTCCTCTTGGGACAATGGATTAGCCTAGGCTTACCTCTTTTTTGTTGTTGTTTTCTATGGCAATGGCAGATGACAGAGGAAATTTCCCTAAAGTTCAAGCTCACCTTGTACTCCTGCTTGTATTGCGTCTGCTACCATCACGTTGGCCAGAGCAAACGACATGTTGTTTAAGAACTGATTGGGAGGGCATTACAGAGTCCTAGAAAACCATAAAGCACTATAAAAAAAGATTGCGGTATTATAGTAAGTAAATGTGTGTAAGTTTATGATTTTTAAAGTATCAAATATACTGTTAAAATATTTGTCTATTATCTAGTGTTTTTCCCTCCCTGAGTTTCATTTACCATGAATCACTAAGAGCATAATCACATTTTTATACAAAACATAATGCAAGAACTCTATGAAGTGCATATTAAATACAAAATATAGGTATTGGGAGAAGGGTAACACTATACTGAATAGAATGAGGTCTCTGCTTTCAAATTTAAAGAACAACTTAATCTAGATTTTCTGATTTTTATTTTATTTTCCTGGGTTGTTTTCACAATGAGTCATTTCATTAGAAAAAATGTTGTTTATGGCTATCTAACACTAAAGCATAAATATCTGCATTCTTAAAGTTTGGTGCTAATGTTATACTTTAAATTTCTAAAAAAAAATGTTGAGATGACATTGTCATAGGGACCTTGTCATCTCCACAGATAAAGTACTTGACAAGCTTTTGTATGATTCTATGGTATAAGCCTTTCATTAGAGGGAAGTATATAAATATGTAGAATTAAGTAAAATTTTGCATACAGAAGTATTATGAGTATAAATTAGGCTAATAGTTTAATTTATTCTCTTTCTTCTAAGATGTTTTTAGCAAAAAAAATTAAAGGCCCAGTGTACTAAGTTGAACAAGGTGAAATTGCCATGTTGTAGGCCTCAAATAGTCAAATGCTGACAGTTTTGTGTGGTTCCAACAAATGTAAGCTCTACTGATTAAGTGTATGTTGAGATACACAAAGACATGCTTAGTGTCATTTCCTCACAGAACTGTATCTTTTCCTCAGTAGTAAGAAGATATTAAGTAAAACCCCAAATTGGTTGGCATTAAAGTTCATCATGGCGTAATCTTTCAAGATGACCGGTTCCTGGATACAGAATCAGCATTTCCACTCTTCTGTATCTCTGTGATTTTGTGGCTGACAATAATGTAGAGTTTTTAGAAGACAGTATGTTTCTTGCAATCAAAACCTGTGACAGCCTAAGTGGTTTTTACTAGCTCACGACCTGATCCACCTCCAGACTGCCTCTCTAACTTAATCTAACCCCCAGAAGAGGGTGGGGAAGCAGAGGGCAGAATAGTGTGTTTAATATGAAGACTCATCTTGAAGAGAATGTTTTAGTGAGAATTATTAAAAAGTGCTGAGAGTATCACTGAAATTTATCAAACTTTGGAATAGATCACCACCAGATAAGCTAGCTCAAGACGTGGAACTTCTTGTTATTAGTACAAGTATCTTAATTTCTTTCTGCATTAGATTTTGTATCTAGATGAATCAGTCGTCATATTATTTCCTTAGATTCATTGGACAGCTGTGGTTGTAATTTTATTTTAATGAAATGATTCCCGGAATATAGGCACAAGATATCTGGCACAAAATAGCCTGAAGAAAATGGTAACTAATGAAGTTCTCTCCTTACATCTCAATGTTATTTCATTATGAATACACAGTTTAGAAGTAGAGAATAAATATTGAAATTAAAATTTCTTCAAAAACTTTTATTGGACACTTGTCTATCATTCAAATTTTCTACTAAAGAGAAACAAATGATGCTCCATATTACAGGTTTCATAACTGATTATTCTGAAAAACTGACATTTTCAAATTTTGACATTTTATACAGTAAAGGCATTCCATTTAAAAAATATTATTTGTATTCCACCAAGGGAGTTTGTAAATAGAACATGAATCTCTCCCAGGATAGCAACTACCTAGTAAATAGTTCCAGATGTTTAAGATAACAACTCTCCACCTGCATGTCTTTAGGACTCTATGCTTTCTCCCTCTCTGCCTCCCACCAAGTTCCCTTCTGTCATATCTTATTTAATGTAGCAGATGTGAAATAACTGGAGAGTTACAGAGCTTTTTAAAAATTGAACAATTACAGATTTTATCAGCATGGCAATAAAAAGTTATCATGTCTTCCAAACTCAAAAAACCATTGGGTGCTGGAAAACATAAATAAGTTTATAATTCTCACATTAAGATTCACTGATTTTTCAAAAATAGTTTGTATGGCAACCACAAAAAAGCTTTTGGGAGGAGGGATGGATTTTTTTTCTTATAAAATACATAGTCCGATCTACACATAATTGCTGCATTTGAATCCAAGTAGAGTTAGAGAGATGGGAAGGTTTAGTTTCCTGAGTGACATGAAGATAACACTTATAAGGGGTGGGTCTTTATGAAAACCTGGCCTGTTCAGATAATGGGAGCTCCAGTAATATGTTGGGTGTTCCTAGGGCTGATGTGTTCTTATGCAGATGAATCAACCAGGATTCTGTCTGGCAGGTTCCCTCCCATGCACAGTGATGGCTCCTGTGACAAGCTGCTGAGGGGGAGGAAAATGATTACACTAGATGTCCAATTGATTCTGCCTCTCTTGTGGAGTGTGTCAAATAAATTGCATTTTTCCTGAGCCCATTTAGATGGAGTATTATCCTGCTGTGTTCTTTTGGATCCTGTACAGATTTCTGATTGCCGAATTGTAACACCAATCATAATAATTATCTATGTAATAAGTTCACAATATGAATTGTTACAGATGGTCACATTCTCTATCACAGAGCAATCAAGCTTATTTGTACAATCTACTTGGTCCTAGATAAAACAAAAGGCAACATGTAAGATTCTGTGTGTTCATCACACATTATAAGTGGCAATTTAGGCCTTGTACATCAGAGAAAATGAGAGATGATAAGAGAGAGTGCTAAAGAACTTTTCAATAAAAGCATATTTGGATTTTGCTATTAGCTTTACAGATATTATCATTATATATCCAATTAAATACTAAAGATTTGTTGGGTTTTTTTCACAGCAAGCAATTTCTTTCTTCCTATCTAAAATCTGAAGTTCATTTTTAAGAAAGAGGACATGCAAATGAGTTATAATTCAAATATAATAACAATATAAGTTATCGAAATAAATGTAGAGCAGACTTATGGCCTTCAAAAGATGAGGTCAAATTGAAAGCAGTCTACCCTCCTTGTCGCTTAACAGTTGCCTTGTGGTGCTTTAGTCAATGAGCTGAGTCTGGTCACTGTTTCCAGGTGGCATCAGAACTGAAGAGGTACTTTGCTGATAGTGATACTTTGTTTTTTGTTTTCTTATTGCTGATTCTGAAACATGGCCCATTTTGCTTACCAATGTTTTCTACTCGTATGCCAAAAATATTCATTACAGCAAAGGGAAAATTACTTCTATTTTAATATTCATCTAAATCCAAGGAAACTTTTGCTTTATGAGAGTAACTGTGCAGAACATACTTGAGAAGACTAGTAACCTTGATTAATTGTCCTGTGCCATCGTCTGACTTATATCTACTCATGACCAGACAGAAGCACATATTCATTTACACATATTCATAGGTAAAGACGATTACACATATGACAATCAGTGTTAAGCTGAATGTCATAAACCCATTTGAATAGACACACAACAGTGGTGTTATCTAGAAAATGAAGAATTAAAATATTCTTTAAAAAATAGCAACGTGCAAAGTGGACCTTTTAAAAGGCTTATCTTAGTTTATCCCATTAATACCTACATGATACATTTCTTAAAGCTAATGTAATGTTTAACTCTTTTTTTTTTTTTTTTTTTTTTAGCTATAATTCTGATTTGTTTATATTTTCCAAAAGCTTGGCACTCTCCTTATTTTACAGAATAAATCTTTAAATTTTCCAACTTTCTGATTGGCAAACCAAAGGAATGGAAACTGTTCTGGGGCAGCCAGAAGACATCAATGAGCCCTTTAAACTCCAACAGAAAATAAAGATAATAGACATCATGTTCCTTTTGACACCTGGCAGATAGTTAACCTAATGATTTCAAAATGTTCAAATATAAATAATTCACTCTCAATATTATTTTCATTAGATATTAAATGGTGCATAGTGCAGTAAAAGTCATATAAATATGCCATGGAGATTTCTCTCTGACTCCCAAGGATGCATCTTCTAAAACCATGTTCTTACTTAAATGGTATTTAAGATAACCTACCTAGTTCTTTCGGTAGCTTTCAAGAGTGAAAGTTACAATAGTTACCATTTATTTTTTACTTGTTCAGCTGTGTATTGTGGCAAGTGCTTTATGTGGATTATTTTATTTAATTTTCATAACTTCTTGAAGAAAATACAAATATTCCCGTTTTCAGTCCAGAAAACTGACAGTTAGTGCCTTTACTTAATTTACCCTACCTCGGTCATTTAACTTGACCTAAACACTTACCTTTCTCATTCTAGAGTTGGAGATCTTCAACAGAGTTATTTTCAAGAAAAGTATTCAGGCTGAGCAGACATACAAAATAGCTTGTAAATATCTTTGCTTATGAAATATGACCACCAGGTTCTAGCGGTTGAATCATCATTTTCTCAAGGGGAAATTATTGCTGACATACAAATATAAAATGCATGCTTGTCAAAGATTTATTAGATCATTAGTGATTGAACTGGTAAAATGGTAAAGCTGTTTCAAAGAGCATTTATGTGCAGGTATTTATGGATGTTTAAAAGGTTAGAACTGGTTAATGCCCAGCAAAGCAGTAAAAAACAAAAATTGGATGGTATCTTTTCTAACAGCCATTATTTACATCTTTACCAGACAATAACAAGTTAGCGTGTAACTTCCAACATCTCAGCCCTTAATTAACAGTAAGAGCCAAGCAGCAGAACCTCTTATATATGATGAAATAACCCTGGTGTAAGCTTAATAAGCCATGTTCTTGTACTCTTTGGGCCTTATTTGCATCTTTTCATTAATGTTTCTTTACACAATTATTAATGCTAACTCCTGACACTTGGCTTGTGGCTCTCATGTCATTCACAGCCCCCTTATCACCTAATCTTCCCATTTAAGCTCTTCTCACTCCGATACTTCATAATTTCCTTGTAAAGTATGAATGTGGGTTTTTCTTTATCATTTTCTTTAGCACCCTGGACCCTCCTCTGTAAAAAAAAAAAAAAATCTTGGAAATTTATATCCATTATTAACTTAAATTATTATTACTCTTTATTTTTATTTCTTCTGTTTTTGAAATAAATAAATCTTATTTTCCAGATATTGGTACTTTTTCTTCTAGCCTCTCTATCTTTTAATCAGTTGTATTTCTTTCTTGTTTCTTTCTCTGAGAAATTTTCCTGTTCTGGTCTTTTATTTTGCTAATATATTTCCCCTCAGTATCCATATGGCCTTTAATTCCATCTATTTTTATTTTACTATCATTCCTTTTATCCTTTCATTTATTATTTGGTTAATTTTAAATCTTGCTGAAGGTGTTTCAATACTTCTAGCAGAACTAGCTGTTGTGTTTCTCCAGTGGCGTATTTCCACCTGAGCCGTGTTTTCTCTTAGGGCTGTGAGCCCTTCTGTCCTTCAGGGCTCATGGAGGAAAACCAGGCCCTACACGCAACTCCAGTGCTCTAAAGCAACCTTGGGGGAGTCCTAGAGGGGGGATTCCTGGAGCAGAAAATTCCAGGTACCAATAATCCATTAGCAATGACCGACCCCACTGAACAAATCCTTAGATAAATGGCTTCACCCTTTACCTCCCAGAGAGAATGAGCATTAGGACAGACAATGCCCAGGGGGTTTGGAGATGGGGTGGGGCAGTGGCCGTCTAAATGTACCCCCATCTCTCTATGCCAACTCTACAAGCACAGGGCTCCTGTGCGGTTCCAACTTAAGTTAAGTCTTGAAGACACCGGTATTGGAGCCCTGAGCAGTCATATGTGAGGGGCAGGCACTCTTTGTCGCAAGATAGTTTTATTAGAGAAACTGAAGCAGAATTCCCAAGGATCCCTCCTATTTCTTATGCTCACAGACTGCCTCCTTCTTAAGTAAATTAAGCACCTCCCCCCCACCCCACCACATACCAGTTCAACTTCTTTGTTGCCACTAGATTTAGTTACATTATATTTATAGTTGTTCAATTTGTCTTTCACTTTTATTGTTTAAGCCATGTAAAATTGGAAATCATACATTTTATTCATGATACACAAGTTTATAATATGAAGCAAGCAATATAAAGTGAAAGACACAGTTCAAATCAGACTACTTCATTGTCAAGTTTCTATGAAATGAAATAATAATAGTTCTACCAGTGGAAATGCTCCGTATTCTATGTGCTTTTCTCCTCAGTCTTTTAGGAGTGTTTCATGGAGGAAAAAGAGAGCTTAAGTATCTTTCAATCTTCATTTCTTAAACAGTGGCTATAACTGAATTATCACTTAGAAATGTTCTGTTTTGCAAGGCAAGGAAATAGAGCAAGAATCTTTAACATTTGTTTAGACCTGGCTGAAAGGTGGCAGGAAAATTGGGCCTTTCGTCTTTTCTTGAGTGATTTCTTATTCAAACTCAGCTGGAGTTCTGGGAGCAGAACATTCTGCTTTCTTGGATCTCCAGTCAAGGGAACCTTTAATTCACTCCATTTCATAATAAATCTAGGGAGAGCCAGTTATGACAAAATAAGTGATAGTGTGCCCTGCTCAAATAGTGTGTGGCTTTCAGTTCTGTCAAATCATATATTCTCTATTCATGGACTTAACTCAGGAAAAAATATGAAAAACAATAAGCTTATGATACGTCCCCTGATTGACTGTACATATATTTAAGCTATCTGAGCGCGCTGAGGTTGAATATTCTCCTTGCTGTTTGTATTATAAGTAACGGAGCTGTGCAGTTATTAGTATATGAGTCCTAGAGCTCAGGTATTGTGGACTCATTATTTTGCAAGGTATTATGAATTCAGCCAAGATGTTTTGTATTTTTTTTCTTTTGTGTTTAACTTTTAAAACATGCATAGTGCCCTGGCCAGGTGGCTCAGTTGGTTGGAGCATGGATCCATAAACCAAAAAGGTTGGGGGTACAGTTTCCAGTCAGGGCACATACTTGGGGTGTGAGTTCGATCACCGGTCAGGGTGCACGTGGGAGGCAGCCGATCAATGTTTTTCTCTCACACAGATGTTTTTCTCTCTCTCTGCCTCTCCCCCCACTCTCTGCTCCCCTCTCTCCTCTCTCTCTCTAATCAATAAAAACATATCCTTGGGTGAGGATTTAAAAAAAACACACATGCATAGCATGTGATTATCTGAAAAACTGCTGAGTACCCATGACTTTTCTCTTGTCAAAAATAATACTGTAAAATCAAATTTTCATTTGAAGAGAAACTTTGTGTCTTGGCACATGGCAGACAGAGAAGACAGGACCATGATTCTGTGGAAATAAGTTGGGGAATGAATTTTATTAGATGTGAGATGATTCCAACCAACTTTGGGAAGGACTAATACTTGCTATCTTCAGGATCACACTCGCTGTGTATCACGAAGTTACACATTAGAGCTACTCGTTCATAGGAAATACAGGCTGGATCCTTGATCTATGCACCAAAACTGGATGTTTTTCTTATATCAACGCTGGCAGAGGCAAACAAGGCTGGGAATGAAAGTGGTTTAGTGCACAGGTGCTTCTACTACCACAGTGCTTCTGTGTTTCAGGTTATAATACATGTCCTTAACTCTAATCCCATTTTTCACATAATGTAATAACAACACTGCGGTTACATAGTGATTGGTATTATAAAATGTGCTGTGAGATAAATGCTGTTATTATGAAAATCCTATTAGCAAGTCCCTATGTACTGTACATGCAGGGCAGATTTATTAACATACACTCTGTAGTCACTTTCCTGAAAACAGTTTTACCAGCCATGAAATACTATGCAATAATGCCATTAATAAATGTATCTAATTGCAGTATATAAAAGTGAAACACTGAATAGCTAGAAATGGCTTCTGTGAATGGTGAGATTATTTCAAGTAGATGAACTGAGCATGGGCACGTTATGTTCCCCCTTTTTTTCAACTGTCGCCTGTCAAGTAATAGATCACTGAAGTGCATAGTCAGGAGGTTAGGCTAATGAGGAAATGGTGGTTCTTTTACAAAAGCTGCCAGTAGATGGCAGTGTGGCTGTTTTATAAGACATTTCTATTCCCTACAGAGCCAAAAACTTGAGATCATTCACATTTGCTACCTAAATTACCGTAATTTTCCCCCCAAAAGGGCTCCAGGAGCCATTTGAAACTATTCTTTAAATAATTGATAGTTACAAATGAAAAGCCAAGCCTAGAATTTCTAAAGTGATCATAGTTGTTTTAATTTTCCATTGGTCATAGTTGAATAAAAATAATGTTACAAACTATACCATCAATAATTAGGGATTGCAAAGCCTCTATTTCAAACTAAAGCTCTTTTAGCAAATTCCCCTTAGACCCTCACTTAGGCACGGTGACCAGTCATGGCCCGATGGTGCGCTCACTCTTTATAACAAGACTCGGGAATAATGGTGCGTTGAAATTTTTATTTTGGTTTGTTTTCTTCTTCCCTTTTTCCCTTTCAACTCTCTTCTTATCCAAATAAATCATCTCTGTTGTTTTCAGTGATACTTTACATAAATACTCACAGGCATATGTTTTATATATATGATATATAAATCTATATATGTTATATGATAACATAATACAAGTATTAAATATGTCTGGAATAAAAAAGCAAGCTAGGCAGTCTGCATATACTTTAAGAGACCATGGCTTCTGAATTCAGGGTAAATTATGAAAAAAAAAAGAATAATGTATTCTAGAGAGAAATTCTGGGACTTCAATTTTGCCTAACATGGAAATTCTAAGAAAAGGGAAAATTAGTTGAAATTCTAAAACATTTCTACCATAAGATAAAAAGTTATTATTTAGCTCTATAGAATTATTGAATTGTCTTGGGACTTAAATTTGTGATCCCAGAGGGGAAGGGGTATGGGGTGACTGAATGAAGAAGGTGAAGGGATTAGCTAAAGAATATATCTGCGTACACCATGGATGGAGACAACCAGGGAGGGGGAGGGAGAGGGAGGTGGAGGTGGGCAAGGGAGGGCAAATGGGGGACATATGCAATAACATCAACATTAAAATTTTTAAATAAAAAAAACAAAGCAATAAAACCCTTGTGATCCCATTTTAGTGTGGATGAGAGGTAGAGATGAAGCTATGTTATCAGGAACGGGATGCTATGAATGAACAGTGTGGTATAATGGGGAAACACCGGTCAGTTAAAAAATATGTTTACTAGTCAGTGTCTAACCTGTGCAAAAGTCAATCAAGTAAATTGGGTTACCATTTTATTGATAAAGTGCATGAACGTAACTTGTCATTATCAAATATTTCATCACTCTGATGTATGATTGAAAGTCTGGCTTCACTGGGCAAAGCAAGAGACACCAAAATCCAGCCCTGAGGAAACCTACTCAGTCCAGGGTCTGAGGCCTAATTCAATTCCAATCCAAATGAACTAAACTAATCAGTTCACATATGGGAAACCGGGGTTTTCAAGGGCTGGCTTCTTTCTTTCCCTAAATTCTAAAAGAATTATTTTTGAATGTAGCTATGGAAAGGCCATAAGCCACAAAGGATCTTTTGGTTAGTATCTAGATACATAATTTAAAGAATAATTGTGCCAGTGTTTAAAAGTAGGGATAGCAGCCCATGTTGAAATCTACAACTTCATACTTATATGTACTAAAGATTCAAGAGAGATAGTAAACTTGCTTTGACCTTTTGATTTTATGATTTGAAAAAAAATTAGTAGTTCTCTCTTATGATTTATTTTAAAGTGACCTCAGTAGTTTGTACTGATAGGGCAAATACAGATTAAAAATAGCTTAGAAGAGGGATCACTGGGCCAGATGTCAGTTCCATATTTAGTTTTTTGAGGAGACTCCATCCTGCTTTCCATAGTGGCTGCACCAGTCTGTGTTCCCACCAGCAGTGTACTAGGGTGCCCTTTTCTCCACATCCTTGCTAGGAATATGCACCCCTATCTTCTTAGCAGTGCAGTTTACAATAGCTAAGATCTGGAAACGGCCCAAGTGCCCATCACTAGATGAGTGGATAAAAAAGCTGTGGGACATTCACACCATGGAATACTACACAGCTGTAAAGAAGAAGGATCTCGTACCCTTTGGCACAGCATGGAGGGACCTAGAGAGTATTATGCTAAGTGAAATAAGCCAGGCAGAGAAAGACAAGTGCCACATGATCTCACTCATATGTGGAATCTAATGAACAAAATAAACTGATGAACAAGATAGATCCAAAGACACAGAAGCATGAAACAGACTGAGGGATCTCAGAGGAAAGGTAGGGGTGGGTAGGTGGGTGGGAGAGTTTAACCAAAGAACTTATATGCATATATGCATGACCCATGGGCACAATAGTGTGGTAAAACCTGGGGGGGTCAGTAGAAGGGGTGAATGGGGGGAAAGGGAGACATCTGTAATACTTTCAACAATAAAGATAAATTAAAAACGAACAAAAAATAATGAGTAGCTTAATTCCCTCTGTTGAAATTGGGGAAGAGACTTCCCTTCTCTTCTTTTCTTAGAGCATTTTGCCTTAGAAAACTTGTCATTGGAGTTCTTTCTGGTCTCTCTGAAATGTATATACAGTAAATCCTTTACAAGACTAAATAAGCCTTTTGTCAGTTGACCTTTCTTCAGCTTTATGACCCAGGAAAATCTTTCTCAAGGACCTGCAAGCCATGTCTTTGAAATGCTAACATCAAGGGAGGCAGCTCTACAACCTCTCCATTTCTGATGGGAGGGTTGGAGCCTAAATCGATGTTAGTCACCTTGTCCAAGGAGCAAAACTATTTCTCATAAAAATGAGAAGTTTTTCCAGATAAAACTAATTAGCTAACACAGATGGTCACTCCAGTTACCAGGAAAAGTTAGGATGAATTATGTGTGGTGATAATGATATTGTCAAGTGCTCTTACTTGAGGACTAGTTATTGTTTATCTTGAAAACTTTAATGCGATGGATTGTATCTGCTTGACCACATAAAAGTGAGATTTCTTTGATCACCCAAGATATGCATTACGTTCTGACCTAATGCTTATTCAGTAATATAAGGATTTTCTTTTCCTACAAATTATGTGAAGAGGATTTCTGGATTAGAAGATTTTGTTTTTAATTATATATATTTTTTCCACCAAGATTTAACCAGAATTCAGATTTCATTTTCTTGCATTGTATTTTCTACCAACTCAATTCAACCTCAACAATTACTCTCGACAAGAGACTGGTTTTTGTGCTGGTTACCAATTCCTAGGGATAGGATTGCAATTTATCTTCATCATTTTTTATTGAAGACATTGTGTACCTTACAACATTCTACTTTATTTCAAATAAAGCAATCAAACAAGGCATAAGAAGGAGAGCCATCAGGGAAAAGTTAATGCTTTGCAAAATAAGGAAGTAAACCCTTTAGATGAGTTTCCATTTTTAAAAAATCCATTAAGTTTTATATAAAATGCTTTAGTCAATAAATATAGCTTTGTTTGTCAACATTTGTGGCTAAAGCATTGTTTGCAATGGAAAAAATATCCCCGAGTGAGGATTTAAAAAAAAAAAAAATTAATGTACAAATTCTAAAACACTGTTCAAGATTCTATAATTTCATTTGTGAAGAAAATGATATTTATTATTTTAAAAGATTTATGAATATTTCCTTTTAAAATGAAATCTTATTTTTAAGAAAATTATGAGAATACAAGCTTTTGGATTTCCTGCAGAAGTGGTCATATTAAAATAGTAATTCGTGGTGAGATCTATGTATTTTAAGTACCTTTCCTTCAACTACCCTTGAAGTTGCTCTTTAATCAATGGTTTCATTATACATTTTTCCATCTGCCACTATCACATACATATGTGAGTGAGAAAACCTGTTCTTTGAAGTGATATTTTGATAGTTATTTTTAAATTAAGTGTCTGGATAGAAGGTTATACACCTTTAATTTAAAAAAATTTCCTCAAAGACAAATTAAAATACAAAAATATATTTGTCTTTTACAAGTGTCAAATTTTTGCTATTTAAAAACATAAGTGACTTTTTTTTAACTGCATGAAAACATTCCATACTACTTTTCTAAGTTTTCTCATTCTTGCTATATTTTGTTATAAAACTGTATGCAGAGATGTGCAATAAAGCCCACCTTCAGCTCTTTAATTGAGTTTGCAAATCAATCTCAAAGAATAGATTCTTCAAAAAGAGGGAGCTGAAAGAATAGCAAATATAATCTGAGTATCCTTAATACCTGAACTTTATGCCATCCAAGCCTTCTAAATGATTAGGTATTGAAGGTTAGATTGGATGTCATTCAAACATTTTTCCCTGGACTGGCAATAATATCATAGACTGGCCTAAGACCTCAAAGTCATGAGTTATTATCAACCTGTCTTCAGTAGAAATGTTATTTTATAAAAATCTCTAAGGTTAAAGGAAGTGATTCAATTTGCATTAAACATCTTTTACCTCCCTTACCTGAGGAGTGGTATACAGCAAATTTTCAATGCTTATTTCTTCTGGAAAAATATGATAAATTCATTGTTAAACTTACTACTTTTAGGAGATTGACATTTCACACTGATTTAAACCAACTCTATTTTCTGCAATCAGCTTTATTGATGTCTTTAGTGTTCTAAGCATTGTACCAGGTATATTTGGGTGCTAAATAAAAGGCTGTGGCAAGTTCCAGTATTGAAAATAAAAGCTTCTTCATTTCTCAATGTACTTATCCAGATTTTTAGATGAAGCTTCGATAACATGGTGAGGTATAAAAATCTGAAGCCTAAGTGGATGCAGAGTCCTACAGAGTTAGAAGGATCCTAAGAAACTTCTGACTGAAGGGAGAAGCCAACTCAGCTAGGTGACAATAATTGTAAGAATATTTTCAAGAATAACAATCTGTTTTAATATGTAGCAGCCCTGAGTCTAAGGAAACTCTTCACATAGCCAAATCTGTTACTTAAGAAAATGTTTTTCACTTTCTCTTTCTTAGGTGTAGTGGAGTTTACTGATTCTTTGATATAGTCTGACATAGGTAATCAATTATAGACCTTAACTTGTGACTTTTCCAGTTTCCGTAAGTAAAGTCTTTTATTTTCTATGATTTTAACCATTGGAAGGTATATATGCTTAATTTATTTTTTAAGACATATCTTGATTTTAAAATAGAATCTTGCTTTCTAATCATAGTCAGGTAGGTCTACTGCATTTCTAGGAAAGTCATTTAATTTTGTTTTCAATTTTCTTTCTTTTTTCTGAATGGAATATAAGGAATAAAATTAATGCTTGCCTTACTATTAATTTTTTTCTGAAAACTAAGGATACTACAGTTTATAGATGTTTACTTTGAAATTCTCTATATTAAGACATTCTTTGGGAACAAAGTATTTTTTCATTTATTGAGTTAGATCTACATATTTAATAACTAGTACTGTAAGATGAATAATTGTTATATGACCTCAGGTATTTAATAATTATTCCTACCCTGATTTATACCAGATTGATTGTAAACTCTTTTTTCTGTAACATCTTCAACTATATTTAATATTCTGATCTTATGAAGGCCAACTTGGTTTTATGTATCATCAAAATTCTATAATTGGTAAATTAATTGTTTATTTAGAGTTAACTTAGTTTCATTACAGCCATAGCAAAAAGAAAAGGAAATTGAATTGATTAGACTATAAAATGATTAGTATTTTTATGTTCTATGAACTCCAAGAAACCATTGTGGGGGTTTCTTAGAGCCACGGTGTTGACTCCTGAGTTTGCTCTAATTACCCCAATGCTTCAATGGGAAAGGTTTTAAACACTTTTAAAAAAAAGTTTCATTTCTCATGTATCTAAAATAACAATTGGTAGTTAGTAGCAAAGGCTAGGCCTTTAGTATGCCCGAAATTCAGGAGTAATTAAACAGGATTATATTCTTTTCCAAAGCCCGGTTGCTGTTTGCATATACAGGCTTGGGAGGAGGTGACTGGTTAATTGCTCCCGAGGGCGGAACAGGAGCTGCAGGGCCAACAAGGGAGCCCCGGAATGGGCCCCTCTCAGCAAGGGGCACGCAGTGCGGGCTCGGAAACTCTTTACCATTTCTATGGCTGAAATGGGCATAGATTTTTAAATACATGCATGAGTGTAAATATAACATTATTCACATTCGTATCTGAATCAGATAAGCATTCCCACATCTAATATTTACATTATGATTTCATTATTACTGTTGCAATTTACATTATTCATTTTAAAGGTCACCGTGTGTATATTATTACATATTTTTATAGCTTCTGTTCTGTATTTGCTAATGCACATTTATACAGGCGAAGATAAAACATTCTAGCTTACTGGTACCCAACTGTAACAAATTTTCACTGTAACTCTGAAGAATAGTAGTTAAGCTATTGTATAGAACTAGTATCTTTAATGACACTGTTTTGTTCCATGTATCTTGACTCTACAGTGCTCTAGGTCCACAATCCTTTGTCCACAATGCTGAAATGCAAAAGTATGAAAGTCACAAATATTTTTGAAACCAATTTTTAAATACAACCTTTCCCAAACTGATATGACTATTTACAGTGTTTATCTTTCCTCGTATGTTTCTCTGCATATATATTAAAGTTTGATTACTGTGTGGAGTGCTGTGGGAATTACATAATACACAATATATGCATCAAATTAACCTTACAAAATTTGATAAATTCTAAATTACCAAGCACATCTAGCGCCCAGGGTTTTAGATGAAGAGTTGGGACTTGTGTTATTTAAACCAAGGTGAGATTTTAGACCTTTCTATTCTTAAGTTGCATATCTTAAGTTATTTGTGCATCACTAATTTGTTATTGAAGGTCAGATAGAAAAACAAAATATTAAAGCTGGAAGGTTGTTAGAAATCCTTTACTTCAACCATGAAGTAAAATAATCTCTTTTAGCAAAATAATCTGTTGGCCAAGGAAGAAGATTATTTTGTTGAAAATCACACAGTCAGTAAGTGAATGATTGAAGATTGAATCCAACTCTATTATCACCTCCTGGAAACAAGAAGTAAAAAGTAGGGGGGAAACTTGCTATGTCAGTGGTAAAGAAAAATGTGATGAGATCCTGCCCTTCAGTGGAGGAAAGACAATAAGATGTCCATATGGAAAAATGGACTCTGACCTCTACCTCACATCACACACGAAAGCCAGTTCAAGATGAATCAGGGTCCTAAATGAGTAAAGTAAATCTGTAAAGCTTTAAGAAGAAAACATAGAAAGTTATCTTTCTTTTCTTGCTATCTTCAGATTTCTTAATTATGGGCACAGAAAGCACTAACTTATAAAAAGAAAAAAGATAACTTGACCTTCAAAAAAATAAACAATATATATATATACACATATATATATGTGTGTGTGTGTGTATATATATATATATATATATATATATATATATATATAATCAAATGACACAATAAAGAAAGGGAGTTGCAAAATGCAGAACAGAAAATAGTCAACACATTTCTGACACATATATCAAGAATATGTAAAGAACTATCATAAATCAATAAGAAAGATAAACTACCGTATGAACACACACACACACACACACACACACACACACACACACACTGTTGAATTCACTTCCCAAGAGAGGGTATCCAAAAAAAGACCTATAAGCAAACAAAAAGGGGCCCAACAATATTAATCAAGAACATGCAAAGTAAGCACTACACCCCCCCAAACTGTGAGAACTGAAATAAAAGATAATATGAAGTTTTACCAAGCTTGTGGAGAAAGTGGAACACCCTTCACAGCGGACAGAGTGTCAATAGGAACAGTCATTTTGGAACACTGCTTGGCAATATTTGCTAATCCTAAATACGCATGGGTAGATCTAACAGATATTAATTACAGTGAGCAAAAAATCAAGCCAAGGCTAAAGGGAACCTATTATTGTTTTAGGTCATATGAACTTCAAGACTGGGCAAAATTAATCGTTTGTGATAAATTTAGAACAGTGGTTTCCCTGGAGGAGGTATGGAGTGGGAAGGAACCCAAAGACACCTTATGGGGTGATGGAAATACCCTATATATTGGAGCTGTTCAAGTGGGGATGCATCTGTCCAAATTTCTCCTCGAGCTGCACACTTAAAATTTTGTAATGCCAGTAACCAAGTGAAAGTAAAAGAAATGAATTTAGTTTAACATGAATCTCCTCCATATTATGGGCATTACCTAGAACGTTTAAATGATTCCACTGTCATATCTTGATGAATTTGAGAGAAAGAAATTCTAAGCTTAAATAGAATAAATTTTTTTCCTGAGGTCTAGAACTTGGCAGTGCCAACTGAAATAATGTAAGAAGAGAGAGCAAATCAGAAATATATTTGGGGAAATATATCTTTCTTGGTAGACTCTTAAATTTATTTGGAACAAGGTCGTGTAAACTACTTATCTGTGATATGAGCATTTTGAGGTTTCAGATTCAGTCAAAACCACAAGAATTTACATGTAACAGAGAGAGGAAAATGCATAATTCTCTTAATAGTTAAATCTTTATTAAACAAATTCAAGAAACTTTATGAAACAAGCTCAAGTGTAATTTATTATACTTTTTAGCTATCCGGAAACTTGTTACATATCTAGAATGAAATCAGAGGGGGGGAAAAATCTTCCTTTGTAATTTCAGTCCTCTCCTTACATTTTTCTATTTGGTTAATGCTCCTCTATCTACCTCAGCAACCAGACTGGGGATATGGGAGCACTTTCATTTCTCAAATTGTATTAGGCAAAATGCATACTTTGAAATAGGTCTTCAGTAAATGATTATTAAATTAATGAAAAGTAAAGAAGGGGCCACTCAGATTTGTTACTGAAACTAAATAAAGACAAGAGTATCAGAATCTGTTATTTTTTAAAAATTGCCTTACAAAATCGGGAACAAATAGATCCAGGATAAAATACTTTCTCCTTCAGCTGAGTAACTAAATCTGATTATGCATGCAAACCAATGGGTACAATGTCTATACTACATACTAGTCTTCTTCCTCTCTCTTCTCCTTTAAAAATGTCTCACTAAGCTAAGTACTATGACACCAAGATAAACTTAATGACATATGATATACTTGCAATAAAAATAACATTTTCTTTATGAAGAGACACTTTATAAGAGATGCTTAGAAAAGAATACATGGGCATTTCCACAAACCAAAACTAGCATATCAGATGGCATTGAGGATACCCAACCAACATAGGGTAAGAAAGTTCTTTTCTGATTTTTATTCCTTTCTACTTGTACTAGAGCTAAGGTAATAAGTCCTCATATAACTTTTTGGAAAGCAGAATCTTAGGTATTTTAACCAAATTCATTCTGTTAAAATCCACTCTTATTTTTTGTTGTTTAATTAGAAGATACTTCTGACACATCTAATCCAAAGCTCTCATTAAACATTAAAAGCATTAATGTTAATCATGCAAAATTTAAATTATTATATAAATATATTAAAAGCACAATTTCATGCGCTCAAGAATTTTGAATAAGGGGAACCAATTTATACTTATATGAACAAATAACATAGCAACTACAATGAAAATTAAACTTCACCCAAATCATTCTTGTCAATAAAGTTACTTTCCTTGTATGGGAACTATAAAATTACATGTTCATTATTTTCTACCAGATATTTACTATTGTTTATAGAAATAAATTAGTTAATTCCTGTCATTTAAAGCTCTGAATTAAATTTTAAGACATTTTCTTCTTTTAATATTTAATAAAAAGTGATAAAATATATGTATTCAAAGAGAAAAACTATTTACAGTAATATTAAAATTTTAATGAGTGTTCTTGGCTCTCATGTAAAGACAATCATGGAATGAAATAATTTAAATCAAAATAGCAGCACATTCCACCATCACTTATTTTGTCAATTACACTTGTGGCTCAATAATTCAATCTTGAGTCACTTTCTTATTTATTTATGTAATTTCAGGGCTTTAAATTTTTTTCTAGTGATTGTGTCAATACCTGTCACTTTGTGAGTTGTGGGGTGAGCTACTTAGATGAAAAAAAAAGTTGATGAGTCAATGGTATGAGTCATATTACAGCCCTAATTTTAAAGTTAACATATTCTTTTAAAAAACTGGTATAGTTCAGATTTAAAAGAAAAGAAGATTTTCTATAGATGGAGCTCTTCTGTTCCCAGAGTTGCCTTCCACAGACTGAAGTTTTAAATTCTCACTCTCAGTAGTACCATATTATTTTTTTGCCCAAGGAGAAAAACAGATGAAAGTCATTATTTTTAATGATTTAGATTGGCTCAGTTTTGGAAGCTATTCTTAAGGATTCAATTAGATGCTCTGGGAAGTTATTTTAACACTTAGTTTTCAGAACTACCTTGTATATTAAAATATAGGACTACCCCTCTCTGACCTTACATTTGGCTTGCAGAGTATAGAGGCAGTGAAGGAAGTTTTAATAGAGATCAGACTCAAACTCTGGTTCCTTCTCTAAGAAAGGCATATGTTTGGTTTGAGATTTAGGGTAACTTTAAACAGAGAATAAGGTCAGACATAGAACTGTGACTTGGAACTAGTCACATCAGTGCCGGCTCTTACACACAAAACACTTCAAAGTATTTATTCTGTTTTGAAGTAACTCGGCTCATTATAGCCTGGTAATATGAAAATGTCTCACAACTTTTCAAGATAAGGGAGTAATTTAGCTGCGGATAACATGACTTTCTCAAAATCACTGCCTAATATGGTGATGCATTTACTATATCACACTCAAAAAAGTGAAAAAAAAATTTCAAACCTAAAAAAATGTATTACAATATTCCCCATAGAAACGCAAGTAACTATGGAGCCAGCACTGTGGAATTCATGTTATTTATTTTCTCAAAATGATGACTTCTGCAGCCAAACTCCTAGTTCAATGGAGAAACAGAAATTTCAAGGAGCTTCAGTTTTCCTGGACCATAGCTCCTGGCTGGCTGTGGTTTGACTGTACCCTACATGCTAGAACCAAAGCTCTCATGATGATTTTTCCTATTTCCTATGTGTTGCTTTCCTGATCTCTCACAAAATTAGCAATAAAGATTGATAAACCTGTGTGTGACAACAGCTTGCCAAGAAGCACTGTGGATTTCTTTATTGCACTCCATAATTTCTTTTTATTTACTTGAAGTCATAGGGATTGACTTCGAGTCCGTGCCAGTCAGCTTTGTTGGATCCATGGTACAGCCTGAAAAAGACCTCTTACCTAAAAACATATCTTATTACTTTTAAAGTGGATTGTGTAAGAGATGGCAACAGAATTAAGCAAATCACCAATTATTTATAGGAAAACAACAACAATAACCAAGACGTCATACCTTGTAGTTCTGGATTATAACCAAGCGGTAAGGTTTTATATCAGTCAGGTGCCCAGTAGGGAACGGATTGAATTGTCAAGTTGGGAATTTGAAAAGCCTGTAGCAAAGTATTTACAAAGATGCAGCCACAAATAGCGAAATCAAATGGGGCACTGTTATTTCTCTAAAACCTAAAAAATAAGGGGGAGATGAAATTTCAGGGACCAGGAGAGAGAGCACCTTGGCGTGGCCTGTGACCATCAATTGAGGCACATAGTTGGGCAGTGAGACCTCCTTAAAGGGCTCTGGGATCCTGCCATGACCTTCTTCCTCTCTCCAACCTCTTGCTGTTGTTCCTCTCGGCTGGAGCCAGCTGGTGGCCAGACAGCAAGGACGTTTGCTAGTGCACTGCCATTGGGCACAGGCCGTGTTGGGAAGGTTGGAGAACACAGGGGCATAGAAAACATCCAAAATCATGTGTATACTGTCATCTGTGATGGTGGAAATTTGATGGCTAAATAATCTAGAGTGCTTAAAATAGTTTTTATTTTTTTTAACCAACTGCCATAGCCTCCAATGCAATCTTTTTTTATTTGATCTATAAGGAAACTTGCAATATATTATTACAGTAATCTTTTAAAACTTCCTGTGGGATAAAAATCATGTAATGCTGACTTCGGTTTACAAATAAGGAAACAGCCAAGCAGAAGACAAGAAGCTAGGAAATGATAAAACTTGATTTCAAGTTTACCTTCTGCTTTAAGCCCAATATTATTTTTATAAATTTTCATTTATTAAAAATTTTTGCGAGTGTTTCTATTCCCCCATAAAAAAGTAAATGTTAAATGTTAAATGACAACCTTAAGAGTATGCCCCCTGTCAATCAACTCAGTGTTTGGTACATGAAGTCATGTAACCATTTTGGTTGAATTATTTGACACATAATTAATGGACTATTAATCAATTAAACTGATGGCTTACAGATTCAGTTTTAATTGTGTTAAACTAAAAAGTAAAGCAGTATTGAATCCAAAACAGACTACTTCATCTTCTTGTATAATACTAGGGAATTTATCTCTGAAATATAGTTTAATATAATCATTATATTATAATTATTATTACATGTTTGGGGGAAGTAATTTAATTGTATATTTGTATATATTTGTTCAGGCTTCATCTTCAAATTCCTAAGTGATCGAATATGAAATAAGGCAGAATCCTTCACTGGGTTGTGCTAAAAACTTAATGGCAGAGAGAAGGTTTACCATTTGGGACTGTTCTTGGTTGAGGCTCTTCTTGTATGGTCATCACCACAGTATAAGTGTTCTGACTGCAGTTCCAGGGTGTAATGACTGAGCCTGACATGATGAGCTGGTCCCTGGGCTACAGGCGAGACCTGGATCCAGCCTCAGTTCTGGTCCCAGCGAGTTATGGCTGGTAGCTTCTCAAGCTGTAAAACATGCTTCTTGAAAACTCAAGTGAAGTTTCACGTCTGAAAAGGATCTTCCACCTCAATTGTTCTTTTATTTTAGAATTACTTAAGTAAAAACTATTGAATTTATGTAAACATGACAAGTGCTTTTTGTGTGTTGTTTAAAAATGAGTAAAACAAAAATTTGTCCTGATCTCTGCAATGATAATTTGGGTCCAATAGTAATTAGTTTCTTTGTTCTATGTTAATTAAAATGTATACTTTCTTTTGTAACAGTAGTATAAAGGACTGCTAATTGTTTCTTTTCATTTTAAAAATTAACTTTAATATATTTAAATGGAAGAAAAACTATACAGTGGCAAAATAAAAACCTAATATTTCAATTTTGTGTGAGTAAATACATGCTATCCTATATATCTTGGTAATTTAGAATACATTTATTATCTTAGGTTTCACATGATCAAAAGACAGAGTAATATTAAAAGGTTAATTCAAGTACTAACTTTTATTGTGTTCATTTTAGTAAGGCATAGAAACAGTATTAATAATTTAAAAATATATTGCTTATAAAACTATTTAAGCACTGTTAAACTGAACTAAATTTCTAGAAGAGCACCAACCAAGAAGTCATCCTCTAAACATTTCTCAGTTAAATGTTAAACATTTTGCAAAAATATTTGCTGATTTTGTTACTATGTAAAATTAATTTGCATGTAAATATCAAAAGTATTGAATTTAGTTTGCAGGATTCTTTTAAATGATTTCTAGCTAGGTCACTATTTAGAGAGTTATCCATATAGACATTATAAAGATTGGAGAGCACTTGAAATCAAAAAGGAAATGTGGATGAAGTTTTATTTCTACTTTAGGCTATAAGACATCCTCTCTGAGGGGAATGGAGCTATCTGAGCTATCCACAATCATCATTTCTCATTTGGTTGATTGTCTTTACAGAGAAATCTCATCCTAATTCCTTTTAAAATTGTTTTCAATTACAGTTTACATTCAATATTATTCTGTATTAGTTTCAGGTGTACAGCATAGTGGTTAGACAGTGATATACTTAACAAAGTATTGCCCCCAATATTTCCAGTTACCCACCTGGCACCATACATAATTATTACAATATTATTGACTATATCCCCTATGCTGTAATTTATATCTCTGTGTTTATTTTGTACCTAGCAATTTGCATTTCTTAATCCCTTCACCTTTTTCACCCATTCCCCCAACTCTCATCCCCTCTAGCAACCATCAGTCTGTTCTCCGTGTCTATGAGTTTGCTTCTGTTTTGTTAGTTCATTTATTTTGTTCTTTAGATTCCACATACAAGTGAAATCATATGGTATTTGTCTTTCTCTGACTGATTTATTTAACATAGCATAATACACTTTAGAAACATCCATGCTGCTTCAAATGGTAAGATTTCATTCTTTTAAGGCCAAGTGATATTCCATCATGAATATGTACCACAGCTTTTTTCAAAATTAAGTTTGTTGGGGCGGCATTGATTAATAGGATCACACAGACTTCAAGTGTACAATGCTATGATACATGATCTGTATATTGCATTGTGTGCCCACCACCCAAAATCAAATTATCTTTCATCACCATATATTTGGCCCCCTTTACCCTTACTGTCTCCTGACCCCCTTTCTCTGGTAACCACCACACTGTTGTCTGTGTCTATGACTTTCAGTTGTGTATCCCACATCTGAGTGAAATCATATGGTTCTTAGCTTTTTCTGACTGACTTATTTATCCACTGGTCTGTTGGTGGGCACTCGGGTTGCTTCCACAACTTGGCTGTTGCAAATAACGCTGCGGTGAACATAAGGGTGCATGTACTCTTTTGAATTAGTGTTTTGGGTTTCTTTAAATATATTCCCAGAAGTGGAATCACTGCATCAAAAGGCAGTTCCATTCTCATCCTAAGTCTTGAATGATGTTTTCAAAGCCGTGTGTGAGAAACACTTGCCCTAGATATCCCAGACTCATGGCTCAAGGCTCCCCCGCGTGTCTTCTCCGTCTCCGTTGAACTGCTGTTCTTGTGACCCCATTAGCACCGACTTCGTCAAGGGCGGCTTTCTCTCATGGCGTTCCTTCCAGTCACAGCACTTCCACTTCCTCACTCACCCTTAAAACACAGTTTAATGTGTTTTTCTTTCAAAAGTATTCCCACAATTTCCTGGCCTCACCTGCACCTTCCTTCCCCTGATCCACCCTCTGGCTCACAAGGTAATGTTAGAGGATGGTCTTACATTTATGGGTGAGTTGGCCTTAAAGTCAGTTCCATGAAAGCGTAGATTTTCTCTAATTTGCCTGCATTCAGAATAGTTCTTGATACCGACTAAATATTTTTTTTAAATGAATAAGTGGTTGTCTCTTTTCCTTGGGGCTATATCTGCTCTCTGTAGGGATGTTTTGTTTTACATCCTAGAGAGGTATTATTAGGCTTGGGGACTTCAGACAAATACCAGGCAGCTTAACTCTGTTGACAAGAAATACATTTTCCTGGGGGTGTTTAAGGTTATGAGATAGGTGAATTAGCTGTAAACCTGTATCATGCTTCAAATTAAAAAGAAGAAAAGAGAGAAAAAGAACAAAAATGCACAATTATTATGGGTCCAGAAACACCACAAACTACATTATAGTTCTGAGGAGACAGTTGTCTTATTTCTAATTATCTTTTTGAAATTCACCAAACTGAAAACACATGCTTAATATACCCACATAATACTGTAAGTCTACAGATGGAACAGTTGCTATCACATTTATTCATTTTTCTCATAGAATTCACACCCTTGCGAAAAACCTGGGGACAAGTGCTAAGTCATTTGATTTATTTAACTCTGAATTTCTTTGCTTTAGGATTATAAATCAGACTCTTATTGTCACTTTAATGCAGAAAGAGTTCTTTTGTGTTCATAATATAGATCAAGATGTGATTTAAGTCGCATCTTGTCAAGGTAACTCCTTTTTAAACTATGAGAAGAGACTTGGCTGTAGCCCAAAACTAATGGGAGTCATATTTTATAATAAAAAGCAATATGTTAGTAATAGAGGCTTTGCTGCTTCTCGCAGGCTCCACAAGCACAAAATCTTGTCAGTTTTCACAGCTAATGCATTTTTTTGTCAAGTCATAAGCACTTTAAAAAAGCCTCTACTTAATATTGTGGGAGACAGAAACTCTAATTTTCCTAAGGAAGCAGCGAAAATAGAGATCTTAGCCCGGAGGAATAAGGTATAAGATGTCTGACTATCAAAGGAATCCCATTTTCAAAAGAGAGACCATCAGAAGGAAGAGTAGTGTGAATGTGAAATTGAACAAAATTTCAAATGAAACATAAATGGGTGTCGTCTTGCCAGCGCTTTTCCACATCCCCAACATTTTATAAATGGATCCTTCAACTGATCAAATGTAACAAGATGACAGAAAGTCGTTCATATTGTTCACATCTACCGTTTAATGGCTCCTGTGAGAAATGAAAGCTAATTTCACTGTGTTTGCATAGACTGCCGACCAGGGTCGCACGTTGCTTGTGCGCGGCTACTTGTCTGCAATGTCGTGACATGTTGATATGACACCACGGCAGAAGTTTTGGGAGAGGATAGCTGCTTAAACTTTTGACTTCTGGGACCGCTGGCATGAGAGAGCCAAAGATGTATTGCATAGGAAAAAAGGCCAGTGTGAGTCATTATGTCAAATGTGGGCAATTCCCTTAAAAATACTGATTACATTAACGAGTCATCTTAGAGAGGCAAGTCAGTTTTATTTATTAAGTTTATAAATTTTTATGAAAAAGAAAGGCTAGTTCAATTGACAACTTTAACTTATGGAAACTCACTTTATTCTTCATTTTTTATATAACATGTGAGATTTCCAAGGCTCTCATTTGCCTATGAACTTCCCGGGTTTCAAAGAGTTTCAGCATTTCAAGGATATGCATGTGGTTTTTTAATATCTAATTTTGAATTATGCACACTCACTACGTTCACATTGCTATGCCTAGCTTCATGTTCTCCCCCTTGGCGAGAGTGTCACAGCTGGAAGGGGACAACATTCTTTGATATCAGTGTGGCTTTCTCCAAGAAGTATCATCAGTGGCTTAGGGGATGTGACCTTTTTCTTTGCTCTCATGTGCTCTGGAATGAATGCATTATGTCACAGATATCTTTTTAAAAAGTATTCTCTTTGAATGTGATGATTGTGTTCTTTATTTAATGACCAAATTCCAAACAGCAACTAAGCTGCTTTGGGCATCATCATAAAATCTATCACTTATCTCATCTCCTTTTAATCTTCACAAATTGGTTTGTAAGGCCATTGAAGTATTTATAATCTGTTTTTCAGATGAAAATTCTTCAGTCCATAACATTTAAGTAAATAGTACAATAAGGATATAAATATAGACCTTGTGACTCTAGTGGGCCTTTCTTCCTTACAAAGCACACAGGTACCTTGTTATTTTCTTGTTATAAGAACTGTGGTTCCAAATAAAACATTTCAATAGAACCTAAAACCTTAACTTTTCACCTTACCTTTTTTTGAGCACATCTGGAGAGTAATATGCTAAAGAAAAAGACATAGACAAAAAAATATTCTATTTGTAATTTAATATAATACACAATTATTCACTAACAATCTGCTGCTAGGACACATAATATCACTTTCATAGTCCCAGACTATGATATTCAAGATCTTATTTAGGTCATTTTATTGGAATTAATTTGCTTATATTACCTGGGAATTAAAATTTATTTAATAGTTACATTTCATAATTTTCAGACTGTTTTAAATTAACTGATTTTATTCTTGATATCAGCACCTATTATTAAAAATCATTACTTTTTCAGAAAAGAAGGTTGCTCTTTTTAAAAAATATATATATATCTTTATTTATTTCAGAGAGAGGAAGGGAGAGGGAGAGAGAGAAAGAGAGATGGAAACATCAGTGATGAGAGAGTCATTGATCAGCTGCTTCCTGCACACCCTGACTAGAGATAGAGACCGCAACCCAGACATTTGCCCTGACCAGAATCGAACCAGTGATCTCCTGGGTCCTAGGTCGATGCTCAACCCCTGACCCACACCCAGCAGGGCAAGAAGTTTGCTCTTTTTGATTCTAGGTTCATGCTAAAAATGGAGAATTGTGTGACTAACCCCATTTAGATCATTTAATTGAGTGAAAGACTATTGTCCACCTCAATTCTGTGCCCTGACCTAACATACCATACATGTATCTGTTGCCTTTAAATATCCCCGTAAGTAATCTCACTCACTTCCAAGGCTTCAACTACCAGAGATAGGCTGAGAACTCTTGGATTTCCATTTCCAGTCTAGATCCTGTCCTATGGTATAAATTATATATTTAGTGCCTCACTAGATCTCTCTACATAGATGTCTTAAAGAAAAACTAATAAACTCATGACCCCTTCCTCCACTTGAATGAACCCTTCCTTCATTGTGTTCAGTCTCATTCATTGACAACATTATATACCTGGTTGCTGAAACCAATAATTTTGGAACCACCTTTGACTCTTCTACTTCTCACTCCTCCCTCAGTCCATCACCAAAGGTTATTGGTCCAAATCTTCATCCATTCTGTCACCTTCTCCTTATCACCATTGCCATTACTATGGACCAAAGAGCCACTGCCTTTTTTTACCTAGACTAGTGATAGTCTCTTGGCCATTCTCTCTAATTCTTATTGCTATTTAAAAAGCATTACAAATGCTTAATATGAATAACAAGTCTTTGTAAAGTATTATCTCTGCCTACCCCTTGAGCTTTATTTCATTCCTCTCTACCTCCGTGTTTATCTAGCTTCAGAAAAATGAGACTTTGATTTGTTCTACATACACTTTATCTCTTTACATCCAACCCCTAAAAGAAGAAATTGTTTCCTACTTGAGCTTCTCCTCCCCACCACTACATTTTCACATACATGAGGTTATGGCACCCTTTTTGTATTGACTAAGATGTCACTTTACCAATCTCCCCAGAGGCAACTGGGTGCCCCAGTGAATGATATTTTTGCATCTCTTTGCATAAAACTCATCAAAATTTCAATTATGTATTTATCACCTGTTTTCCCTCTAGAATTTCATTAGGGCAAAAAACATTTTATTCCCTCTACTGAATTCTTTCTATCAGAAGACCCTGAACAAATGAATGCAATGAACATATGAGTATTTATTGAGTAAATGAATATAATTTTGATTCTTGATTATTTGTCCACAACACTATCCATTTCTGGAAGCATCGTGCCACCTGATTTATGAACATATATATAGAGTCTTTTAATCCTGCTCTCAGTGGTAAATATGACTTTCAAGAATTGAGACTCTTCTCTAGAAAGAAAATTTTATTCCCTTAGTAGTTAAACTTAGCACTTAAACATTATTTGACAATTTTTGTTAACATTTATGAAAATGAATTGGACACGATATGTAAGTCTAAAACCTAAATATTGTCAGAAACAAAATCACAAATTTTAATTGAAGTCATACCTAAACAGCCCAGGGATTTCACTTATTTTTTTTATGACATCAGATCTCTATAAGACTCACGTATCTAGAACAAGTCAGAAATAATTACATTTGAAAGTTTTAATTGCACTCTATGGTGATGTTGGTCTTGTGTGAATTAAATAAAAATGTTATCAAATAAAAATTAAATAACACTTTCATATTATTGAGCTATGATTTTATATTTTCTGTGGTTTTGTCAAATATACCCTACATTCCCATCTCCTTTCTGTCACAAAGCTACATTCCACTGCTAATTGGAAATCATCTTGATATCTTTGGTTGCCTCATAAAGTTCAGAAAGAAGAATGTCATTGGCCATTTACACCCATAAATATGCGTGAGCTTTCCATCTGAGGCTGGGAAGCATGTGCAGTGGACAAACAAAGCAAGTTTTAAACAATATTCATTTAAAACAATAAAGGTGTCTAGGGAATCACAATTTCAAAGTACTAGTGGATTTCCTTGAGATGACTTTTTTTGTTATTAAATTTTCAAATTAGGAAATGCATCAATACGGCAAAGCTTACTAACTTTCTCCAGAATCCATTCTCACACTACTCCCCTTCTGTACTTGTATTAGTAGAGTCCATGGAAGTCCAGCCCGAGATTACATTTCCCAGCACTCTGTCTTTTTCCATACAACTAAGTTCTCACTCATGGACACTAAGCCGCAGTCACATAGACAAGTCCCATGCTGACTCCTTAATAGAACACATACAGATATATGTATTTATAACTATATCTGTGTGCATGTATGCCTTTTAAATTCTGCTGACACATAGCTTAAAAAAATGTTTTGTGTTATAATTTTTTTCAGTTGTACACATATGATATGATTAGGCAAGGGATTATCAAGGAAAGTGAACTTGAATTTTTTTCAATCAAATTATTTATCTATTTGCTCTTTTTGATGGAAAATGCTTGAATATAGAAATACCCTGTCTTAGAAAATATAAGTATATTGAAAATCACTAACTAAAATTTGTCAACTGTTTTGCATGGTGTTGTGCAGCCCTCAAAGAAGTGGAAAGGACATGATCCCTGTCTCTAACTGCCTAGACTTGATGCAGTTATCTCTAATCTCTTTCTAGATTCTGAATAAAATTTTATTTTAAAGCATGAATATTATATATATATATATATATATATATATATGCCTAAGAAATACTGAATAACATCGCCTTGAATTTTAACTCTAACTCTAGATCTCCAAATAAGCAATATTAAGTACATAAATATATACATGAATTAGCCCAGTTTCCTTTTCTTCCTATTTTGAAATTCCTTTTGTTAATTTTCACATAGAGTTAACATTAATGGCATTTATAGTAATAGTCATTAAGTTAAAGTGTCTTTATCCCCAAATGCCATATAGTGTCTTGGGCTTTTAACTCTGATATTTATTATTAATATGTAACTTAAGAGTCTGTGGTGAGTTACCCATTAGTCATTCTCAAATCATGACAGTCATACACAAGAATAGATGTTACTGTGGGGATCTCAATAACTTGGGGTGCGTTATAAGATGTCTTATGTTTACAACTTTAAAAGGCAACATTTAAATTCTGATTTTGTAGAGGCTAATGTACAAATGATGCCCTAAATTTGGCTTTTCAAATTAGTATCATTACCAGAAAACCTGAATGCCCACTAGATGGGCTGATGACAACTTGATTGTGTTCAGATACTTCCCAAATTAGGTGCTATGTTTGAGAACTTGGGCAAGTGAGATTGACACAAGCTTCTCAGGGAACAGTGAGGAAAACAGAAGGCAGATCAAACTTGGGCCTGCCAATCCCTGACAGGCTTGTTTTAACTTTCTCTCCCTGAAGTTCATTGTCTTATGTTCTCTCTTCACTGAAGTTGTGACACAAAGGTTATGACAAGCCTGTGAAAATAGCTAGTGACTTATTAATGTCTGCCCTGACTTCAGGATTACAGAGCGCACAGTGCAGCCGCAGGGATGGTCTTTCCTTCCATGTAATGCAGCCAGTCTTTTGAGCTGTCCAGACATGTCATATCCCTTCCAAGAAATAAGATCAACACATTAATACGCTCCTCTTCTTCAAGGCTCAGACTTACTTGTTGCATTAGTATTTTGCTTAAGTCAATGTTCCCTGAAATTTAAGAATATAGAGCACTTGTTCTTGAAATCCTATTGCAGGCTCTTTTCCACCTTCAATTTACACATACACTGAAGTAATGGACATTCTTGACAAGCAGGAGTTTTCATTTATTTATAGTCATCTAATTGGAATTGAAAAAAAACCCAATATTGAAGCTGCTGGGTTTTTTTTTTCTCTTTTTACAAAGTGGGATCTAATAGCTAACCTCTTCCATAAAACTAAATTTAAATCCTTTAAAAAATCTCTGTTTAGTTTGAGACGTGACTGTCTTTATTCTTCTGCCCTTAGATTTTTTTGTTTTGCTTTAATGAGAGTGTCATTTTTATTGGCTTAAATTTGAGTAGAGATATGCAAAGGCTGTCCCTGTAGAGCAATAGTTTATTCTGTTTCTCCTGCCTCCAGAAATTTAAAACGTGGTATCGTCAATAACAATATAAGACAAACTTTTGGAGCAAGTCTGTCATCGCACAGGATGATGGCTTCGGATTTAGAAGATAAATGAGGGGAATTTGGTGGGAGCAACTTAACATTCTTAGAGTAGGACAATTCTTCTTATTTATCTCTGAAGGGAACAGAAGACAGCTAATAAAATTCCTTCTTCACACTTTCTTTATTTGTATGATTTTGGCTCCTCACTGTTCTTTCAAGAGCATATCACCTGCCTGATGAAAGTGTGTATGCATTTTGACTGTCACTATTCTTTCCAAAATAAAATTTTTGTCCTGGTACTGCTTTTTAAAAATACCTATATTTCTAATATCAATTTCTGTTGTAATTGTGAGATAGGTTAAGAGAGCAAATCATTCATCTAAGGCTTATGTTCCACTCAAGTTATAGGAGAACAAACTGATCATGTAATGTTTCAGTATATGTTTGTTGATGAAAGTAGTAATATTTATATTTATTGCTGTCTTACTATGCAGAAGGTATTATCCTAAGTACTTTCCAAATACTAGTTATTTCTAGCCTCACAGCAAACACTGACAGAGGTTTTATTATCATCTCACTTTTTTAGATAAAGAAACTGATTCTTTCAAGGAGCTAATAACTTGTTTATTTCAGGGGTGGGCAAAAGTAGATTTTCAGTTGTTCCTATGGAAATAATACAATTAACAAATAAGTAATAATGCAAGAATAAATGTGTTTCACATACTCATAACTATAAACCTACTTTTGCCAGCCACTGTACATAATGAAACTAATAGGAGTTAACTTTCCAGTATTATAGAACAATCCAGAATTCCTGATCAGGTGTGTGCCTGTTAGGCACCTTGTGACTGATAAACAACTGAAGACTGTCACCCTCCCTTAAAGTCTGTCATATCATGAACGTCTTAGGACCACTTATTCCAAACCTAGAAAGTAGGATGGATTTGACTTCTGTAGGCACTGATAGTGTCTCTGTAAAGCTTTATATTTCAGTTATAAATAGCTATGTTTTCTGAAGACATGGTACATCTTAAGCATATTAAACTCATGCAATCAAAGATTTGTTGAAATACTGATGAGGGTATCAAACAATATTTCCACATATACTTTGGATCCTGTGAACTTCCCAATAATCTCTCTCTCTCTCTCTCTCTCTCTCTCTCTCTCTCTCTCTCTCTCTCTCTCTCTCTCTCTCTCACACACACACACACACACACACATTTTGTATAATGTGAGGAATCCAAGGCTCTGGGAGATCAGGTTGCTCAGTTCTAAAGTCTGTGTCTTGGCTTATTGTATTCTGTACCCATACATTTTGCATTCAAAACCTTAAATAAAAATTAGTGTTTTTTTTGTGTGTGCTAGATGTATTAAAGAAGTAATTTTTCTGAAATTGTTAATTTTACAGAGGTCTTAATATATCCCCCAAAAAGATTGGTGTGCAAAATTTGACTTTTTTATCTTATTGTGCCACCAACTTTATGTGATCTTTTGCAAATCACTGCAGTTCTCCAAGGTTCAGTGTGGGATCTGTTAAATCAGAAACTGGCTTTGGGCTTTCTGCTCCCTTGCAATGTCACTGTGGACAGCGCAGTACGTTTCAAGGCCTGCGGTGCCAGAGCCAAAATGAAATCGGATCTCGTGGCTCCGTTCCTGTTTTCTCATCACTCGTGTCCTCATTTGAATTTGTGCACAAGCAGCAGGGAACCAGGCTGGCACACCCCAATCCTAGGTGAACAGAGTGGATGTGCAGAGGCCTCGGTATCCGCAGGGCTGGGGGCAGAAGGAACAGGGCTGTGGGAGATACTGGGCTTCTAAGTCTAAGGTTTTAACGCTTTGATAATGGAGAACCTCGGATTAATGTCTTATCCACAAACTGAAAGGTTAGCACATTATTTAGTGTTCTTAATGGTAGTATTTAATTAAAACAAAATTGCAGAAGAGTAATCAGCATTTAGCTGTTCCTAAAATGTGTGCTTTGCTTTGAATATGAATTGAGTCCCTTTGTCCTCTGTGTGAAATCCTTTCCACAAAGCAAATGTTCACCTTCCTTTCGTCACTGTGTTGTGGTTTATTTGTGGCACACCTACCTAAGGAAGATGATTCTCTCCTTTTATTTTCTTTATATTATTGTCATGTGTCAATATCCTGTTGGCTAACCACCAAAGTATATCTATCTATATGATGCACAGAGAATTTCTTAGTCATCTTAGCAAGGTCCTGGAGACAAACAAATCTGGATTAAGTGACCTTGAACAAGTGTCCGTTTACCTAATTACAGGGCTCTTGTGAGATTTAAATTAAACCACACACACGGACATACAAACACCACTGTACATGGAACATAGCAAGCACTCAGCTCTAGTTTTTCTTATCAAAGAGTTTAAATAAAGACTAGATCATCTCTGTGGATGCTTCCATAATTGAGACAGATATTAAACATTGTTATCATCTGTGATATTTCGCAAATAACACAAATCAGATGAAATATGAACTTGAAAATTATATTGGAGAAATTAGGCACACTAAAAAGGAGGGCATAGACATTTGATAGTAAGCATTTCAGAAACCAGAGTGGCAGAGTTCTAGTTTCGAATTATTTCATAGATCATTCATATTGTTCAGTAGGAAGTTAATGTTAAAGTATATACAACAAACTCCCCTGCACCACTGATTTTCAACCATTTCAGCACCAAGATTCACTTTCCTGAGTGGCCCTAACCCTCAGTATATTTGTCAAAGCATTTGCTATGCCATGAACACCTTACTTAGATGTGAGATTTATAGTGATTTGGAAATATCAAAAAATACTACTATATTCAGGCACTTGCTGTGATTTCTTAGAAATATTTCTTGGATACCTTGCACTAAAGTTTTACAACTTTTTTATGTTTGTATATTGCTGTGGAGTGTATAAAATGTTTATATAAATTATGCATATAATCCTGCAGAGAGTACTTTATTATACTCTTTTAAAGTTTGATTAACTAACATTCACTAAGAGACAAGAAGTGTCTCAGTAGGATCTTTCTGGTAAGTGCTAGAACAAAGCTTAATACTCTCTGGCTTCGAGTTATCTGCACATTTTACCTACACCTTCTGCCTCTTAAAAGGATATAGAACGTCAATGGGATGCCCAGCAGCCACTTGGAAGTGCAGGATGTTTGTATGACCAAAACCTGGGCTTTGACTTATGAATCAATTTTTGGTGGTTCTCTATTAGAATTTTAAATGATCACTATCCTATTGTCAGATAACACATACCAAAAGAACCCTGAATTCAGCCAGCCAGATGGTACAGCCAGGAGACGGAGGGAAGACCCAAGTAGATTAAGTCTGGAGCTTCGGGGGCATGTGATTAGAATGCACAGCCTCCATTCTCCACCCATGCTTCTGACGCCCGGTTACTCTCTCCAAATGTTTTACGCAGTTGCCAAAAAATCTGCATAGAAATAATATTCATTTGTGCTTGCAGCATTCATTAGTTACCCTGAATTTTCTCTGAATGTCAAATACATGCCCAAGTGAGTGGAGATATAAAAGCAGCGGGCAGTGCCATCCAATTACCCAAGGAATACTGCCAGTCCTCGGCGTGGAGGCCACACAGCTGGACCTCAAGGCCCCTCCACATGGATCTCTAATTGCTAGTATTTGGGAATTTGGGTTGGTCATCAGCTTTAAAGAACCTAATGAATTGCTTTGAACAACACTTGACATTTTAAAGATCTTATACGCATTTGCACTTTGAACATAAATCTTGTCCATCTTAGTAGGAATGTCTTCACTGTCGCATCCCTTCCTTGCCTTGTCCCATGCTTCCCGTGGACATGGCCTCGTATTTCATCATTAACGATTCCTCCTGCTTCTCTTTCCACATCCTGTTTCCCTCTGCTGTAATTTTAGCCAACTTACATTTATTCCTTAAGTAACAGCATGTCTTGACATATTTTTCATTGTTTACTGATTCATTTATTCAACTGAGTACAGGGTGTCAGTGAACTGACTGCAGGATGACACATACAATGCTGCCAGGCAAGGCACGGGGAAAACCGAGGGGGTGTGGGCCGAGATTCTAAATTGTTTAGTTGAGGAGATCTATGATTCCCCAATCAATATTCTTTGCTTTAAAATTGCCCCTGGATTTATACCTAGTGACACTATTCAGAGCTGCATATTTCGATCTGTGCTTATAATTGCAATTTTGATTTTTTATTTGGATTACAAACCTATCCCAGCTGGGGTTTTGTGTGGCTTCATTCTGGATGACAAAAATGAGATCTATTTAATATTTTAAGCATAGTCCAACTTAAAAAAGTACTTTTGCCTTCTACCATAAGGCAGGTGGTCTCATTTATATTTTAAAAATAAATAACTGGAAGTTATTGATTATGAGTTGCCATGCAGTGCACGCAGAATTCCTTTGATTCCACATACTGCAAATCTCAGTCTTTCCTCAACAAGTGGTCTAAAGTTACTAAGATAGATTTTTAAAATGATTGCCATTCAGCTTCATTTCTAACAATATCCTTCTTCTTCCCTCAGCAACTCTTTTGTGGGCATCTTCTCAGTGTCAGTCTCGGGACCTGCTGCTGAGTATACACAGGTTTTCTCAGTGCCCTCTCGGCCAGGATGAACCTCATTTATAGCCTGACAGTAATTAGTGCTGTTTCTCAAAGAGTCCAGTTCTTCTGGGTATGTGTCAGAATTTTACCTTCTATCTGTCTTGCCTTTGTTTGGTGCATGTGACCAGTATGTCCAATAAGCTGTAAGCACAGATGGCACCCCAGGTTGCATTTTTGTCATTGTGGGATCAGTCGGTGTCTTCTTTTCCCTGCTACTGCGACCAGCCACGCTCCAGGTAGGGGATATGCTATTAGCCGGTTTCTGAGAGTGAGGACAATGACATGAGAGGAGCCCACTGTTTACACATGATGGAATTTGGGTATGAGAAGAGATGACATTTTGTTTTTTAAGTTACTGAGGTATGGAGGATTGTCTGTGACTGCTGCATAATCTGTTAGCCTGACTGACAATTTGAAAGAAAACTTTCAAATTGAATTGCAAGCTTTATGTCAAAAGTTCTTCATGGTAACTGGGAAGTCTCTTTCTCTCTCTGTCTTAGATGTATATATACACATATCTTCCTTTGTATAATTTTTGCAACTATCTTTACCACTTAGCACTATTAATAAATTCCAAGGTAAATTTGTTTAATGAGATTATTGATTTAAGTGAAGAATGTTATATTTTGTTCCTAGTCCTCCAAAAGTTAACTCGATTTTAAAAGTATTCGTAAAATAAATATTTATAAATGTTATTACTTTTCTTATTAAGACATCAAACATATAAGAATATATTTTCAATCAATAAGTAGCTGCAAAAAGACAGAGTAACTGGAAGAAAATGACTAACTTGTAATGAACTAGACCGTGTAAGCTCAGCCTCTCTAGCTGTGTAAGACAGCAGAGAAAACGGTTTTTCTGTCTTACTCACTCGCTCCATCTCTCCTGCAAATGTGTAGATAGCAAAAATAAACAACTGTGAGAAAAATCTTCCTTCCTCTTCAACAGGGACAGGGTTTGAGATACGACAAGAAGACTAAAGAAGGAAGGTTGGAATACCAATTAGAAGGCAAGGGCGAGGAGAAGAATCTTTGAAATACATCTTAAATATTAATATTGGTTCTTGAGTCCTACTCAAATTCTGAGTCAAAATAGACTGGAGACTGTAATATCTAGACCCATGTCGATGTTTTAAAGTTCGAGGCTTCTTTTCTTTTCATTATTGAAAAATCTGATAGTTGCAAAAATGCGTATGGGCTCTCCCTGGACCTACTGTGAGAAAAGGCAGAGCAAGTGATCCTGGGTGGAGAGACTCGTGCACGTGCCTGCCAGGCCTGCCAGGTCCTGTGCATGCCCTATCCCATTTATGTCTCAACTTTATCCTGAAAATTGATACTGTCCCTTCCATTGTTAGACGTCCCTCAGCTAATAAACAGAGGACCACACTTCCATGTCATTGCTGACCACAGAAGCTATCCTATTCCCACCAGGAGGGCCCTAACAACAATGATTTGTTATCAAAATAACATATCTGTCACCTAACTACCGAGAACTGAACTTGTCTTTGACAACAACCTTCCAGTTTTCTTTTAAAGATTTAAAAGTTTTCTGTCTTCACAATACATATATTTTACCTAAAGTATCTGATAAAGTAATCGAGCTAATATCAGCACTAGGCTCAGGAGGCGGCTTTAAATCACCGGGCAGACTATGGGGAATGTGCGCTCTGCTCCCTGCCAGCGGGCTGTAAATGATGCTGCACTAGTCCCCAGCTCCATAAATTCAAGAAGGAAACTCACACACACTCCCCTTTTCACAAAACACCCGGCCTTCCTTTGCATAAAAACAAGAGACTCTAAGGAAATGTTCACATTAATACCCATATCAGTAAGGGGAATAAAAGTGACTTGGCTAATGGCATACACGACTGGGGACACCTGCGAGGTCCATAGTTCTGCCATGGACTGAAAAGCATCCAGCTCCTTTTCCTTCCTGCTGTGAACGAGAGTAATGGCCAGGGAGGGTATTCCTGCAGCTGTCACTAAATAATTTGTTCCATGGTGTAACTGAGGGATGGGACAGGATGCCATACCTCAAAACAAAATTAAAATAAAGTAAGATAAATATATAAATGAAAGAAAGGACCCTTTTATCTACTGTGAAATTTGAAGTAGTTGATTTCTATCCCCAGATAGCTTTTAAATCAGCCTGGTTAATTCTGATTTATCAATACCAGAAACAGTTTTTGGCTTAAGGTTTCAATACCCTGGTTTAATCCCTACCAGGTTTTTCTGACTCATGCTGTGGAAATGTATACTAGAGCAGTGAGTGACAAGTGAATGAGGCCTGTCCCCTCCCTCTCTCCCTTTTCCTGGCCTGGGTAGCATTGCCATTGACTGAATGACAGAAATTATAGTTGTTAAACAAAAATTATCTGATTTTTTTGGATCAAACTATTTTTTTGGTTTCATTTAAGTTTATCTTTTATGGTAATACTACTTTAAAAAAGTTGCAAAGAAATATATTTAAGTACCTATATCAAGTGGTTTCCAGTTTTAGTGAAGCAAAGCTCCCAGAAATGAGGTATTCTAGTCACTTTTCACAATGTTTTTCTAATGCCAATAATTCCCCTTCAGTGTAATGGGATTTTGTGTCACTGACATTCTCATGAGGTTTTTTTCTAATATAAATCCATAGACATGATGTTACAATGTCAAATAAAATAAGCTAGCAAGTCTATGGAGATATGTCAATGATGCAAATATTTCTAATCTGTAGAAGTAGCAATATGTCAAGATGACGGCAAATAATACAAGGGGATTTCTGGGGATGCTGGAGTAAAAACTGTGCAAAAAAGAATGTCACTGCAGCTCTATTGAGATAGTGATCTGATTATCAAGGCTATAATAAAAGAGAGATTGCTAGTGTTTGTGATCATATGAATTACTTTTTCTAAATTTGGGGAGTTGATATTTTTATATGCCCCACTGCAAAACACTTACGAGCTGTTGTATCATAAAAAGAGAATGTCTTGTCTTATAACACATCCAAACCAAGAGGAAGGGAGTTTATCCTTGGATTTTAACATAAGAAAGGCATCCATATTTTCACTCTGTACTTTGCCTGAATCTGACTATACCCATTAAAGTAATAATTAATATTTTTTGTTTCCATGCTTATTTTTAGGGGTGGTTCAGCTTCGGCAAAATCTGAGTTTGTCATAGATGTGTTTATAAAACTTCTGAAATATGATTTTAAGAAATGAGACATAACCTTAATCAGATAAATGGAGGGGGAAAAAAAGAGGTCATCTGTGATTTATTTAATTCTTTAAGTGAATTCAAGATAATATCTCAAGGAGAGTAATTTGACCTTACTACTAGGTAAAGCAATTTATTATAAATAAAGATATTTTTGGTGCCACTCCTTTAAGTTTTTGCACATGGATAGAGTCCAAAATAAAATATTGAAATTCATAATTTTGAATTATGTGAGCTATTCAATCATTACTGCCGAGGCACCAGACATAAGGAGGAGTTTCCAGCAGCAGAATTATTAGAGCGATAGTGAAGTACTGAGAGAGCTAGTCCGGGAACACCACTTGAAGAAATAATCAAAGTAATATAGTCCTTCAGGAGGAAGAGGGGCTTATATATACAAACACACGTCTCAAACCTTTCAAACAGCCCAAAGTACCTTCAGGCATGTTTTATCTTCCTTTATCATAATGTTCTTGTGATAGAAATAAGGACAAAGATTGTTCTATTTTTGCATGTGGGGATGGATACAAGCTCCAGCAATTGTAGTTCTATCTGATGATGCAGCATCACTTAAATTTAATTACTGATGTCTAAAATATCTCAATTTTTACTTATTTCTAGGTAGTTCAAATTTGCACATCAAATGAGACTATTTTTAAATATTTTATTTTTTTCTTAATATGATGTTTTTCCACATATAAAGTTGGAATTAATTCTAGTTTTTAAATGCCCCTACTTGTTTTACCTTTTATAAAATTCTACATCTGGAAGACTGACACTACCGACATCATGGCTGACTATAAAGCAATAGTAACCAAGGCAGTGTAGTCTTGGTGAAAGAATAGACAAATAGGTCAATGATACAGAATATAGACCCAGAAATAGACCCAAATTAATATAGTCAATTAGTTTTTGAGAAAGAAACAAGGGTAATGAAAAAGAACAAAGATAGTCTTTGCAACAAATGGTGCTAGAATAAGAAAATGTAGACATGCTTCATAAAAATAAACTCAAATTGGATCACAGATCCAAGTGTAAAATGCAAAATTATAAACTCATAGAAGATAACATAGGAGAAAATCTAGATGAACTCATGTATGTAATGACTTTTTAGATACAACACCAAAGGCACAATCCATAAAAAAAAAAGCACACAACAATTGATAAGCTGGACTTCATTAAAATTAAAAACTTCTGCTCTGTGAATGATAATGTCAACAGAATGAGAAGACATGCCACAGGCTGGAAGAAAAGATTTTCAAGAAGCACATCTAATAAAGAACAGTTATTCAAAAAATATAAAAAGCTCTTAAGACTCAACCATAAGAACATGAATGACTTGATTAAAAAATGGGCTAAATACCTTAACAGACACCTCTCCAAAGACATACAGATGGCAAATAAGCACATAAAACCCCCCACTTCACATCATATGTCTTCTAGGAAATGTAAATTAGAATAACAATGAAATACCACTACACAATTATTAGAAGGTCACAGTACAAAACACAGACACTATCAAGTGCTGGTGAGGATATGGAACAATGGGAACTCTCGTGCATTACTGGTAAGAATATGAAATGGTACAGTCACTTTGGAAGACAGTTCTGTTATTTCTTATAAAACTGTATATACTCTTACCATGCAATTCACTAATTGCACTGTGTGTTAGTCAGGGTTCTCCAGAGAAACAGAACCAGTAGAAGATAGATAGATACAGTGATATAGACATACAGAGACATTGAGATAGACGTAAAAATAAAAATAGAGATATATATGAGATTTATTTTAGATACTGGCTAACAGACATACAGAAACCCAAAACATCCAGAATCTGTGATCTGCAAGCTGGAGAACCAGAAAAGCTGGTGGTGTAATTCATACCTAAGCCAAAGGCCCAAGAACCAGGAGCTTCAGCATCCGAGAGCAGGAGAAGACGGGCGTTTCGGCTTAAGCGGAGAGTTTGCCCTTCACCCACATTTTTTGTTCTATTCAGGCCCTCAAGGGACTTAAGGATGCCCACCACCTGCATTACTGAGGAAGACGGGCTTCTTCACTCACTGTGCAGATTCAAATGCTAATATCCTCTAGAGACAGGCTCTCAAAAACACCAAAAAATATGCATCTTTAAGTTTTATTTAACGTATATCTAAGTTTTCACCAGCTCTCTGGACATCTCTTTGCCCAGTCAGGCTGACACATAAAATTAACCATCAGATACTCATTATTATTTACCCAAAGGAGCTGAAAACTATGTCCACACAAAACCCCGCACATGGATGTCTACAGTAGCCTTCTTTGTAATTGCCAGAACTTAGAAGCAGCCAAGCTGTCTTTCAGGGAGATGAATGGATGAATTGTGGTTCACCCAAGCAATGGACTATTACTCAGTGCTAAAAAGAAATGAGCTTTAATAAATGAATGGATAACAAAGCTGTGGTACATATATACAATGTAATAGTACTCGGCCATAAGAAAGAATAAAGTCTTACCATCTGTCACATCATGGTGGACCTAGATGATATTATGTTAAGTGAAATAAGTCTGTCAGAGAAAGACAAATACCATATGATCTCACATACAGGTGGAATTAAGAACAATATAAATAAACAAGCAAGGCAGAAACAGACTCATAGAACAGCCTGATGGTTGCCAGAGGGGAGAAGGGTTGGGGGACTAGGTGAAAAAGATGAAGGGATTGAGAAGTGCAGATGAGTAGTTGCAAAATAGTCACGGGGATATAAAGTACAGCACAGGGAATACAGTCAATAATATTATGATAATGATGTACGGTGCCAGATGGGTACTTGAAATATCAGGGAGAATGCTTTGTGAAGTACATGATTGTTTAACTACTATGCTGTACACTTGAAATGAATACAAAATAATATTGAATGCAAACTGTAATTTAAAAAAAAATTAAAAATTAAAAAAAAATTAAATGCACCGTCAAGCTATAAGAAGACATGGGGGGAAATTAAATGCATATTACTAAGTAAAAGGGGCCGATCTGAAAAGTTTACATACTGTAAAATTTCAACTATATGACATTCTGGAAATGACAAAACTATGATGGAGACAGCAAAAAAATCAGTGACTGCCAGGGGTTGGGAAGAGGGAGAATGAGACAAATAGATAGAGCCCTCAGGATTTTTAGGGCAGTGAAACTATTCCATGTAATACTATAATGAGGGACCCATACCCTTATACATTTGTTCAAACCCATAGAATGTACAACACCAAGACTGAATGCTAATGTAAACTATGAACTTTGGGTGGTATTGATATACTGATGTAGGTTCATCAATGTAACAAATGCACCACTTGTTGGGGATGTTGATAATTGGGGAGGCTGTACATGATTGCAGGCAAGGAAAAATGGGAAATCTCTGTACCTTCCCCTGAGTTTTTAAAAATTTTTACTTTATTATTATTATTATTTTTAAATCCTTACCTGAGGATATGCTTTTACTGATATTAGAGAGAGTGGGAGAGAGAAAGAGAGAGAGAGAGGGAGAGAGAGAAACATCAGTGTGAGAGAGAAACATCAATCAGTTGCCTCCATATCTACCTGGACCAGGGACGGAATAACCTAGTTATGTGCCCTGACCAGCAATTGAAGCCATGACCTTTCAGTGTAGGGGACTATGCTCCGACCAGCTGAGCCAAACCAATCCGGGGCTTTCTGCTCAGTTTTGCTCTGAACTTAAAACTCCTTTAAAAACAAAGTTTATTATTAAAAATAAAATTCCACTTCAGGTAATTGGCCTGCTGTGAACCTATAATATAAATTTATTTTTATTCAGTATTTATTATGTTCCAAATAATTTTATTTCTTACATTAATGTTCTTTAAAACAAAGTTATAAACCCTATTTTTTAGATTTGAAATACAAGACTTGGAGATGGTGAGTAAATTGCCAAAGTCAAGCCGGCTTAATGGTAAATGTTCAAGTATGTGCTGAGCTCCAAAGTCTGTGCCCTTTAGGGAGGCTCTTTCTTCCATCCGTCCATCTATTCACCCATCCATCCATCCATCCATCCATCCATCCATCCATCCATCCATCCATCCATCCATCCATCCATCCATCCATCCAGTAAACAACCTTTTTACTGTGGAAAACATTTATTCAACCTGCCCTTATTAATTGCAGTTTGTTCAGAGAATAAACAGCTCCTGGGCTTACTGTCTTCTTTATACCACTCGGCAAGCTGTGTCATATATTTTGAGAGGAAATAAGAATAATAGGACAATTCTCAGAGGGAAGGCAGGGGTGGGTGGGTGGGAAGAGATTAACCAACGAACTTCTATGTGTGTATGTATGACCCATGGACACAGACAGCAGTGTGGTGAAGGCCTGGGGAGGGGGGCGGGGGAATGCAGGGTAGAAGGGTCAATGGGGGGAAAAAGAGGACATCTGTCATACTTTCAACAATAAAGATAAATTAAAAAAATAAATAAAATAAAACTTAAATAAGTAAACCAAATGAGAAAAAAGAAGAATAATAGGAGTGATTATATCTTCTGTAGAATTTTTTATTTAACAATTAATCCATATCTACAAACATCAATATAAGAGAATTGTTAGGCCTGGCATACAATGTCATTTCTTATTTTATCTCATTTTTCCCTTAAGTTTTTGTTGCCTTGAATAAGAAGTTTAACCTGGGTATTATGTATTTGTAAATGAAATTTTTTCTAATAAAAACATTTTAAACTCTGTTTATGTTGGCACTTTACCTTAATGTAAGATCAGTTGATTCATTGTTTAGAATAAAATTATAATCACCTTCATTTCCAACATTTCTGTTACATGACAGAGGGCTCTTTTAAACTTAAACAGTGAGCAATTTTAGGAAAAGAGATTGTTCATATAAATAATTTTCTCCTGTGTTAATCTTTTTGTTTTCCATAAATCCAAGTTAATAGGGGTAGTGCTCCAAGTAGATAATAATTTTAAGATTTATATACAAATATTTTGTGAAAATGTTGAATGCTGTAACCACTATCATTTTATGGGATGAGCCTTTATTGGATTTTACAAGGGCTCGGAAACCAAAAGCATATCAGAATTTGAGTGTATGTAAGAATTCTGTTTGCAAGGAATTAGTAAAATTTTCACTCATGTGTAGTTTACACATATTCAAAGCAAAACTACAGATACTACCTCATGACTACATTTGAAAATTTTATTTGCTAGGGGCTTTATACAGGATGCCAAAACTCTATCAAATAACTATGTATATTTCTTTTGTATTTGATAAAACATATTATTTACTGATATGAATGGTGTGTTTCTGTTAACTAAGATGACTTTTTAGCTACTACAAAAATGTTAAACCTGTCATTTCTTAAAATGCTATTTATTTTATGAAGCTGTTTTAAAATTTTGGAGGAAAAACAATAACCATCTCCTCACTCATTTATTTATCATTAATCCTGTGTTTATTCAGAATTATAATCATTATAACAAAAGGAGATTTGACTCTGGGTGGTAAACACACAATGCAATATATAGATGATGTAGTGTAGAATTATATACCTGAAACTTATATCATTTTATTAAACAATGTCACCCCTATAAATTCAATTAAAAAACTAATCCCCCTTGCTTTTGTCCTAGTACCTAAGTGGGCTCCTCTCCTTTCCAGAAAGCTTCCCGTTACTGCTTCCAGAGTCCTCACAAGGCCCGTCTTCAGATTCGCCTTCTCCAGCTTGCCTGTTCTCTTTAAAAAGGAAATGCAGTTTGCTTTAGACTGTTCCGGGAATAGGGCCCAGTGCAAAACCGAAATGTAGGCCCCTTATTCAGAAAGCATTAATAATTTCACTAAGGTGACAGACAGCAGAAAATTAAACCAAGTGCAGAGCCCTTCTAAGCATGGGGTCCTGTGCAGCTGTGTGTGCCCATGTTGTGTGCCCATAACACTGGCCCTGACCTAGTCCCTGGGTTGCTATGCCCTAGAATTTCCCTTTTTTGGTACATCCTTACCTCACTATATCCTTCATTCCCATACTCTGATATTTAAGAACAGCTACCAAAATTTTCAAATAAAAATCTTTTACCCACATTTAGTTTGATTTACACACTATATTTGAATACTTTATTAGTAACCAAATTTATATAAGTACCTTATTAGTAGTCTAACTAAGAATCAAGCCAATTTTATGAAATTATTTTATTATCCTTTATGTCTGATCAAATGGTATTACTGCAAATGTATTTGCTGAAATTGTAATCACCCAAATGAAATGCATCTTCATAAGAAACACCATTACTGCCCGGCAGGGTGGCTCAGCAGTTGAGCATCGACCTAGGATCCAGGAGATCAGGGTTCGATTCCCAGTCAGGACACATGCCTGGGTTGTGGGCTCCATCCTCAGTCGGGGGGTGCAGGAGACAGCCGATCAATGACCCTCTCATCATTGATGTTTCTATCTCCCTTTCTCCCCCTCCTTTCCTCTCTCTGAAATCAATAAAGATATGTTTAAAAAAAAACCAAAAAAACACCATTACTCCCATAGGTTTAAGGTGTTTAATTTTTTTGGTGAGAACACCTTCACATTCAAAACCATTTTATCTTAGTAAAACTTGTTACGCATGATATACATTATAATTAATTTGAATTACCTTAAGTGAATCTAAACATTTTTATAAAGTTCTTAAATGACAATTATTATTTTGTTTTAGAGATTTTTGTAAAACACCAGTATTATCTGTAAAAGAAACCACATACGAGCTATTGCTAAGGGAAATTAAATTGAAGTGTCTCAGAATCTACAACTTACATTTAAAGATTGAATAAAGGTGGGCCTCATAGTCATAATTTATTGAAGAGACCTATATATAACATTAGGAAAAATCTTACTTATAAAAATTATTTCTTCACATTAACTGCTCTTATATTTTGAATGATGCAGCTAAGAGGTGGTGAGGAATATTTGTAATAGCAGGTCATCAGGATAAAATAAAGACAATGTAGTTTAATCACTATTTATTTTTGAAATGTGCTTATTGGAAAGGATGAGTAACTGCCTTGCTTCAAAAATAATTCTATTGCCTTGAGTGAGAGATTTGCGTATTAGCATAACATTCTATTTATGTGAGTTATGCTGTAGTTTCTGTTATTTTTTACATTACAGTGCAGAGAATGCTACTGATTTATTGTTGCATTTTTAAAGGGCAGTGCCGTACTGAGACCAGAGACCTAAGGAAGCTAAAAATCATATTTGTCAAAAACTTAGCCTTGACATAGTTTATGATCACTGGCTATTTGCCCTATTTATAGGGCTGTATTTAAAAGTAAGCTAATCTAGCAATATCAACTATGATTGATGTTTTCCTATTTACTATTTCCAGTGTTTTGTTTTTGGGTTTTAAGATGGTTATAAGATACAAGATATATGAAGTTATGTGGGAGTTAAAGAAAGTATAGTGTTTTCCATTTTCATTATGTTCCTTTGAAGAGAATTATTTCCTGAATATTCATCCTGGGTCCTATCAGCATCCACTATAATCAGAGTAACTTTAAAAATATCAGATGAATTATGAATACCCTCTTCAGCTTTGCAAGTGAGTGTTAAATGGCTATATGAAGATTCGAATGGTATGGTGTAGGATATAAAGTAATTATCACCAATTCAAAAAACCACTCCTGCTTATAAATTATAAGGGCTGGAGAGAACTTGAAACTTTACAAGATTACTTCCAAGTTGAACTATGGAAAGCAAAATCCAGCTGACAACTTTTTTAGCCAAGCATATAGAAATATAGGAAGTGAGCTTATATGTTACTATTCAAAAGCTTAAGTATGCAAATGTATTTGCAGTCTATATTAAAACTAATTTCTTAATTCAATCTCTTACAATCTTAGAAGATAAGAATAATAGCCATATTGGCTTTAGTTTTAATAATATTTATCAATAAAGTTTAATTCTGATTGAAAACTTTAAGCAGTAGTATATTATTTTTATATGTGTTCAAAATAAACTGTACTTCTTTGATATTCCATACGTCACAAAGTAATTATTCAAAGTATAGGTAGAATAAGAAAGTATAGTAAGCGCCTTGAATAGCATCGAAGCCATTGGGTGAGGAGACAGAGCTATCCCTCACGGCAGCACTATGCAAATGAATCCAAAGGTTGTAACCTTGGGGGTTAATGCAGATGAGAGAGAAAGTCTGATTTAACGCATCCAGTTAGGTTGATTGGACTGGCTACGCTAAATGACACTTACTACAGTTGCCATGGAATTTTTATTTCATCATTTGGGTGAAGGATAGAACCAAGCTGAGATATACTTTTTAATTTCATAGATACTTTAGGTATTATACTCCACCTTGGAAAAATGATTTTGTGTTTATTGTGGGAAAATTCAAGTGGTTACTGTTTCTAGACTTCAATACACAATAGGGCTAAGAATGAAAAATATTGAATTAGTAAAGCTCAATCTATAATTAACACTTACACCAGGCAAGGAAAATATTTTATTGCAACTGACCTGAATAATAGAGTGGGATGGAAGGAAGGAAGCCTATTTATTTGAGACACCAAGTGAAAACTATGAAATACAAAGGGGAAAAGGCAGTTTCATTGAGAATAAAATATTCATGTTGATAACTTACATAAAACAAAAGATGGAGTGTTTTCTGCAGGGAAATTACTTTCTTTGATGAGCTCCATTTATGCATGATGGAGTTTTAAATTTTTGAAAACCCCCTTGGTTATTTTTTCTTCCTTTCAATTCTTGTGGTTTTAATTTCAGACATAAACAGATGTAAAATTTTCTTGCTAAAAGCTTCTTACTCTGTTTAAAGTCAAATTTATGACATAGAAAAAATATCCAGAATGCCTTTTTACAATGACAGTGATTGGGAAATCAATATTTAAGGCATCGGTCTCATGAATTGCATGGTGAGCAGTGGTTCCATTTGTTTTGAAACTACCCTATGATAAAATATATCTTAATTTACTTTGCTCATTTTTAACATTGTTTTGTTTCAAGCATATTCTTGAGGATGCTGAGTATTATATCTGCTAACTACAGCTTGAGTTTGGGAGCAATTTCATTTGAATGAAATCTACTATATAATAACTTTGTCTGAGTGGCCTGAAAGCTGCATGTTAAGGTTCAAATATTTACTTCTTGAGGATAGAATGCTATTGGTTTTACTTGGTAATTTAATGTGGGAGACATTTTAGAAGCTGCACTGGCAAGTAAAGATTTGAATTTTATATATAGCCTCTCACCCTAATAGATAGACAAGGGAAAATAAAATATACCTCATCTCTAGAGACTTGGGTTCCAATGGTAAAATATGAGAAGAGATGGGAAATAAATGTGTTGGTCTTAGTATGCAAACTTGATTGTGCATCACAGGGTCACCATGCAATTTGACACTATTTGAAGGAGTTTGCCATACAAAAGGCTGGGACAAGAATGGACCGAAGAATGAGTGTTTACAAGTTGATGTACATCAGCAAAGTGTTCATGGAGGCTGCTTGCACGAAATTGTCTGATCCACTAAGAACTCTTTAGGGAAATGTTCTGAGTAACACAACCCTAAACAAAGCTCCGTGGAATTACCAAGGGAGGCAGAATGTTTGTTATTCGGATAGAGGGGCTCTGAATTTGTTGCCTACATCAAAATAGGTTGCAAATCTCTCTCAGTGGCCCAATTCTGCACTCCTGGACAGCAGGAATCAGGATTATGTTTTCACACCTTATGACCTAGCAAAATATAGTGATTGCAACTAGTGTTTTGGAAGCTCAGAAAATGCTGAAAAAATTAATTACTACACTTAAATGTTTACATTTATGTAGACATATATATCCAACATAGACATTCACACCCACATATTGAGCCCTCACATTGAGTTAGATAATTGAAAAGCATGTGGATTCATATGAGAATGATATTTAAAAAATTGAAAATTTTAGAATGTCTCTGACTCTAAATTCAAGACAGTGGTTTTGCCAAACTGGTGAATGTTTGACAAATATTTATTGATTGTTAGTCCCTGGAGATCCAGAGACAAGTACAACCCATTAATGGCCTTGAGAAGCTCACAATTAGCTGTGATGAAGAAGTCAATACAATTCTTATAGCTTAAAATGGTATTTTACAAGTACAAGTTGTTAGGCAAGTGTGCTTTACTTAGTAAGTAAGAGGAAGGTTTTGTACCTGGTGCTAAGGAGTTGAATTTTGAGGTGTAAATAAGTTCGAAGGCTGTGATGGGGGGTGGGGCTATAAGGAGTACAAGACGTGGGAATATGGGAAAACCTGAACCTTAATTATAAGAAGACACATGAACAGTCCCACAGTCCTGCCACAAGGCAGCTGGGTGGGTGGAGAGGGCACTGTTTAGAAGCCAGCACTGGGCTGGGTCCTGGCTCTCTCCAATCACTCTTCTGTGGTCCTTGCAAGCACTTAACTTCCAAGTCTCCTTTCTTTATCAGTATAATGTGTTCAATAATATCTTGCCTCTTAGGCATGCCATGAAGGTATGTTTTGTACATAGTACATACAGAGTGGGGATTTTTAAAATAGAATTTAAGGAGGTTACAATTATCAACAATGACTATAACCTGAAGTTCCCAATCTTGGCTGCATAATGGAATTGACTGGGGACCTTTCACAAATGCTGATGCTTGCATCTCATCACCAGAGAGTCTGACTTAAGTGGATGTGGTACAGTCTGATTATCAGATAAAGCATAACACAGGGACATATGAGGAGTAATAAGAATCAGTAACAAAACAGGAAATAATTGGGAAATGTACTCTTCTCCAGAGTATATATTAAGTACACCAATATACTAAGGAATATACTTTTTTCATTCCATAGAACAGAAAGATCTCCACTCTTAGGTGTGGTTGAGAAGTGTTTCCAAGCTTCACTCTTTTCAAAGTAGTTGAGCCCTGGCCGGGTGGCTCAGTTGGTTGGAGTGTCGCCAGGTACACCAAAAGGATGCAAGTTCGTTTCCCGGTCAGGATACGTACCTAGGTTGCCGGTTTAATACCCGGTCTGGGTACTTACCAACTGATGGATATTTCTCTCACATCTGTGTTTCTCTTTCTCTCTCTCTCCCTTCCTCTCTCTCTAAAATCAATAAATATATCCTTGGTGAGGATTAGCAATAAAAAAAGTAGTTGACTTTAGGTGGGTAAACCAACAAAGGCAGAGTTTTTGCATTCAGAAGTCTCTTCTGCTATGGAGTGTATCAATTCTATGCCTTACATTTTGGTAGAATAAATTATAAGTTTTAATTCCTTGGAATGGCATAGGAGCATGAAACAGGTGGTGAGGCATCTAATGCCGAGAACAAAGACTCCTAGAGCCTCTGAAAGTCCTGCAGTTAAGTCTACCTAATCAGCATGCATCTCAACAAAGACGGAGGCCCTGCTTTGAAGATGTGAAATACGGCAAAAGCAATCCTGCCTAAGCTTTTAACCATAGGTTTGATGACTGGCAACAATATTTTTAACTATGTTAGGAGAAAAAGAAGTAGGCTCAATTACAGCAGAACGGATTTTAAATGCATGCTAGAGAAAGTGGTTGGTTTGAATCTCAAAACAATTTACTCCCTTTGTTCTGGCCTATCACAAATGAGCCCTGATATTCTACCCTGATTACCAGGGAGGTGATTGTGTGGCAGAGTCATATTCTCTAACATTGAACATCAAAGAAAAGCCAACAGAAGCAAAATTATTTTTAATAGATTCAGATTCCTAAGGTCTAGAGTATATTTTTTACATGAAGAAATATGCTAATATTTCGATTATGAAAATAAAATACAATAGGTTACACTGTTGTGATTGTTTTCTGGGACCTCCAAATAAATGAATTATTTTACCCAAGTATTATTTTTCTCCTGAAAATACATCAGGCTAATTGGAAAATAATTAACTACATTATTTTCTCCCTGTGAAAGTTTTTTGGTATTGCAGAAATACTTCCCTGTGAAATATATAATTGTTGAGATATTTTCCACCTAAAAATCACTCGAGTTATTTTGTGCCATTCTGGGGATAGAAATGCTTGAAATCTCATGATCATCAAAAGAGATTTTATTAAAGACCTTTAATTCAGTGTCATGCTAGGCAACGCTTATAAAGTATTTCAGAAATAGAAATTAAGGTCCAGAGTATAACAGAGAATATAAAGATCATTGGTGACATGCATCCATTTTTGCATTTCTTCAAGGTCAAATTCACATACTTGCTAACTTGTGTGAACCCTCAGGACTGCGAAGGGCTTCTGGTTGCTAACTGGGCTCAAAAAAATTAAAAAGCAGAGCTTAGCAGCTGTTTCTACACAGGGGCCTCTCAGCAAACCGCACTTCAAGGAGCAGCCTCTGCGCTGGACGGCCTGCCTCTGGGCTGGACTGCCTGCCTGCACTGTTCCTGCCTGCTGAGCCAGCCCTTAGGAAGGAGTTCCCGGGATCCTATTTCAACCAATAGGACTGAGGCTTTCCCTATCCAGTTGGAACTGCCACATTTCTGACCAATCAGAGTGGCCCTATATTTACCAATCAGGGACCAAGGACCAGGATTTCTGTCTATAAAAGCCAGCTCTCCTCTGTCTTAGGGAGCACATTTTCTAGGGAAGACTGAAGACTGCGTTTTCCCAGCTGGAGCAGGACCATCCAGAGTGAAGCAGAACAGAGCAGACCACGTGGAGTGGGGAAGCGCCTGGCCCTGGGGAAGCCTCATGGGCTTGCTGTTTTCACAACAGCTGGGCTGTGGCACTTTAGAGCTGTTCCCTGGCAATGTTTTCACAGCCATGCTCTATGACCATCAAGCTGTTTGCACTCACTCAAGTTTCCTTCCTCACCGCACCCCAAATTGTGGGTTCCTGTTGGCTTTTGAATTGGCTCCAAGGGCCATCAGTTGGTGCTTGTCTGTGCATCATGCTGTTTTTTTTAGGTTTTGTTTGTTTGCTTGTTTTGCTTTGCACTCAGCGTTTACACAAGATCCCATCATCCCATCACAGTCAGCCATTGGCTTCAAACACACCAACTTCTTTCATGTAAACAAATCCAGTGGTCACGGTTCAGTCCCCACCTTATTTGATGTCTCCTCAGTATTTGATGCACTTAACAGTCCTTTACTGACACATTCTCTTTGTTGATGTCCATCAATCAAAGACCAGCAGAAGTACACCCATAGTTGGACAGGTTGGGCAAGATGGGGAACTATGGGGCATTTTAATGAGAATGTGCTAGGAAATTCTTGTTATAGGTTGTGGGTTGTGTGAGAGGATTTGGAGGAAGGTCCAAGGAAGTGGAATCTTCTGATCTGGGTGCTTTTTTGGGAAGCGATGAGACTCTATGCTGTGTATCTTCATATTTTTTACTTGGTAAGTAGAAGGAATAGTGTGAGGCTAAAGTAATAATTAGTAAAGAGCAGCAGTCACTCTGTTAGTTGGGAGCAGGGAAGTTTGGAAACATTTGTAGTTTTCATGGTGCTCTTGTTTAGCCTGTGTTCAGACAGTAACAGAGGCCTCTTGTTTACAATTCACTCCATCGTGGTTACACAGTGACCTTGTCTCACACTGGTATTCTGTGAAATTGTTCACATTCAACAGGAAAATACTATGGCCTCGCTTGGTGCCAGGCCAGCTCCCAGCTGACAGCTGTCAGGACTGCCGTTTCCTTTCTCCCTGTCATGGTACCATATTCTCTCTTTGGTTTCTTTCTATCTCTTTGCCTATTCCTTTTCAGTCTTCCTAGCAGTACCCTCTTCTTTTATATGATCCTTAACTCTTACGATTTCCCAGGCCTTATGTCTGAATCATCTTTTATATTCACCTACACTTCTTTCCTTATGCAGTTTTATTCATTTTTTATGACTATAATTACCATCTGATTTTGTTGTACTGGACTAATTCATGCCTAAAAGATGGGTTAGGAAACTACAGCCCATCAGTCATACACAGTACACAGCATGTTTTTGCTGAGGATATAAGATGGTTTTTATATGTTTAGATGCTGGGAAGAAATCCAAAGATGAGTAATATTTTATGAAAATTACATTAAATTCAAGTTAGAGTGTCCAAAGATAAAGTTGTATTGGAATATGGGCATGTTCATTTGTTCAGGTATTTTCTACGACTGCTTTCTTGCTGCAAGAGTGTGTTGAATAGTTGCAACAGAGAAAAGCCAAAGTTATTTACTAGTTTTCCCTTTATAAAAAAAGTTTGCTGCCTGGCCTGCATGGCTCAGCAGTTGAGCATTGACCTATGATTCAGGAGATCCAGGTTCGATTCCCCGTCAGGGCACATGCCTGGGTTTCGGGCTCCATCCCCAGCAGGGGGAGTGCAGGAGGCAGCCCATCAGACTGATCATTGATGTTTCTCTCTCTCTCTCTCTCTCCCTTCCTCTCTCTGAAATCAATAGAGATATATCAAAAAATAATAATAAAAGCTTGCTGATCCCTGCTCTAAAATCATATATTCAACTAGCATTTGACATTTTTACTTGAACATTTCAATCACCTTAAAGTACTTAAAACAGAAATTGTATTCATCTCCATTCCATACCAAGAATCTGTTCCTTTCCTACTCCTGTCCATCCTAAATATAGGGGTATTGTCTACACAGTTCCTCAAATCAGAAATCACAAATATTATCTTTCTTCTACCTCATATTTGTAATCCTCTATAAAACCCATTGTTTCTACTTCCTAACTATATCTTAAGTAGTCACTCAGTCTCCACTTCTCCTGCCATCATTCTGTACCATGCCACCACCACTTTGTGTTCTGTCTGCTCAAACAGCCTCCTTATTGGTTTCCGACTTAAATGACTCTAAGTAACTCTCTAACACATGGCATTTTCTATTACTACATCTGGTCCATTTCCCAATTATTGTACATTTTTACATGAATATTTGGGTTCAAATTCTATATGTTTACTTACTTGTTTACCATCTATCCAAAAGGATATGTTCTACAAAGATAGAATCATACCTTTTAGTTCATCAATGGATATAAATACTCTGAACAGTGACTAGTATGGAGTAAGAGGTCAGTAAGTATTTTTTTTAACCAGTGACTGAGGAGCTTAAATACCACAAAGGTACATGTCTTTTACATCCTAGGTATTTTATTTTATTGATGCAATTGTGAATGGCATTGTTTTCTTAGTTTTCGTTTCTGATAGCTCATTATTGGTATATAAAAATGCAACTGGTTTCTGGATATTTATCTTGTATTCTGCTACTTTATTAAATTTACTTATCAGTTCTAGTAGTTTTTGGTGGAATGTTTAGGGTTCTCTATATACAGGACCAAGTTTTACTTCGAGGAGTGCATGAACTTTCATCCTGTTCCTGCCCTTCAGCAATACTTTAATGTTCTTTTTCAAAACCCCAATGTATTTTTTGTACTTTTATTGTAATTTTAAAATTTTTATTTCATGAAACATTCAGAATAATTAAGAAAATGATATCTAAAAAAAAAAAAAGACCACAAAGGTAGAGGTACAATTACCACCCCACCCTGTACACCTAGGCACAATAGTCCATTCCTAAGAGAAATGTTTATAAAGTGGTACCTAGCCCACTGATAAACATGTTCATCAATTATCAGTTCTGTTCATGTTCATCAATTAGCTATACACTTTATATTTATAACCAAATATATGGAGAGGCAGTTCGCTGTGGGAAGAAAGAGATAATATTAACTTTATCTTGATATTAAGAATGAAATCCTGGTCAGCTTTTGTTTTTGGTGGTGGTGATGGTAACATTTTTCCTAGCAAACAATTCACATACATCATTCTAGTGACTCAAGAGCTTTCTCAAAGTGTCCTAGTTAATTACTTGATGATTCTTTGGGTTTTGGCCAAGCATCAGTGTACTTTATTTTATACAAGAAGGAACTATCTAATTATTTTTAGGTGGATTTCATGTAGAAACTCGGAAAGGATTGCCACCAATACAGAATATAATTCTTCTGAAACGGGACTGAGATAAGAAGGTAGACTAACTGTGTGAACACTGATTTGGTGTGTTCAGCAACTGGGAGAAACCGCTGAATGGGCAGATAAGATATTAGGTAGAAACGACATGGTGAAATGGGCAGAGGGTGCGGCTGAAGAAGGCCACTTGAGAACAGATTTTGTAAAGAGACAGAAAGAAGCCAGGCACAGGGTTTTACAGCTCTGTTACCTGATGAGAGGAGAAGGCAGCGAGCTGGCAGCGAAGTGGAGACATAACCGGGCTGGAGGACAGATGGGCAGCCAGAGCCGGAGAGGAGACAGAGAGCTCTCCCTGTGCGAAGCAGAATAAGAGAAAGTCACTACGGTGGAAAAAAATTACATTTTGGCAGAGAATGGGAAAAACATAAGAACCATACCACTCAGAGGCTTAAGTGTGTTCCCAGGTTTTGAATAATCATTTGGATTTAAAAATATTCTTACATAACTTATGTCATGGGCCTTTTGCAAAAACTGCGCGAGTGTGAGTGAAGCGGGACAGGTGGGTCTAACCCCATCTCACAGATTAGGGAGCAGAAGCTCGGTTCCTGGGGTCGCGCGGGGGGAGCGCAGCAGGAGGGAGGACAGACGTGTTCCCACTCCTCCGTGTGCACACTGCCCTGCGCGTCTCGCAGCGTGGTGCTCATCAGAACAGAGGAGGCCCGAGTCTGCGGCGAGGAAGGGAAGCACTTGAGGCAATGATCCAAAGGAAGGATCTCTTTCCCACCCACTCACTCAAACCTGTCATCACATCCGAGGGATTTCAGAGGGCCAGGAGTGCAGGAGGAGAGGGCTGTTGGGAAGGGCAGGGGGAGCGTCCACTTATTTCCTAAGTGCAGGACATGCGCCAAGCACCGAGTGCTGGACATACGCCGACGGAGAAGGCAGCCTTAGGCCCAGCCCTGGGGAAGCTCACTCTCGAGCAGGAAGCATAGGCTTTTTGTCAAGTAGCAGAAATGAGTGTTTCCGTGCAAATTCGAATAAGAAGGCAGAGTCGACAGTGCTCTGAAGGAATTGTACCTGGGGCCTCATGGAAATGCAGTCAGGAGATGTCTGCTTGCTTACGAGGATGACAGTGGATCTGCACTCCGGAGGGGGAATAGGTGTGAAGTATCCGAAGGGGAGTGGTCGGGGAGGCATTAGGAAGGCTTTTAGATACTTATGAGGAAGCAAAAAGCCTGGTTTCACCAAACATTTGGGTTTACTAATGTGTGTGTGCCCTGGATTATAACCAACATAAGAGATTTGCTCTTTTGACTTAAATAGTTATGTAATGACATTGAGCCGTATAATTCCTACCCAGCATAACAGGACTGCTGCAAAATATTAATTTCTGATAGAACATATATACACATACATATATGCATATATATATATGCATATATATAAAGTAATGTGTACATGTTAAGGAGTCGTGAAACAATTATCAGTTAATTCTTTCAACACACATGTATTGAAAACGTAGTAAGTGCAATATGCGCAAGCCCCTTGCCGGATGCTGCTTCTTATCTTCTACTATTTCACCAAAGATTGGTGAGGTCATGATTAGAGTGAAAGGAATTCTTCTTGCCTTGAAAAAGCCATTACCATGTGTGTTTGATGTACTTACATTCTCTCTGTCTCTGCTGTCTCTTTGCCCTAGGCTCTGCTGGGGCAGGGCGAAATCAATTCTTGCTCTGCTGTCATGATGAAAATGTTCTATATCTATGCTGTCCCCTGGGGCAGTCATTAGCTGCGTGTGGATATAGAGCATTTGGAATGTGACTAGTGGAACTGAAAATTGAATCTTTTATTTTATTTAATTTTAATTAATTTTAATAGAAAAATCTACACGGGGCTAGTAGCGAATGTACCGAACACTGTCACTTCCTAGGGCTTCGGGAACAAACTTTGAGTTCCCACTGTAATACTTTTGATACATTTGATATGAACTTGATATTTCTTGTATCTTGTGGCCTGGTTATAATTGAAAGGGATGTTTTCTTGGTATATAGGAGAACTTATCTTCAGGTAAGAAATGTAGGTGTGCACAGAAGCTCATTTTCCCAGCTCACTTGGGGAATAACAACTGAACTTGTTTATATCAAAAAATCTGCCAAAACTTGTAGATAGAATTGTACAGAAAGTGGAAATTTTTTTTTCCAGGACCCAAAAGAATTAAAGAAAACAATTTTCTTTATGTTTACCATTTGAGTAACAGCCACTTTCAAAGAGAGAGAAACCATAAAATAAATGAAATAAAACTACTTTTATAATAAACTATTCAGGAAAATCTAGTGGTCATATAAAGAAGACAGATGGGAGTTAATTTGTGGTCAGCCAACTCATTTCTCTCTATCATATCCAATATTTAGTGCTTCTATGAGACATCCTTTCTCTCTAAAATATTTATATCTGAACATGAATGCTTGCAATTGAATGGGTTCATTCAAAATGAGACGAGAATATATAAAATGAAAAGTGTATTTCTTTTCCAAGTTTGTACCATAGCCATCTAGCACTGCTGCTTAGAGATTGTGATTACTATCACTTTGCTCATTTTCTGCAGAACCAGATATTTTATTTACTCCTTCAATATATTTACCAGGGGCCTTATATATTATATGCTAAGTACTGGTTTATGTCAGTGGAAATAAAAATTAAAAATAAAACAAAACAGAAAAAATTCCTTAAAGAAATTACATTCAAAAGGAAGGAAATAGGCAATAAACAAAGAAAAAAATAGGTAAAATACATTGTATTTTAAATAGTAATAAGTGTTACAGATTTTCTTTTAAGGATTTTAAAAGAAGTGAAGCTTTTGAAGGGTGAAAGGCAATAAATAAATGAGTGCCTCAGTTGGGAAAGCAGTTTACTCTTTAAACAGGATGAGCAGAGAAGGACTTTCGGAGAGTTATTTTCATCAAAGACATGAAGGAGATAAGGCAGCAAGACATGTTTAGGGAGAACTGCATGTGCAAAGGCCCTACGGTAGGGGGTTGTCTGGCATCTTCCAGAAGAGCATTTTGCCTTATGGCAGGAGAGGGTTCACAAGGCAGAAGCTTTTACATCAGTAAATTGGTGAATTATAGTTATAATATTCTCTGTATTGTGTGCCTTTTTCCCAATCACATATTTTATGAGTCTCTAGGTTTGAAATAGGGCTTCTCTCTCATACCCATAATCTCTATTATCTATATATTAATTTTAAATAAAATAATTACATATGTCTGTTTCTTTTATGGAATGTATTTGTAATACTTACAGAAAAAGCCATGCTAGTTTCTTTTCAAAGGCCAAGTTCATTTTGTAAGACCTGTCCTCTAGTTAAGGATGTAAAACAGATTGTTTTGCACAGAATATAGAATTATCAAAATGTTAACTTGCATGATTATCATGATATTATTGCCTGTTATTATTTTTGTCGTGTTCATAAGGACATCAGGGCCTAGAAGGAGGTAAAATGATTTGTCCCAAACTCCCTTGGATGAAGATAGTTGCCATTGGCATTATTGTGGTCCCGATGTGTGATAGCCATTTTGCGGAATACTATACAGGCAGGATGCAACGGTAATCCTCCAGCAACTCTGAGAGGTAGTTAGTTTTACTCTTTTACTAATGGGGAAAACCTAACTTCTTCCAAGTTCTATAGTGGGTGAATGGTACGACTGGAGTCTTATCTAGATCTCTATACCTCAGAAAGGACTCACACTGACCACTGTTTGCCACATTGCCAGAGGTACGGGGCCAGGAATCCCAACTGGAATCACGAGAGGCAGAGAGAGGTATCCTGGGAAGAGAGCAAGCACTCACTTTGCTCAGGATTGAATTTCACCTCTAAAAAAGAACTGAATATTTTGGGGCAAGCTATATAAATACATTTGTATATGTTTTCCATTGATAAAATTGAGGATCCAAATTACAATTCCATATTTGCTTATTGGAACCTTTATCCATTATAAGTAAGTTAGAAGCCATCAAGCTTCCTAACTTAATCTTTGAGTATATTCTTATAAATAAAGAAACTGTTTGGCTGAGACAAAACCTTTATATGGCTAATAATTTTACTATATGGCTAATAAGACTCATAATTTTACAAGAAAGTTTAGTACAATATCAGTAGAAAACCAAAATCATCCACTTATTTTAAGGTTAAAAAGTTTATTAAAATTAATAAGGTTCTTGCCCTGGCCAGAGGTTAGAGCATCAGCCCATGAACTGCAGGGTCGCTGGTTCGATTCCTGGTCAAGGGCATGTACCTGGGTAGCAGGTTCGATCCCTGGCCTCTGTCAGGGCGTGTGTGGGAGGCAATCAATGGATGTGTCTCTCACATCAGTGTTTCTCTCTCTCTCTTTCTCTTTCCCCTTCCCTCCCTTCCGCTCTCTCTAAAAATCAATGGAAAAAATATCCTCAGATGAAGATTAACAAAAAAATTAAAAACAAATAACTAACAAGGTGCTCAGTAATTTGCCCCATATTATCTTCTTACTGTTCACTCTTTTTTTTTTACATATATTTAATTACATTGAATGAAGAAAGTCTATATTATCATCATGGGTCATTATGTATCTACATTGTACACAGCTTTTAAAAAGAGGCTTGTTTGCAGGTGCCCAGCTATAAACACCAAGTTAGGTTCATAGTAGCACTCGATATTTATACTAGATATAATTTGATGTTTTTTTTTAAATTTAAAATAGATTTCCTTTATGAGCTAAAATAGCCATGAATAGGCTATTAATCTGAAGTCATAACTGATTTTTATGGTAGTTACAGCGAAGCAAAGTTTCAGTTACCTTGATTGCTGTGTTTTTACAAACATCTATTTATTTTTAATCCTGTTATTTTATATATGAAAATGATATGATTTATGCACTGTGGGTCAGAAAACTTAAAGTTATTTTTACATGATTAGTAATGAATCTTCAATAAGCAAACAACCTCCCACATCAAGACCCTTGGTGCTCAATGGAATGCATTTACTGGGTCGCCAGCTGGGATTACAGGGTGTAATCTGTGGCAAGGGATCAGAGATTTCACTGTGTAAATTTAATTTACCCTTATGGGGATCAAAAGTTCATTAATACCCTGTTCTTTCCAACTGAGCTAAGAACTTGAAGCAATTAGTATTTGAAAAATATTTTCTTTCTTTCATTTTCTGTCAGTATTTAATCTGAGTTGGTTCCATGTTTAGATATTAATCTGTTGTGTTTTAAAATTATAAATCCTTAGTGTGTGTGTGTGTATGTGTGTGTGTGTGTGTGTGTGTGTTGGCTGTTGTTTTGGATTACTATCCCTAACAAATATTAGTACAGCAATTTAAACAACAACAATGTAACATCTAGGTGCTCATTTCATCTGCCCAAGTGAAGTCATTAATAACTTTCAAGAGATCTGGATTATTCCTGCATGGAAGAAGCAACAAAACACTTTTAATCCTTAACACTGGAGAGTTTGCCACTTTTCGTCAGGGAAGATGTTGCTTCCTAGCTGCTTTAGCTTGAAAGCTGCGGATTAGTTACACAATGTGTGGGAAACAGATCTCCCAGCACTGTTCAGAGTGACTAGTGAATGAGGAAGCACCGTTTTTTAGATACTTCATCTAAGACATTAGGTTATTCTTATCAATTATTATATGCACGTAAAATGTAAGCCTGTGTGCTTATACAATTTCTTTTATATGAAACCATTATTTATCAAGAAAATATTCATGAACTGAAAGAACAGAAGGAGATGATAAATGTTGGTGAGAAACAACCCAAGGTTTTTGTTTTGTTTTAATATGCTGACATAATTTGAACTATGATGAATCACTGGGTCTCTTTATTATAATAGCATGTTGACAAATGATACTGCGGATGGATAAGCTGTAATACGACAAACCACAGGTGAGCAAGGATTTTGTACAATAACTTAGAATCATTCTTTCACTAATATCCCTCCTTAGTAGTACATGAAGTACTGAGAGGGGCATAGTAACCCTTTCAGTCCATTCATGCAACGTTGAGGATGTTAACGTGGTGGTGAAAAATATAGAAATAAAACTACAGAGGCTCCAAGGGAGAATGGCCCTACAAATGCCTCAGTACATACAAATACTTAAACACTGGTATAAATGGCTCTGAGGAGGATATTAACTTATAATTAGAGCGATTACGAAGTCAAACTCTTTAACTGCTTTGGGTTTTCCTTCTTCTTTGAGGTGGAGAATTTTTAAAACATATCTTAAGAAAATAACATGAACTTCCTTATCAGTTTTTCTTTTTCAGTGAGAGTTCACTATTTATAGCTTTATTGAAGTATAATTGATAAATAAAATTATACTTAAAGTGTATAACATGATAATGTGAGATACTTACATATTGTGAAAGGATCCCTCCTCCCCTTTTTACTAATACTACCATAACCTCACATACTTAGCTCCTTTATGTTTTGGCCAAAACATTTAATGTCCACTCTTTCAGTGAATTTCAATTACATGTACAATACAGTGTTATTAACCTTAGTCCCTGTGCTGGGCATTGAATCCTCAGGCCTTATTCAGCTTTTAGCTGAACGTTTGTAGTAGCCTTTGAATATCTTCTCCCTATTTCCTCTCCTTCTTCCAGCTACTCACAACCACTTTTTGTTTCTATGAGTTTGACATTGTTTTTTTTTTAATTTAATATATAAATAATATCATGTGGAAGTTGTCTTTCTGCATCTGGTTTAAAACAATTACTTAGCATAGTGTCCTCTAGGCTCATCTGTGTTGTCAAGATGACAAGATTTCCTTCCTTTTTAAGGCTGAAGAATATTCCACTGTGTGTGTGTGTGTGTGTGTGTGTGTGTGTGTGTGTGTGATATTTTCTTTATCCCTCCGTCTGTTGACAGACACTTAGATTGTTTCCATACCTTGGATATTGTGAGTAATGCTGCTATGAATAGGTCAATACAGAGATCTCCCTGAGATAATAATTTAATTTCCTTTGGGTATGTACTCAGAAGCAGGACCACTGGATCACATGGTTCTATTTTTAATTTCTTGAGGAAGCTCCACACTGTTTTCCGTAGTGGCTGCACCCGGTTACATTTTTACCAACAGTGCACTTCTATGTCAGCACCACACTGCCTCAAGATTGCTTTGACTATTTGGGATCTTTTGTGGTTCCACAAATATTTGAGGATTTATTTTTTCTTATTTCTGTGAAAAGTTCTATTGGAATTTCGACAGGAATTGCATTGACTCTGTAGTTCACTTTCGATGATATGAACATTTGAACAGTGTTAGTTCTCCAGTCTACAAGAGTGAGACATAAAGAGATTAAGCCCCTTGCCCAGAGTCATGCACCTAATAGGTGGCAGAGTAAGGATCTGAACCTGACCGCTAGGGTGCCAGAGTTAATGGAAAGGGGAATATGCAGTCTTGGGATGGTCAGAGATCTGAGTGGGGGATTTCAGAAAGTGAAATTGTACAGCAGAAGCTAAACTTCCATGCAATGGGAGTTTTTGACCATGGGAAAGCTGCTGATCATATAAGTGAAAAACATGTAGACGTCCTTAAGCTGTTAAGAATTAAGGAACATTAATTAAATTGGGAGGAGTGTGATAGCATGAAGATGATTTGCTCCTTCAGGAAAGTTGCCAAGAACTGAACTAAGTCTGTTTTATGATACGAGGCAGCAGCCGTCAGAGCGACTACCGTTTGCCTTGCTCTGAGTATAGCCGAACCCACGTCTCTCTCCAAGACAAGCCTTACCCCTCTTTACTCCACCTCTTCTAGTCACCTATCCAGGGAGACGTGTAATATCCCTCAGCTCTTCCTCTTGTGACCCTGCTGGCAATATGTTATGTTAGGAGTCTCAATGATGTCAAGACTATCCTAGTTCTAGTCCAGAGTAAAATTAAATGTTAGGCAATTGAAAAAGCTATGAAGTAGCCACAACCTTCTGGCATAATTTAGAAGAAATTTTACAGCTACAATTTATTGAAGCTAGACATTGAGTTAAATGCTATCTAGGGACTATTCCATTTACTTTTCACAATAAACTAATTTATATGGTAGGTACTAACATATACTCATTTTAGAGATGAGAAACTAGATACTTTGGAAGGTTATTTGATCAAAGTTATAACTAGTTATTGGCAGCCTCCAGATTAGTCTTATAACTATGCTTTATGATAACCAAAAATTCACTTTTTGGGTTTTTTTTTTATAAATTATACTTTCCAAAATTTAATCTACATATTTTAATGCAGAAACTTGTAGGTTTTTTATAACATTGGAGCATTAATTTCCTAGAATTTGAATGTTTTAAATAAAAGTATTTAGCATATGTATAGTTTTTACATAAAGAAAGAAGAAATTAACTTTGATCCATAAGAGAATATTTGAAATATAATTTTAATCTGATTATTTGAGATACTTTCCTACTACTGATATCATTTTTCCCTTTTGACTAAGGTACAATGCATGCATAACCTAGAGAAGAAATATATGTTTTAAAACTAGGAAATATATTAATTGTCTGAAAGAGTTACATTTTACTTCTTTGCTCCTTATAGACTGATCTTCAAATAAATTAAAAAATATCTGAAGTAAAAACTTTCACAACACCTACATATAGTAAGTACTCAACAAATACTTGCTAATTGATCAATGATTACATATAACCAATTAGAGTAAACATTCTGGACCGAAGTGATCTTGGAAAAAAATTCTAGAAATCAGTTAATCTTTTTATTTATTTCACAGGGCAAAGATTGACTGTATCTTACTATATCATTATACCCTGAGCTATTCATTGTGCTAATCACTAAGGTTGCAAAGATGAAAAAGATGCAGGAATCTCAGAATATAGCAGGAGATATAAACCAGCAAATCACGTGACAGACATAGGTATGCAGTTGAGTGGGATGAGTTGAAGGGAGTCCCTGAGAAGATCGGAGATATTTTTTGTTTTTTTAAAAATATATCTTTATTGATTTCAGAGAGAGGAAAGGAGAGGGAGAGAGAGAAACATCAATGATGAGAGTCATTGATCAGCTGCCTCCTGCACGCTCCCGCCTGAGGACCGAACCCGCAACCCGGGCATGTGCCCTGACCGGGAATCGAACCCCTGTCTCCTGGATCCTAGGTCAAAGCTCAACCACTGAGCCACGCCTGGCTGGGTGAAGATCGGAGATCTTAACAGGGAAAGAAAATAACAGGGAAAGCCTCACAAGAGAGGTAGTGACTTGCCAAATTCCTACTCATTCTTAAAACTTAATTGGTTTTGAGGTTGACTAGGAATCTGGCAAAGCCATGAGACTGAGGGTATATGTTTTTTATGGCTGAGTTCTGTGTGTATGTGGAAAGTTATGTTGGGAACCGGAACATTGTGGTAGGTGGAATAATGACCTCCCAAAATCCAGGCCCTAATCCCTGGAACCTGTAATGACACCTCATATAGCAAAAGGAACTTTGCAGATGTGATTGCATTGAAGATCTTGAGGTGGGGGAAACTATCCTAGATTATCCTGGTAAAAATAAATGTGATCAAAAGTGTTGTGATAAAAGGGAGACAGAGGGAGATTTGACTACACAAGAGAAGAAGGTAATTTGATGATAGATACAGAGATTGGAGGGTGTGTTTTGAAGATAGAGAAGGAGCATAAACCAAGGAATACAAGCCAACTAGCTGCTAAAAAGGGAAAGGCAAGGAGTTTTCCTTTTCAAGCATCCAGAAGGAACCAGGCCCGCCAATAACTTGACCTTCATCCAGTGTGTCTCATTTCAGACTTACGGCCTCCCGAACTGTAATATAATGAATTTGTGTTGTTTCATACCAATAAGTTTGTAGAAAGTTGTTACAGCAGCAGTAAGAAACTAATACAAGCATGAACTCTTTCCCTGAAATGCCTCACTTGAATGACAAATTCTTGACATTAGACCCATGAGATTATTTTAGGCTCACTCTTTAGGGTTATAAATTTGATCGATATTGTTACTCAGATGCTCACCTTATATATTTTATGCTCTATATGCATCGAAGTCACTTCTCTTTGTTTCTAGATCATTCTGCAATCTAACTAGAAGTTAGAAATGTGTATCTACATGCTCCAGGAAAAACCACATGGCCCAGGTGCTTCCTTTGGAAAATCACTAAATTTATACATAATACTATAACCTTATTTCTATGATTCTAATGAGTCACATGCTTAGGTTCAAATTTCAAAAATATAACTTCAGCACCAGGTCAGAAAAATAAAATAGTGGATGAGAAATGACAGGAGGACCAGTGTGGAGGACACTAGGTTACGTGTAGGAAGGATTTGTCCTGTGTGGTAGCAAAAGGGATGCAGGTAGAAGCCCACTCTAAAGGTATTTTGACTCTAAAATCAACAGTCTCTGATTAGACAATTGGGATGTTACAGTCAAAGATAACTCTGAAATAGTTAACTTGGTCAAGTGAGTCATGTGTTAACTGGCCTAGGAGATACATGCATAGGAACAGTGTACAGTTTTGAGTATATTTAGTTTTAGGTTCCTGTTGGACATTTTGTGGAGATTGGTATACTTAAAAATGAAAATGGAATGCAATTTTGCCAATGTGCAATAAGTGAAGCCTCTACCCTGGAGAGAAAGGGAATAATTCTAATTGTAGAATCCTAGGAAACATAAGCTTTGAAAACTCTGGGTATAGAAGATCCAGTGAGAGAGACTGAAAAAAACCCGGAGTGCAAAAGCATAAAGCAATGGTGATGTTGGATCCAAAGGACAAATTCTCTAGAAATGTGTCACTCTTGCCTATCAGGAAGAGAGATAGTGAATGGTAGATAGTGAATGATAGTGAATGGCAGTGTTAACATTCAAGATTAGATTATAATTCATAAAGCCATAGATGTTTTCCTCCAAGATTTGAGTTAATGAGAGAAAAAAATAAGGTGTAATGGAAACATATGGTTCAAAAAGGATATGAACTTGCAGGAATCCATAAAATACTCAATACATGTGCCTTTTTTTACTTTAGGGTGTTTATTTGAGATTTTATGATTTTATAATGATACAATAATAAGTGCATATAAACCTGCCCCTCAAATGTTATTAGGCTTAAAGATAATTGTATTTACACTATGTGATTTAAAACAAAATTCTTAGCCATTTGTTTTCATGCAGATTCATGCTATTATGGCTTCTAGTTAGGGGCTAGGAAATTTTACTCTCTGGGAAATGAAATTAGAAGAGATGAAACACATTTATTTACAGTGGAAGCAAGGACACAAGCAGATCTGGGAAATGTGAAGATCCTCATGCAATCATGAAGAAAAGGACCTGTGTCACTGTGGTCATCATTCCAGAGTGGGAAAGCATTAATCTCAATTTTCATAAAGAATATGTAGCCAGTCTCTAATTTGTATGAAACCAGAAGGTACTCTAAAATTCCTATTTCCTTACTTCATATTTCATAGCTTCTTCGATTTATTCAACAGGCTACAAAAATGACTGTTTTCTCTAAGTTTTACTCCCATATCGTTTTATTTCAATGGATAGTTCTTTTGAACTAAAGACACTTTTTTCTACTAACCATAAATCACTCTAATTTGAGTTGTTATAAAATATAAATCAATGTTAATTAATCTCCCCAAGGGTATAACAATGGAATCTTTCTTTTTACATTTTTAACATTTTTTCACACCAAGCTTCACATATTCATGTACAATAGGCTTGCATCTTATTTCCAATATTGAATTACGGAGCTCTGAAGAGGCACAGATTTCTCCACACCATTTCCCTTCTCACCAGTAATTTAGACAGTGGTAGCCTTGGGTTCGTGTAGGGATATTTGGTGACTCCTTTGGAGACTCTACTAATTTTTCCATCAAGACCCTTTTGATTCCTGAATCACTGGTTATATAATTTTGATGAGTACTTCCTTCCTTAAGATATTCAAATACATACCTTACTGATTTAGAGAATATTGATGGGTCCCAATAGAGTGGGTAGTCAATGAAGAGCATCCTTTTTGGCTTCCAAGAAAGTTTTATAGAGATTTTCAGGTTCTTTCTCTGACTCACTGTCCGGTAAGAAGATGCACTCTGGATGGGGATGGGTCTGTCCCTGCCTCTGATGGGGCGGACTGGTCACTGGTTTGTTGTGGCTACTGTCATCTGGTGTTAGAAATTCTTTACCAGTCTGAAGTCACTTGGGAGGTGATATAACCCACTTATTAACTCCTCAGGTTTTGATGTCACACTGATCTCTTCAAATCCAGGATTTGCCAGTAGCTACTCATATAAATTTGGGGGAGAAATTACAGTTGTGAACATCAATTTTGGTCATTTGTAAATGAGGATGACAGCACTTATGCATGAGTAGTTTTGAGGTTTATGTAGCACAAAGTGTTTAAAACAGTTTACATAGCCCAGCCCAAAATATAAATTGCTTATGATTCAGGCTATATGAAGAATATATAGGGTGTGGCATAAGTAGGTTTACAGTTTTGAGTATGTGAAACACAGTTTATTCTTGTATTATTAATTATTAATTCTTGTATTATTTTCCATACAAACAACTGTAAACCCACTTGTGCCCCACCCAGTATTTGTAGTCAGTTCACAACTGTTACAAAATAGAATTGAATAATTGCATTTTAGAAATAGAAGGTGCTTGGAGGCAAAAGGTATAACCTCTAAAATCTCTTTTGTTGTTTCATTTTGTGATTTACTTTAAAAGAATTAATACAATGGGATTTTAAGATATTTATCGGATTTCTAAGTGAAGTCTTAAGAAACAAGAAGGCCCTAAAATAGAAAAAAATGCATCATTAAATAGGAATCCATCATAATAAAGGGTCTAACAAAATTATGCTCCCATAATTCGGATATTCTAAGAAAGTGATTAAATTTTCTTGGCATTGAGTGGTCTATTTAGAGGTTTATGCTTCAAGAAACAAACTTTTATTTTCAGTTCTTCCACTAACTCCATCTAGGCGACTTTGTTAATTCTTATCAGCTTCCCTGCTTCTCTCTTGATAAAATGTTAATAATAATGTCTGACCTCACATAGAGAATAAATTAGGAAACTATAGTAAAAATTCTTTTGAATGTTACAATTATAAAAATAAAGTTTGTGGTGGTAACATAGTCTAAAGTTGCTAAATTTCAAATTTCATAAAACTTTTTTATTGAAAAACTATTGTGACTAATGGAAAGTATTTCACTAAACCAGTATAGTCATTTTAATATTCGCTGGTGGTATTAAAAGATTTAACATCACCTAACTGCAGTTCATTGTTCAGTTGAAGGATGAGCATCCTTTCTTTATTTTTTAATACTCTTTTAAAAATACTACTTGCAAGTGGAATTTTTTTAAGGCTAAAGAAAAAAAATCTAATGGATAAGTAAAATCTCAACTTCTTGGCCTGAAACCATATAACACTGGTTTTCAGATAGAAAAACAGGAAGAGTGAAAAATCTGCTGAACCCCAATACTATAAGCTCCTCTAACTGAGATGTGGTGGTAATTGCTTTTTATTTTTTGTAACATCTCCTGGAAATGGTAATGCTTTCAAGTGAGGATCAAAGAGAATGACCTACATAAGAAAGAGACTGCAACATGTAGTTACATTTTTCATCCTTTGTAATATCCTTCTTGCATCCATACTTCTAATAAGAAACACAGCATAATGCTCATCATTTTTTAAAATTAGTTGTCACTAAGGTCAGATGGGATACTTGGAAACTAGAAAAAATTATATGATTTGGACCAATAGATGGATCAGTACATAGATCACTCCTCACATATCACACTTCTACAGTTAAAGGAAATAAGACCCCGAATTCAGTAATATATATTTACATATCTCTGAATTTGCAAGTGTATATAATATGAATATTTGCATATGTATATTTTCTTTACATATATTTTTGAATTTTTACGTATACATATATATAAGTATATGTATATCTATGCACACTATATATATCTTTATGCACACACTCATATATCATCTATTTCTGATGCAGTGGTATCTGTGTGTGTGTCATCAGAAATAGGAAATTTATCTGTTTTTCTATCCAAAAGTTTCATTAAAAATAAAGAGTTTAATATAAGGAGAGGAGATAAAATGATACTGTTTTTGAACTTATAAACACACTAAATTCACAGGTGTTTGTTGTTTTTCCAGCTGTAAATTTGGCTGATCAGGAGGTGTACCTCAGAATATGTAATTACTGGGAATTTTTCACATGGAAAGTGATCTTTTGCAAACGCATCACACGGTCAGTTATGTCACTAATGTTATATTCCCTAAAGTACACATTTTCTTAGAGGTTGTTGCCTTAAGATATTAATAGGTAACCTAATGCATCACATATTTCCAAAGATGAAAACTACCAGAGGAGAAGAGAGCTCTATGGAAAGTTTCAGTGTCTAGGGCTTGGTAGAGAAGGACCTCATTGGTACCAGGAAAAAGGCAAACCACTTAAGTCACAAATTTTACCAAGGGTTGTCCTTTCTTAATACTTCTACCAATAAATTTAAAAAAAATATCTGACACTAAAGTGTTCCTTAAAAAAATGATGGTGTGATCATCCTCTGATCTCATTTGTAAATGCCCTTGATAGCAGAAGGTGAAAGAAAAACTCTTCAGTAATGGCCCAGGCAGGGTGAGTACATTCAAAATAGTCACATTTGTTTTGATTGAAAATGATTTTATCCTATAAAGATATCTGAAGTGATGTTCTATGGTTATAGCATCACCCTTCTTTCAAAAGGCAGAATTAATTTCTGCAGAGAGTCTAGACATAGCCTCTGAGAGTCATTTCAGGGAGGCCAGATGATCCGATGGATGTCTGCCAACAACCACTTAACAATTTTGGGACAAGCATAAAGGGCTATAAGGATCCAAAAGGAAATAGAAATGGATTAGTCAATATGTCTGCAATAAAAAGAAAAGCTTCAATAAAGAGATAGCTGCACTTTATTTTACATAACAGACTTATCTATTCCATAGAAAGTTACATATACATTTCTTGAATATGTTTAGTGAATTTTATTTGTTTTATAATCATGATAAAATTTGATATGTATTTCTATTAAAATATTTTTCCAATAAATCTACCTCAGCACAACAAACGAATTAAATAACTTAATGATATACCCATCCTAGAGCAGAACAGGGTTCAAATAAGACACTTGATATATAAAATATTGAAAAAAATTTACTCACAGTTGGAACTCATCTTAAATTTTAAAGGGAAACTGGCCACCTCTTGGAACAGAACATTCTAGATTGAAGCCCTTCTGCTTCTATTTAAAACAACTTCCTACTATTCTACTGCTCCCCATGCTGTTCAGGCTTGTACCTTACTGAAAGTGATACTTTATAAATCAACAAATGAATTCAGACTCAACTTGGGAGACAATAAAAATACATACCGTTTGTCCAAAATGAAAATGCTTGAGCAAATGTGAAAATGTGCTTTACAAAAATTATTTATTAAAGAGTCTGAAAACTCTGCCTACAGATAATACATAGTGCAGAAGTCCCTTGGTTTATTCATTCAACTTAAAAAGAAAAAAATAAATGATGGAAAAAAAATTACCAAAAATAAATGTATTAGAATAAAAAAAAAATCACTCATCATCAGAGAGATGCAAATTAAAACTACAATGAGATATCATCTCACACCTGTCAGAATGGCTGCCATCAACAAATCAAATAACAGCTGGCGAGGGTGTGGAGAAAGAGGACCTGAGTACACTGTTGGTGGGAATGCAGACTGGGGCAGCCACTGTGGAAACAGTGTTGAGCTTTCTCCAAAAATTAAACATGGAACTGCCATTTGACCCAGAGGTCCCACTCTGGGAATATACCCTAAGAATGCTGAAACACCAATCAGAAAGAATGTATGCTCCCCTATGTTCATAGCAGCATTATTTACAATAGCTAAGATCTGGAAACAGCCCAAGTGCCCGTCAGTAGGTGAGTGGACAAAAAAGCTGTGGGACATTCACACCATGGAATACTACGCAGCTGTAAAAAGGATGAAACGCTTACCTTTGCAACAGCATGGATGGATCTAGAGAGTATTATGCTAAGCAAAATAAGCCAGCCAGAGAAAGACAAATGCCATATGATATCACTTATATGTGGAATCTAATGAACAAAATAAACTCATGAACAAAATAAAACTGGAGGCATGGACACATGGAAGAGACTGACAGATGTCAGAGGGAAGGGAGTTGGGACATACTAGATGGAAGAAGCTGAAGAGTTTAGCCAAAGAACTTATATGAATAGCCCATGGACACAGACGACAGTGGGGTGATGGCCAGAGGGAGGGGGCTGGGATGGGAGGAGTGGGCAAAGAGGGGGAAAATGGAGGACATGTGTAATCGTGTTAATAAAAAATAAGGTAAAAAAAGAAAGAAAATAAAGCCATATTATCTATAAAGAAAAAAATGGGATGCTCAATAAACATAGATTTACCAAATTATTAATTTTGAAATGTCTTAATATCAATGAATTCTATATAATGAACACTCTAAGGAATTTCTACCCTTAATGTGTGGTATACATTCATGCTTGCTTTATTAAAATACTGCCAAACGTTTTCTTTTTATATTTGATAAAACTTGTCAAATATAAAGAAAAGAAGTGTTAGAATTTCTAAGTATGCCTTTTGTGCCCATGGGACATTTCTTTCTACCTGGAGATTCTTTCATCTGAAGGGTCTTTAGTTTGTATCTGAAACAAATTGAGCATTTAAATTGAGATAAGTGCACAGATTTGCTGTTTTGATTTTTGATGCTTCATGTTTTCATTTTAACAGGTAGTGAAAATATCTTTCATGTATTATATTAGCCAAGAAAAAGCATGATTTTTTGTTATGCAGATACTAAAATTTTGGCTAAGGAGTTAGAAATCTGTAACTTTGGTGAAAAAAGTAGAATATCCATCCAGTTAAATAACTCTCTTCAGAAAACTGCACAGATGAAGAAATTACCTTTGGGAATTAGGGTCAGGATTTGGGGAAAGATCATGAGTTTGCTGATTTATGCCTATTCCCTTCCTTCACGAGATAGCTCTGGGAAGAGGAATCTCAGTATATATTTTTGGACATAACAGATATTTTCACATGCACAAAAGTGAAGGTAATATTTTCTCACATGTGTGGAAAGTCTGTTTGCTTTTGGATTGTGTATTTGGATTCTAGGCCAGAATGTAAGGGCCAGAAAAGATCTTAGATATTGTAGAGGTTAACTTCCTCATTTTACAGAGGGAAAGCAGAGCTTCAGAGCTATAACTGCATACAAAATGATTCCAATTTGTACAGGATACAAGCAAAGGGTGCATTTTAGGGAATTCCTATTCAGATATACCATTTAAGAAGGTCTCTACTTCTTTGTTGCTCCTCTGGAAACACTTATTGTGATCCTAAGTCTTAATGTGGTTTTAATTCTAAATCTCATCTTTCCTCCTCCATCTGTTCATCTAGATAACAGTCTCCACTGCAATGGTCGTGGATGATGAATGATACCAAATACTTAACAAGCTGTTTTAAATTATGGGACTGTAATTCCACAAAAGGTTGTTGTAATAAAAACAAGTGGCTTATGTGGCCAACAGGACCCTCGTATATAATGTTGTAGTCTCATAATTCAAAATAGGCGTAATTGTTATTTGATGTAACACAAGAGTTCAAGAATAAAAATCTCATTTTTTATTTTTAGTTCAGTTTTAGGCTTATAAAATATCTTAAAAGAGAGATATGCCTCTTACCAAGCCTGCTTGGCTATGCATGATGTTAGTCACTTGAAAATTCAAGTTCACATTTCAGCACATGTATCAGCTGTCTCCTTAACAGTGAGAGTTCATAGTTTTCTTTTAAAAAATCATGTGTACATAGGTATTTACTTTAGGCACATAGATATATGGAATCTGAGAAAGGCTGTTCCTTCATGACCCCCAATGACTAAGTTGAAGGTTTTCACTGATAAATAAGAAATGTTTTATTAAGTATGTGCTGTGCATTTCTCTATTTATTTCTAAGTATGATTGGTTCTTTATTTGCTTTACTGTAGAGAGCCCTGAGTCTAGGTGAAAGAAAACAGGGATAAAATGTTTGGTATTCTCTTCATTTAACTCTTTGTGACCAAAATCTGAAAACCTAGAGTTGTCACCAATCAGGACAGGCTGCAGTCACTCCAGCTTGCTCAGCGACACCGTGGGACAGTTGAGTGAAAGGAAGCCCTGGGTCTGCTGCTTAGAAGCTCGTCACTCAGTCAAGAGCTTGTAACTCCAGGGCCTCATGGTGAACATTTCAGCATCCATGCAGATTCATAGAAATGGTACAGAAAAGCTCATATCGTTGCCCAAAACATGATCATGTAGTGCATTTGGTAAAATTGTATTTATATTCATTATTTCTGGAGAAATTATATTTGAAAATATGATACTGGGATTTAAGAAGAAAAGTATATAAAATTTTTTCTCTATTTTTTCTTTCTTTGCATGTGTGCTCTACTATATAAATTACTAATCATTTAGTGTTAATATTAATCTAATGTAGTTAGCAAAGTAATTTATGCACATGCATTTAACTTTTGTGTCCACATGATCAAAGCAAAAAGACCTTTAATCTGCAATATGCAGATAGGAGACAAAGTCACCGTGATATTACATTTATGATCCTCCACCATACATCACAAGAGGGCCCAGTTGACAATGTAACAAGTCTTTAGTGTCTGCTCCTTCTTTTGATTTTTAATTTAAGGAAATACAATCTAAAATAAGAATAAGGCACCAAATGACAGATTCACTCTTTTCTCCTGAAAAAATTATAGAGTCTAGACAATCACTCATAACCTTAAGTAACAAAGATAATCTACAAGACCTAATTTTAAATGTCTCAGTATCTCCTACCTCACTGTTTTAAAGAAGGTATCAGTGTAATGCAGCCCACAAATTTTATTTCTTTTTTGTTACCTTTGCCCAGCTTTTCAGATCATTTTTTTTCTGATTCAATCATAGTTTAAATTTTGTTATTTTTAAAAATAAAAGTACATTTAAGCAGAGCCTATTTTTTTAATTTTAGGAGAATATAGTCAATAATATTGCAAGACCTATGTATGGCATCAAATGAAATATTTTTATAAGCTAACCATAGGGTAGTGTGTATGTGCATGTGCACACACACATCCATCATTAATAGAAATGGAAAGCAAAATAAAAATCATTTTGCTCACCCTTCTAATTTGATGTATAAAAAAATGGGCCTCAGATAGATTAAATGAATTTTCTATGTTTTTGAAGCAGTCAACCACAATCAATGGAATCACACCAAAGACTTTAAAGAAGCCTTCTGAGTGTTAGGAAATGGTCAGCATGGCTGCCTCTCCATTTATTTATTCTGTGGTGTGTGTTTTTTTATGTTGGGTAGCATAAAAAGACACAACCTTGTAAAGTGTATCCAAGTGCTAAACCCATCATCCATTCATCCAAGCTTCTGTAGGCACTTAAACTTTTAGAGATCGTGCCTAAGAGCCTACTTGTATGCTCAGCCAATGCACTATAGATATAGGAGTTCAGTGGGTATTTCTCTAGGAATTTTATGTCTAACCGCCTTTTGTCTGAATGTATTATGTCTACAAGTCCTGTGTAGAAGTCCATAAAGCAGTAGGTAACTACTATGCTTCTGAGATAAATATGTCTCATGGGGTATCACCAGGTGGAATTTCTCTGGATTTTGTTTTGACACAGAACTATCTCAATTGCTTGGGTCTGGCCTCTGACTTGTGGCTGTCTTGTAAGTCTAGAAAATATTGCAATTTCGTGAACAAATCATGTACAGGGGAAGTTTAGAATGGCATTGAATTAAAACAGGATTAATATTAGCATAAAGGCAGTTGAGGGGAGTAGGGCTATAAAGGTCTTTCAGATTTTTCACTTTAACAACCTATTTTCAAGGATGGCAAGTCAAGCTGATAAACTTGTCTCTAAAATTAAACTTGGAGAGTTATTACAGGTGTCAGACTGGAAACAACATTTATTGGCTGCCTTGGAAAATCTCAACCTAGTCTCTGTAACTTTAAAAAGGTTTAGTGCACAGAGTTGGTAGGTCTTAAAGTTTTTGTTTTTTTGTTTTGTTTTTAATTAGAGTGTGTGGATCTACTTTGATGATAAAATTTTGAGATTTAAATGAAGTAAGACTTGGTAAGTTTTCCTAGTTCATTTTAAAATAACAATAAATACTCAAGTATCAGAGTATTGGAAAGGAAGGGTATCATATATTTTTTATAATTTTTATAGTGCATTAGTATACTGGTGGGCTTGTACTTGTACGTATGTGTATTACATATTTAATTCTAATAGATCTAAACAAAAATAGTATTAAAATGATTCAAAGGATCAGCAATATACTTTTGGATAAGTCTTTGACATTAACCTTTTGTTAACCTAAAGCTGATGAAAACATACATATCCTGAGACAGAAAGAAGATAATGTAGCCAGTAGATTTCAGAAAAGGGTTTCATGAAACTATAACTAAATATATTTTCCAAAGTTGCTTCTTTTAAAAAGGTTCTTTGCAATGCTGTGTAGTAATGGGTGTTGGAAAATTCATCTTTATGTTCATTTGAAGTTGTATCCTTAGTTCTACCTTATCCTAGGAGTAGCACAAAATGGCTTTGATTGTTCCCACTGCCATTTGTAATGGCTCTTTTTCAAGTTTGATATTTATTGGTCCTTTCAGTAAACGCGAGTAGGAGGGGAACATTGAAATTTGCAGTTGAGAGATAATGCACTATGAAGACTCTAACATTCAGGGCCTTCAGAAATGTCTATTTCTAGGTGTGGGATAAATCTCTCCATTTAGACTCATTTATGTAAATGTTGCTGCTCCCCTTCTCCAGAGAATTGCTCTCAGGAGACACTTTCCCGCAAGGGCTGACTGAGTCAGTGGTATAAGACTCAGTTGCCTCAAGCAGGATTACTCTGCAAAGTGCTTTATGCTCCAGCGCCCTCCCCTGGGAATCAGGTCAAGGCTGGGCTGGAGTTGAGAGCACATCCTCACTGGTCCCCTTCTCCTTCCTCACCCCACTTCAGTTCTTACAGTTTTCTCTAAATGAGCACTCCCTCAATTACTCACATGCCCCTGAACCCCTGTCTTGCACTCCCCCCACCCTTAGGAAACCAGCCTAGTAGGTGTTAGTAAAAGTGTATGTAAAAAGATCAAGAAAATTTTTTTTATTAGAATAAATAAAACTGCAGACAACTTTTCTCACTGGAGTTATTATATGGAATCTTCCCTAATAGCAATTAATTTGGCTCTAGAGATATAATTCTTAGGTCTTTCCAAGGTCCAATTAGAGCCTGCTCCTCACAGTGCTTGACATTGCTTTTGTTGAGATCTGTGTACCAAAAAAAACACACACACAAAACTAGGTGTCTGATTATCTTTTGCACAACTCATCCATGTAAATTAAGTGGAGTTTATTCTAGACTCTTTTTTCACACATGAGGCACAGGATGCTTTTTAAGAAAGAACTTTCTTACCTGCCTCGGCACCATCAACAGTTGTTCTCAGAGATTCACACTAAGGGTATATTTAGACAGCTTTCTGTGGGCTCTTTAGAGGCTAAACTTACATGATGGCACAATTTCAAGTAATAGTGGATGATTCAAATGGAATTTTAATTTCAATTAAAAATTGAAGAATTTAGAAAATTAGGTTTTCTAAATGTGCAATAGATACATTCTCTGCATTTATAGAGTCTAGAAAATATTTCTCAGAAAGAACAGGGAAAGAGAAGAGCAAAGCTGAGAGTCAATATAGATGTTATAATAGCAGGTAATTCCATCTTTGCTTTATTCTGGGGACATTTTTAAATAAACAAACTTTCTCCTCAAAGGACTCTTAACTCTAAACTCCTTTGTTCCACCCAGCCACGGTGGTCCAGTGGTTGAGCATCACCTTAGGAACCAGGAGGTCTTGGTTCGATTCCCTGTCAGGGCACATGCCTGGGTTGTGGGCTCCATCCCCAGTGGGGGGCGTGCAGGAGGCAGTTATAATAATGTTTCTCTTTCATCAATGTTTCTCTTTATCCCTCTCCTTAAAATTAAAAAATAAAATATTTTTTTAAATTTCAAGTAAAAAAACCTAAAAACTATTTCCTGATAATTGTGAGAAAAAAATATTTTCTGTAAAATGTATTTTAAGCCTCGCTCTCAAGAGAGTGAAAGCAAAGGAAGAGTTGATGATTAATGACGACCATAAAAACTGAATGAGAGTATGTGAACCCTTCAGGTTATGCTCATATTCTGAATGAGTAATTTCTTAACTCACAAGATGGATTTCATCCATGACAGTATTTTAAATCTCCCAGTTATGTTTGCCCTTTGAAAGAATATTTTCTTAATCCATAAAGGGAACTAAATCAGGAATTGTACTGGGTCAAGAGAAAATCTTTTTATGAAATAGTTTCTAGGTTTTTTTTAAAGATAAAAATTTCTGGAAAATATAGTGTGGAAGTCACAGAAATGTAAACCTTTTTTACTGTTTTACAATAAATACAATAAACAAAAATAAGTAAAAAATTAAACCTATAACACTTAGACATAAAAAGGAGAATAGACTCATAATTTAATTTTAAAAGTAAAATTGGGGACAGACACTTTAGCAATTAATAAATGGCCTCTTATCTATTGCTCTGAAAATAATCTGTGAATGGACAAGATTTCAGTATTTAGAAATAAAAGGGCTAGGGATGGAGGTAGGAAAACCAGAATAAAAAGACACCATGTGTTTTTCTGCAGGCCAGTGGAGGGTCACAAGTTTGAAGGAGTCTGACATTCCTGGAGAGGTTTTGGATCATCACAGCTTGGACTGGGGATCCCACCTACATCTATTGGGGAGAGACTAGATGTGCTGTTAAACATGCCAGGCACAGAACAGCTCACAACAAAGAATTGTCTGGTGACAAAACATCAATTGTGCCAAGGTTGAGAAACCTGTACTAGGCTAAAGCCTCTCTCTCATACCAATGAAAACTCATGACCAAAGAAAATTATTATATTCACAAAAATAAAAGTAATATTTTCCTTCTGTTTGTGTTTTGTTACTGTATCTGCATACAACATTATATAATGAACTATGGGGCATTTACATATGGGATCCTCAAAGTGGGCCATTTTTTTATAGACAGATATTAATTATATTATACATTTGGCCCAGTTTTGTACCTGTATATTATGATATTGCTGTGTTCTAGTGGGTGGTAACTTGCCTTGTCATTTCCATTCTATGGAAACTTTTCTGGGCAGTCAGCTATACAGTAACCTCAGGGTGGCCTCTTGGAGGATGTCAGTGTGACTACATCAATATATTTCTTCCCTGGTTAGCTTTTCCTTTGGGATTTTCATTATTGTTTCTATTTCTTATAAGGTGGGGTGTGTACATTTTTAAGGATCTCCCAGAACAATAACATTGGGTAGCAATTTCCTTCATTTATTTCCTAAATTCTTATTAATGATGGTCTGAGTAGACCCAGCAAATTCTGTAATAGCTATAAGCAAGTAGTTGTCAATTTGAGCAGAGAAACTCCCATGCAGCGAGCTGTTAGATTCTCCCATGTGATCAGGTGTATTTTTCATAAGAATTATCTTTGCTATAATACCCAAGAGCTATGATTGTTTACTGTAGGCAGACAGTGTTGCAACTGCCATAGAGCTCCTTCCCATTGAGGGTTACGTAAAACTTGCAGTTGCTATTGTGAGAAGGTTAGCTTAGGGAAGAATTCACAAGACAGTTGTAGTCCCTGATTTGTTTAGAAATGCCTTGGCCCAGGTAATATTTTATTGTGTACATTGCTTTCTTTGTATGTATTGGTAAGTGGCCAGGGAGGAGGTCTACAGTAAGATGCCCTTGGCCATGTGGCTACTGTAAAGTTTTTCCATCTCAATAAATACTGGAGGGGGAGAGAGATCATTATAATTCATAGGAAAATAGGTCAATATTTGTAAGGCCATCTATTGTTGGCAGGGTTTATTTTTACCATTATGACAGGGATTAGGAAGAGCTATAATTTTATCTCTATAATTTTATAGGGTTCATTGGTGCAGACTCCAAATTACAGAGTTTTAATTTGATTGCACCAATCATGAGCATCCTGGTTATAACAACAGTAGGTGCATACTATCTCTGGGCATTTCTTAAGTGAAACTCAGTAGGAAGTGGTCTATTGTTCTATTTCATGGTACTGGTTAATAATAATAGTGGGTTATATCTGATTTGAAGTAAAAGTTAGCCCATAGGGTTTAGAAGACATTTAGGACTCACATGTGGCATCTTAGAGTCTGGTTTTGCATGAATAGCTGTTGTTAGTAAAGGTTGATATAGAAGAAAGAGTGCAAGCCAAGCCTCAGGGTTGATGTATGTGATCATGTTAGTAAGACTGAGGAAGCCCATTAGCCAACAGTGTGGTTCCCATCATCCCCAGTGTGACCCATGTGATGTGTTTTCCTGTGGTATACACTTTGTTGTTTCCAGACGTGCCCTGTCAGCAGTAGGGTGTAAATTACTAGGACTAGAGTGGTCCATAAATGGAAGTGTAGTGGACACTGGTGAGGATGAGAACTCCTCAGGTAAAGAAGGGGCACAATAGCAGAGTAGGGGTGAAAGTGAGAGATCATCTGTAACCAGCAGCTTTCCCCAAAATATTGTACCTCAATTCAAGGGTTATTAGTTTCACTTCCTGGGGTCAGAAGTAAGTCCAGGTTTGTTCCAAAACCTGCCATTAGTTGAACAAAGTAAAATTGACCTTTGGGGAAAAAAAGGGGTTTATGGAAACTGATAACCCCTGCAGTCAAAAATCTGCTATAACTCTTGACTTCCCCAAAACTTAACTAGAGTTACTCCTTAGTATCCACAGGGCATTGGATCCAGAACCCCCACAGGTGCCATAATCTGTGGATGCTCAAGACCCTTATGTAACATGGCCAAGAACAGTGAGTACAATTGACTATCAGCATCTGCAGATTCACCAACTTCAGATGGAAATACAGATCCGCCAACTGAAGATAAAAGTATTATTTTTGATCTGTGGTTGGTAAATCTGCATGTGAAAAGAGAGGGGGGGGGGACAAAAAGCCAACTCTATTTATTGAAAAAACTCCACATATAAGTGGACCTGCCCGTTTCAACCCGTGTTGTACAAGGGTCAACTGTAAATGGGCATCAGATGACGAAGCCTCTTTTTCCAGAGAGTGGTGAGCAGTTTTTCCTGCTTATGCTGAATGATGAGAGGATAGAAGCTGATGGTCCAGTGGTAAGTGGTTCACATAAGGGCCTTGTCAGGACCCAGGGCAAGAAGGGAGGCTCTGGATTTTCTATGAGGGAGAGGGAAAGGTGAAATGACCAGGTGGCCGTTCTTTGCGATAGGCAGCAATGTCAGGGTTCCCACATCTGTAAAGACTGGTGATTGGGTGTGCCTGGTATGTGCATAAACACCAGCAAAAGTCGCAGTATCTCTATCGATGGTCTCCATATTAATTGTCCATTTAAATATGGTGTAGCTATGCTGAGTGTGTGCACATGTGTCTGTATGGAATACAGTTAAAATTGTGCACAGAGTTTCACTATTTGGGGGAACATTGACTTCCAACTTCTCTCAATAGTTTTACAAGTTCCTTATGTCTTTCTATGATACCTACTGCTGAAGCATGATTGAAAAAGAAAAAGTCCAAGCTCTGTTATTTTGTGATTCTCATTTGTGCATTTGCTTTGGGGTGAAGTGGGAGCCTCGATCTGTTTGTATGACTCCTGGCTCCTTCTGTAAAGCAGTTTTGTTTACCCCGCAGTGACATTGGCAGAGGTTGGCACCTTGCATCGATAAGCCAATAGGAGACCTTTGTAGGTATCCACCACCCTTAAATCATATTTAATGACTCCTCCCACTGCAGGGAGAGGCCCTATGAAATCAATTTGCTAGCTCTGATTCAGTCGTTCTCTATAAAATTTTTGGAGCCTAAACTACAGTTAATGTGATAAATGACTGATTGTCTGCTAGAAGGGGCTGCTTCAGAGGCCTCTGCGCTACCTCAGTGACAAACAACTTTAATAATAATAATTTTATTTAATAATAATTAGTATTATTTTTAATGATAACATGAATAAATATGCATTTTATTATCAATTGTAAACTTACTATTTTTTAAATTGATTATATAAACTTCATGACTTAAAAAATGTGTTGTTTTATAGAATTCATTGGTACACTCAAAAAATACTCTCTATAGAATTAGTTTTGTGAACAGGATGGTTTTAACTCTAATTCCTGATGTGACAAATAAAAGGATTTGAGTATTACACAGTTTATTTTGGTTCTTACACATAGATTTTAGAGTATATAATCGATATTGTACAAAGATATGATTTGAAGAATGAGAATTTACAAATAAATAGACATACTTTGCCTCATCTAGAGTATTCTTCTAAAACTATTAGTTTTTCTATCTCCTTAGGAATATTTAAAGCAACTTCAACTGGAGTTATACTGGCCGGGTAAGTTAAGTGCCTGGGTACGTTTCACACACTTGGGCAATAATCTTGTTACTCTTTGTTAAAATGCATTCTTTAATAAGGAATGTCTTTCATTTTGACTTTCATTTTTATTGTGGCAGAGATTAAAAAATAATTTATGACTGTAAAGTTTATGCAATGGATTTTTAGGTCGCCTAGCTACCTTACTTGGTATTCCAAAAATGTTATTCTATATTTGAGTACCATAAACACCATCTAGATAGAAGTCTTCTTAGAATAGAAACAGATTGTTTGACATTTGGCTGTTCTTTATTTCAATAATAGTGGTGCATAAAAAAAGTTTAGCTTTTGAAAAAAAATTGTCAAGTGGGTTAGAAGAACAGTTGATTTTACTGAAGGGTTTGGTCAAGTTTTAAGTATTAGACAAAAAAGCTGGGATTGGTAATGGAAATAGCAAAGAGGATACTTTCTTCATTTCAACAGTGCTGATAAAAGATCAGTTTTCATGTGAATAGTTACTGAACAAAAATTAATAATTGCATACACTCTATTAAGGAAGGAACCGGCAGGATCCCAGTGTTTTTGAAAGTTGGGTCCTAAAAGCTTTGTACTATTAAATAATAAGATAGCAAATGGATTTTGGCGCAAGTTTAATTTTGGTGTATGCCAAAGAAACTAGAGTTAACAGCTAAATAAATAAATCAAGTTCAAAACCTTGGTTGATTTTAACAAAATTTATTCAGCTGGTTGAAAAGATTGCTTGGGACACTGTAGGTAAGGTTTCCAAAATTTAATTGGGAATGTCAAAAAGAATCATCACAAAGTGTATAACTGTACAGATTTATGCCCTATACCAGACATTCCTAATGCACCAGATAGTTACTTCCTTGTCAGTTAAGAAGTTGTAAGATAGAGGAAAATTCATTTCTCTGTGCCTTTATGATAACACATTCTAATGGGTGTAGTGATATGAGACCATTTTTAATACAAAGGCCATGGATTATATGAACCATGTGTGAGATCTGAGTGGAAAAAAGTAATTTTCATTATGCTAATGCTATGCTGTATTGCTGAGAACAGAGCAGTCCAATAGAAATATCACGTGAGTCCTACACACCATGAAAAATCTTCTAGCAGCTGAATGTAAAGAAGTAAAGAGAAACTGGTGAAATTAACTGTAACAACATTTTATTCAACCCAGATATTCAGGACATTATGTTTTCAGCATATGATCAATATAAAAATTATTGAGATAATTTAAATTTTTTCTGTACTGGTAAATCTTCTGTATATTTTAAGCTTATAACACATCTCAGTTTAGACTAGCCACATCTCAAGCACTCAGTAGTCACATATTGGACAATACAAGCTTAAAAATATACCTACTTTACCTCTTCACTTGATTTCAGTAGTACAATTGCCTTCATAAATTTATATCTCCATCATCTTATTAAACTGATTAAAATTAGAAATTTAGTCGTATGGCTGGGATATTTCTCTGTAAAACAGATACTGACTCGTGAAAATTAACAATCTTCAAATGGAAATACATCATTTGTACACAATATTTGAAAAATGAAAGGCATAACCTCGCAGTTATCATTTTTAATCGATGGATTGTTCTTATATTACAAAAAGCTTTTCTCTCCTGTGCATTTTGTTGGGCATGTTGATATTGCTTTAATGTACTAAATGGATGTACAGTAAAACCATTTCATGGGAGATATGTTTACAATTGAAATTTTGTGAATCCACTTGTATCTCCTCTATTTGTAGAGAATTGAAAGTTCTGTAGGATTCTACCACCGGGAGTGCTAAAAAGGATTTCATTTACCTGCCTACTCTCTAAGGATATCTTATCTTACTGAATGACACTCTAATCCCTTCACTTGTCTGTCACCCACTCATCCTGAGATAAGAGCTGACCCCTCTCTGAACAGGTAGCCAAACCCACAGATAACACTGAATTTTTGTTGATGAGAAAAGCGGATAATGAGTGTGTTCCAGAGATGAACAATACCTAGATAGACTGAGGAAATGGGGGTGGTCAACCACTCTGTCCCTCAGGGCAGTGTCTGCCTGCTCAGACTATAAAGGCAGGAGCGAGAAATCAAATCATGGGGACGACTTACTTAGATCACCATAAGAAGCATTAATCAACTGGTTTGGCTAAGAACACCAAAAATCTAAAACCAAAAAAGCTAAATAGTCGCCCTTGATACAAGTAGAAGCTTGGGGTAGCTGATAGCAAATACGTCATCACATAGTTAAGGTTCACAGGTCAAATTTATTAACAAGTTAATTTGCTGGATAAGCAGTGGTTAAGCTGTTCTATTTGAAAGTTCAAATTCACTATAAACCCATGTTCTTTTTGTTTCATATCAACACGTTCATGCTGTCCCAATAGTGCAGAGGTGTTTGCTGTTAACCATTTCATTGCCATTTTAAGTTTTAAATATTATAATAATGGACTATATTATTTGAAAATTTAAATATTCTATTCTTTTAAGGTTCATTAAGCCCAAACACTTCCAGTCATGGTTGTGATACATAGAATTTGTACCCTTATTTTGAAAGTGATAAGTGCTTTTCTCTGTTATTAATTGCCAAAGCAGAATGGAAGGAAAGCTAATGAGTGTCAGCCCTTGAGAAATAAAGATGATAACTTGAAAAAGTAATAGGTAATGCTCTATCTATATGAGAAAAGTTTATGGTAACAACATATTATAATGTACATTGAAGGAATGTAAATAGTAAATGTCCATTTAAAATTATAAATGAAAAGTAGTAAGTTAAAATGTAAAACAGGAATCATAGGTAATTTTATTATTAAGCAACATTAAGTATATACTTTTTTCATAATTTTAATAGTTTTTGATACACATTTTAAACAAATTCCATGTAGCAAAAATCCCATATAGAAAAAGCATTGAAATCAACTAGTAGGTATGGTAAAGAGATTAATAGTGTTTCCATACAAATCAAGACAAATTTATCCATAGATGATTGAAAACCATGCAGGTTGGATTTTAAATAGAGAAAAAAATCAGTGACTGATTTAACTATATTATAATGTTCTGTGTTTATATACTGTTCCCGATTCTACCAGAATCCCTTGCCTTATGAATCTTATTAATAAAGAGGACCCAGAGGCTCATGACGTGAAATGGCTTAGGAACTTGCAAAAAAATCATTGACCTAGAGGAGACATTTGAAATGATCTAGTATAGATCCTTAATTTTATGGATAAAGAACATCTGGCAATTTTTGCCCAATAATATGCCTTTACACTCACAAAGCCAGCATTCACTTTGTTTCCATTAAAAGATAATTCTCCATTTCCTTTGGGAAATTGGCCCCCTGCGATCAATGCATGTGTTTTTGCCGGCCAAGTCTATATCTCCTCAACTCCCGAAACGAGGCCTAATCGGCTTCAGCCGTCTGCTTGGCCAGAGTGATTAACCAGGCACGAGCACACGGAGGCAGCAAGCGCCAGAGTCGGGACTGGCATCCTACTAACTGTTGAGGGGGAAAGCCCTTGCTTTCTCCACTGGGCTTGAGATTAAGAAGTGGTGAGATCTGGAGTTCTTGTGGTCATCTTGCAAACATGCAAGGGAGATGGAGTTTGAGAAAACAGACAACAGAGTTGAAATTATTACTCCATGTAGTGCCCCTGATCTCATTGTCACTGAAGCCAATCCTCTATCTGGACTTTGTAATTAGGGAAAAAAAGTAAGTCAATTTTGACCCAATACAGTTTAGATTTGATTTGCTGTCACTCTCAATTGCAAGAGCCTTAGTTGGTTGAAGATATTAAAAATTAAAAATTTTTCTACTTTCAAGGTTTTCAAATGTCTCACAATTAAATTGGAAATCAGTGTAGGCACCAGAATCTTGTTTACTGGCTTTCGGTTTATTGTTCTTGCCTCTATAAAATGTTGTATCCCTCAATTATAGAAGCTTCTGGAGTGTGGAACGTTGATTGTGTGGGAAGTCTCACCATCACATTTGGTTGCTGACGTTTCTTTTACTCTACCTGTGGACGGTACCTTCACTAAAGGGGAAAGACATTAATGTCACTGCATCATGGTGTGCAAGGTATATGTATTTATCATTTGGAATAAAAATACTTTGAAGTATTTTGAAGAGAAAAGGAAACAGGGAACACAAGACAGGTAAGTTCAGAAGTGTGGTAGATTTATTAGAGTTCAAAGTATTCCCTTTCCCTCTGTCAGGTACTACTTCCTAAGAGTTCCTTCCTGCATGAAGATTATAGATCCCTGTGTTCAAAAGCTTAGTGTGGCCATGTGACTTGAGTTAGCCAATGAAATGTGAGCAGAAGTTATGCATGTCGCTGGCGTGGGAATTCTTATGGGTGACTTGAATGGATACAGTACCCAAGTACTCAATCTAACATTAATCTAGGTGTTGCTGTGAGTTATTTTGTAGATATGATTAACATTTAAAATCAGCTGAGTTCATGTAAAGAAGATTATTCTGCATAATCTGGGTGGACCTGACACAATTAATTAAAATTCCTTAAAAAAGAGCTAAGGTTTCCCTAAGGAAGAAGAAACTTTTCCTTTGGGCCACGGTGTCAGCACTTGCCCAAGAGCTTCCAGCTTTTCTAGCTGCCCTTCCTGACAGCCTCCCTCCTCCCTATGGATTTCAGGTTTTGGATTTGTGTAGTCAACACAGCAAACCTCTCTTTCTCTCTCTCTCTTCCCCTACAATTTTAATAATGTTGCAATACAAACACACACACATACACACATACACACACACATACACACACAGCACCAAATAAGAACACACAAGTCAGGGATTCAGACAACCTGCAATGGATAGTTAGTATGAGAAAATTTTAATCTATACACATTACTGAGATTGGAGGGTTGCTATTACATATTTTAGTTTAAGCTGACTGGCTCAGGAAATGAGGTAAAATATGTCTAAAACTGAATTCCATCTTTTCTGAAAATTGTCCTGTATTTACAGTCTGGCTTCTATCAGTTTGTGTTAACATGGAGTTGTCTCCTGGCCAAAAACCTGTATGTGACCCTTCAGACCTTACTGTACACAATCACAAAGGCTTTACTACCCCCCTCACATCAGGCTTGAGGTACAGACCGTGCATTTAGTCTCTAGAGGGAGTTACAATAAAAACTCAGCCTCCTTTAGTGCCCTGTGCTCTTACACATGTTCCCAGCCCAGCTGCCTTCATTCAGAGGGCCCTTGGCCATGTCCTTTCCCATGTCTCTGCCGATACCTCCTTATTGGAGCACAGGGGAAACCTTAAAGACACTTTCCCCCCCTCTGACTCAGTACTTAGTGCTTTTTCACTCCTAGCCCAACCTACTCCTTCCCCAGACCCCTGGATCCATAAAATGACATCTTTTTTGTCTGGGGCCCCCTCAGCAGTGAAACGATCCCCATGTCCGTGTGAGCCACCTAACCCTCCCAGGGCATCCTCCCGTGGGGAAGAATGAAACACGTTCTGCTCTTTAGCCCCTTGCTGACGCTGGTGCTGGGATTAAAGGCCTGATGGCTCTCTGATGCCTGAATGGACCACTCTGACCTGGGCAGCTCAGCTGCCGCCAGCTCAGTTCCGCTCTTAGCAGTCACAACCGCCTTCAAATACCATTGTGTCATTTTCTACACCTTTATTTTTCTCATTGTGACATCCGTCCCATCAGGAATTAACATTGGGCTGTATTAATAAAGTGATCGTGGCCCTTTCATGACTTCTGCTGCTGTCATGTAGGCCCGGCAACACCGCCTGTCACCCCGGCCAGTATTAGCATCAGTGCAGCTCCTCTGTCACCCCGGCCAGTATTAGCATCAGTGTAGCTCCTCTGTCACCCCGGCCAGTATTAGCATCAGCGCAGCTCCTCTGTCACCCCGGCCAGTATTAGCATCAGTGCAGCTCCTCTATCCTCCCGACTGCTGCTGTCAGTTCTCAGAACGATCCTGAGTGATCCTGTGAAAAGACCACGCTGCTTCTTTTTAAAAAATATATGTTTTTATTGATTTCAGAGAGAGGAAGGGAAAGGGAGAGAGGTGGAACATCAATGATGAGAGGGTCCTTGATCGGCTGCCTCCTGCAAGCTCCCGACTGGGGATCGAGCCTGTGGCCCCAGCATGTGCCCTGGCTGGGAATCCAGCAGAGATCTCCTGGTTCATGGGTCGATGCTCAACCACTGAGCCACGCTGGCAGGGCCGTGCTGCTTCTTAGATCATCTAACACTTTTACAATGATGGGCAAAGGCCTGAATGTTCTATGTCATTTCTGTCACCTAGTCTTTTACATCTGCTTCCCCGGCCGGCCATCCAGCTCTGCTTCCAGGTAACTGCCTTGCTATCTCTGCCCCCTCTTTCAGGTATTTGTACAGGTGTCTTTTTCTCGGTAAGCTCTGCTCCAGTTACCTTATCTAAAACGGCAATTTAGCTGCCCAAACCCATATACCTGATCCTTCTTACATGGCTCTATTTTGTTCTATTTCTCAATAGTATGTATCACTGCATATTATACTATATATTTTAGTTATTAGTTATGTTTATTATCAGTTTGCTCCTCTCAAGAGGGTAAACTTCAAACAGGTTCAGATTTTTTCACTATGTTATTATGTCGTCTTCACTAATGAAGCCCAAGTTCTAAAACAGGCGTTGGCACAAACTAGGTGCTCAATAAATAGTTTTCATTGAATGAATTGGTTAAAGTTTTATCTGTAAACAAACAAAAATAAGAAGACTTTTCCTGGGTTATGACCTGGAAACCTGTAGTTATCGCTGTGTTCTAAATACTTCCTGTGTACCCAGTATCCCCCATTCTACCACGTGTTATACCAGCGCGTGTCCCCACCACCCCAGTCCACAGTCATATCATCCTCAAGGCCTTCTTCCTCTCAGCCTTCTTCTGCACCCACCCACCAGATTAAAGCCCAGCAGTCCTGTGGTCCTGGTCCTGAAGGCCATAGTAGATTGCAGAATAACGTGATAAGACAATCACAAACGGTGGCTTTTAAGGCTTGCTGTGTGCTAGATCATGCTTAATTTCCACAGGTTCTTTTATTGTCCAATTCAAAGGATGTCTATGCAACAATTTTAGTCAGCAATACAGGACCAGAGGGGGCATATTATGAAGATCAAAGGCCTTCATGTCATGCTTCTAGTCATGACTTATAAGCAAATCCTACACAAGAAGAGCTACAGTTAAACAAATATCATGGATGATTAAGTTTTATTTATTTTTTTCTCAAAGTGTGGGAACATACTTGGTACTTTTGATTACTCTTTAGCGAGCCATTTCACATAACCCAATGGACATTTTAATATTAATTCATGAATGCCAGGGGAATGCAGCCATGTATGTGAGATTATTTTATACATAATGTATAAGTACACATGCACACACAGAAGTATGCACATATATAAGAGGTTCTAAAAAATAAAAGAATATATATATATATATATATTCTCTTTATTTTAATTATTAAGTCATAATAATTTGACATTATAAATGTTCAGAAAAGTTAATTTGGCCAAATGGGAAAATGGGTGAAAATAACTCTATATTCTTCCAACTGAAAAAGAAGATTTCATTACTTTTAATTTAATCATGTAGTTTAAATGAGAATATTTTAAATGTTGGCAATTTGAAAAAATTATGATTTGTACTCACATTGTGAGGACCTATAGAATGACTTGAAAATCTGATTGGATCTTGTCTGTAGTACTGTAATCTGTAATAAATGAAGAGATTAAAAATTCAGTCCAATACCTCTTAAAAAAAAGAATTTAGTTTACCCAGATAGACCCTTTACTTTGTCCCATATCTAAGTATTTATACAGATGTTAAACATTAGATTTTCCCATTATGTTGATTGATTCTAGTCATCTTAAGAGTATTACTCTCCATGGATGTCAGCACAATGGGTTTTTAAAAAGCTGTTGTTTTGAGTGATGATCATCAAGGGAAGGTATATGACACTTCTAGGAGAATTTTAGCATTTCTGTAAAATGTAAGATTAGCTTGTGGTGGTGGAGGGAAATGGATAATAATGTCAAACATATGAAATCCTTATAATGAGGTCTCAAATACTTGATCATAGGAAATAAAACTAGACAAAGAGAGATTCTTTTAGGGTATTTTATATATTTAAGGAGAAAATGTTTCTCAGTGCTGCTGTAGTCCTCAAAATGCAGTGAAGGTCACTGCAGTAGGAAATGTCTCCGCTGATTTAGATAAATGTGGCCTCATTCCAATATATTCTGTTTTTCCTTTTATCCAATTGAGAACCTACCACAAGTTTTTACTGTGGGCTGTCAGACAGAGCACAAATATTTCATAAACCATTGTGGACTTATTAAGTTGGCACCAATTTTAGCCTTTAGGATAGCATACTTCATGGTTTAAAATGTTTCCCCTCCCTCCTTTATTATAGAATACACAATACAGATGTTCTTGTTTTGAAAACCTAATGTTAACAGTATCTCCCAATCCATGTGCTGGTATTATCACCACACAAATTGAAGGTTATAGATCATACTGCAGGAATGAATGTGCATACAAAGATGTGCTGTTGATGAGTAATTTACATTAAAAATACCCCAAATAAATCAGCCTTTTGAAAATTTGATGATTCTAATATTTAATGTATGCCTGTACAGTCTGGTTGCCATAATAAAACAAATAAGGAAAAGTCAGACATAAAAACATGTAATGAAACTTTGGAACTTAAACATCTCTAAGCCAGACACTGTTAGATAAACTTAAAAGCTACTCAGTTCTTAATTTGTATGAGAATCCTATACTTGAAGGATTATTATTGCTACCATCTTTCAGACAAGAAAAGTTAAGTAACTTTTCCAAAGCCTCATATCTAGTGAATAGCAAAGGGGGACTCAAATCTGAATATAATGGTTTCAGAGGCTATACTCTAACCACCTTACCACTATCAATTTGGATAAAATGCAAACAAAGAGATAAAACAGATAGAAAGTTGGAGATAAAGGACTGAATGAGAAGGATTTAATGATCAATAAAAATTGGATTAAACTGAAATGTACAAAGTAGTTGAAAAAACATAAAACAATTTTAAGAATAATAAAAATATGGCAGGTCATAACAATGCTTTATTTGAATATTACACATGCACAAAATAGACTATGTTGAGAGACTAAAACTATGTCAAAAGAAAAAAAGAAATGTTTGGTAAGGTAGCAACTTGAAGCATAAGTCTTAACACACTGACCTGATTCAGAAGCAAAGGCTTGCCCTGCTCTCGGGTCTCCAGCCCCCCCGGGGCTCCTTCCTTCCCAGGCAGGCGTGTGTTTCTCAGGGGTATCCCGAGGGTCTCCGTGCCATGGGCTGTGGTGCAAGCACTGACCATTCAGGGAAGCAAAGCAGGGCCAGACCAGATTCTTCTCTGTATCCTTAGTTTTCTGAAATTTCACGATTATGTAAATATTTGGAGTCAGTCTTTCTCACTCATTATCTTAGGACTTGACTGGCTCTTTTAAAACTTGTATCCTCATGTTCTTAAGCTCTGTAACACTTACTTTTATTATTCCCTTGATAATTCTGTCTCTTCCTAGCCCTCCCCCTCCTCTCTTTGGAGCTCCCATTGTTCAGGAAATTAAGTGCTTGCATTGATTGTGTAATGTTAGCTTTTTTCTTTATATTTTTATCTCTTCGTATTTGTGGTTTTTGAGAAGGAAGGTTTTTTCCATAGAAAGTGTTTCAAACATTAATTTTAATTTTTAAATTTAATTAATTATTTTTTAATTTCATAGGTTTAATTCAAGAGTGTTTTGTTTGTTTCACAATTGTTCCTTTTCTAGCATTCTGGTATTGTTTTACTGGTATACTGTCTTTTTACATTTGAAAGATATTAAATTTATAATTTTGATTTTTTATCTTACTTTGCATTATATTTTAAGCTATTTTTTTATTGTTGTTTGTTTGTTTGTTTTGTTTTGTTTTTTCCTGTTAGTCTCTTTGGCCTTAATGATTTCTGTAAGTCACTGTCCTCAAAGTCAGGACATCCTTTATAGTTTATTCATCTTTACCATTGAAGCATAATTGATTACTGGAAATTCTGTAGAATAAGTGGTGTTGGTTGACTTGTAGATCTCCCTGCAAGGGCTATCTGGGGGGAATATAACTTTTTATTGGAAAAAAAATCTAGTTTTTTATGGACTTTTTTCTCTTAGGCAGATCATTTGCAAGAAGTAGAGAGTCCTTCAAATTCCTACTACAATTGAGGTGAGGGGGAGTCCACAATTCAACACATAAATTTTAATGTTTTCTAGATGAAAATGTTTTCCATCACCTTCAATGATACTGTCTCCAAGATTATAAACTGTGTGGTTCAGTATGTCCAGGGAGTAACTTCTAGTCTTTTCCCAAGTGGAAGGGACAATTGCTTATTTACTTGTCCCGGGAGGAGGCATCTGAGAACTTAACAGCTTGTCACATAAACTTTTCAACAGTCTTTCCTATAATGAGTTCCAGACAAACTTCCTGCCTTGTGAGGCACCTGCTTCCTCTGAATCCTGACCTTGGATGTGCCTCAGCCTGCTTTGGCTCCCCTCCCTACTGAAGGCTTAGGTTCCATTTTTACTCTTTAACATCCAATTATGCATCAACTTGGCAGCTTACAAAATGGGTGACCAGCTTTCGTCTGGCGCGGTGTCCCATCTTGTTCCCTTTTCCATTGTGGGTTGCTACTAGTTTTTCAACCTCTTTTCTGGGCTCTCAGCATATTCTGGAGAAACACTTGTGTATTCAGCCTCCCATGCATGACCAGAAGGTAAAATCAACTATTGACCGATGTAATGAACAACCCTCAACTAAAATGTGACTGTAGTGTTATCACGCCTGAGTTTAATGCTTCTATTCAAAGAATGGATTAATAAATCACATTTCAATTGTGTACTGCAGGATTGTGTATGTAATATGGGACAGTTCTTAAAGCTATGGCAGATTTATTCTGCATATACTGGGGAAACTTATTTAACAGGTACTTACACACATATATTTATTTTCGAGCCTTATACATAGATTTCCTTATACACATCCACTTACACATATACTCATCTAATTGCTGTTACAAATCACATTTATTGAGTTCCTTCAGTGACTTGGATCTGGCACCGACTGGGATTGCAGAGATTGATAAAAGGTAATTTTTACCTTCAAAGAGATCACAGTTTAGCAGAGTTCCAATGGTGTGTGGAAATAATTTGGACACTAGGAGCTCAGGTATCAAACAAACCTGACACTTCAGAACACAGCAGAGAATCAGAAAGTAAGCAGTGAAAAGCTTGTGTGAACTAAATTAATCCTCGTATTGCCCACACATTAAACTTTGAATGCTGTGTTCATGTTAGTTCATCTCTAAACTCTTTAAAGGATTGTGTTTGTCCATATTATATACGTAATCCTAGCAAGTATACGTTTATGTATTATGAATTCCCAGAATGCATGATATTCAAAGGACCTAGACTAGACTAGAGCTAGGAGGGAAGGAAATGATGCCTGACTCTCAGGGAGTATCTACAACAAACTGTACCAGTGGAGTGAAAGGTCAAGTGTAATCCTGGTTCTGCTACCTGTTAACCCAGGAGCCTTGGTTTATCTGTGAACTGGAAAAATGATTGTTCTGACTTTCTAGAGTTCTTGGAAAGATTAAATGAGGTAGGTAACACATGTAAAACACATGGCCATTAATAGCAGCACAATTAATATTAAGCATTTATTATTATTATTGTTATTAATAGTATTATCATTATTATTGTAACACAGTGAGCTGTGATATTCAGTGTAGTTGCAAATGGCTCAGCACAACTCTGTAGACCCTTCAGTTGGGTTCTTTCCCATGGCATAGTGTCTGGGAAGCATATTAGTCAGGGTCTATGCCACAAAACAGAAATGACTTGAGTATTTAAAATTCAGTGAATTTTATGCAATGCATCATTTACATGGTTACAGAACAATTGAAAAGCTAAACAGAAAAAGGGAGATTGAGGGTCCCATATGTCAGCCACCTTAGAAAGACCCTCTCCTCCATGAGTGGGAAAGATCAGAGAGGAGGCGCAGAGCTGCTGGACTGATGAGTCCAAGTCGCTTGGAGAGGCAGCCTGTGTAGGAAGAGATGGACACAACTCAGTGGGGGAGAGAGGTCCGGTCCCCACTGACCTCAGAACCTGGGAAATCCAGGGCGCAGTTATCCGCCCCATGTGGCAGGCAGAGCAGGGAGGGGCCAGGAGCGCTGTGCAGGCCCAGAGGGGGGACCTGCACACTCACTCACAGCGTGATCGCGGGGCCCACACTGTATACAGGGTTCCTAAAACCACTGGCTATTCAGACCAAACACACCCAAAGAGCAATGCTTAAAACAATCATTTTCAAACTGTGCGAGAATCTTCAAACTCAGGTTTAGTATTCCATTGCAATAAAGTTAGAGAGAGAGCATGAGTGTGTGTGTGTGTGTGTGTGTGTGTGTGTGTAAAAGGAGAGTCAGAGAGAGAGAAGATCAAGTCAGCACCTCCCAGGCTGCACTGAGTCTCTAGACTCTGTCTCTGCAGCACATCCTAACCTTTGCTTTCAGTCTAAAACTTTGTATTGAACTTAAGCTCTTTGAGTGTTTCTCTTCCGTGCCTTCCCCCAGACTTAAGCTAGAAGAGAGTTGGAATCTTTTGTTACTTGTTTCATTACTATAGCACCAGACACAGTATCTGCCACCTAGCAGATGTTTAATAAATATTTATTGCCCTAAATTAAGAAATGAAAAATGATTAGAAACCCCCCTCAAGTTCTTTGTTCAAAAGTTTCTCGAGATTAAATATGACGAAACAGCAGAATATCAGTTCTTAGAAAGCAGGAACAGTAAATTTGAAAGTAGTATAACTACTTTGCTTTAATATTTCTATGTATATCATTATAATTCCTTAATGGGAGATTCTGCAATTACTTCATACTTTGCCATGAAAACTTAAACGGAATTTTTTTCTTCTATTAAGATTAAATAGATCATTTGTTATTTTAAACTTTATTTTTGTTGCCTTTTTGTGTTATTTTTTAATATATTAATTCTTACATAGAACAATGCAAACAAATCAGATTATCATTTAACAAAATATCCCTTGATTTGAAGAAACCATCCTCAAGTGGAAGCCAGCAGTGTGGTTCTGGGTGTGTGTGTTCCAGCTGGGACATCTGCCACCACACCGATTGCCAGGTTGCAGTCCGTTGATCTGAGTGACTGTGGAAGGTATTTATTCTTTCCCTCACTATTGCCTGCACATCTCCCTGGAAGCTGTATTATCCGAAAAGAGATTTTCCTGTAGATGAGGAATGCACATATGACACTGTGTTACTCTCATAGACATTTGTCTGATCTATTTAAGATGGTCCTATGCAAATACACATTATTTTAGTCAAACAAAAATAAAAAAGTAAATACTAAAATTTTGCCAGATTTGAAATTATTTCTAAACCAGGTTGCTTTACGTGTACTCTTTAGGGTGTCATGCACTTTTGTATATTCTCAGAGACTGTCAAATACAAACTAAACTATTCTGGAAGCAATGTACTGCCCACCGGGTTGGATGACAGTGACTGGGAAGAGCAGGTGAGGGTGTGCACCTTCCAGTCTCTGCTCTGCTCTTAGTTTCCAGTTTTTCTCTTCAAACACCGCACCATCCACAGTCAGCAGGGAGGCTGAATGCACAGTGGGGGCCCTGACTTTTCGTTTCTTTTACCTTTCACAACTATATTGCTGACTGTGCATTTTAAAAAAGGTCTTAAACTAGTACCTGACAAAGTTATTTATAAAAATAGTAAGACTTGGATGTTTCTGTTTGCTCCCTCTGAAGTGTGCAGTGGCAGTGAAAGATCTTGTGGACTGAATGACCTTCCCAAGGGTAACTTTTATTAGGAACCAAATGAGTCTTGCCTTTCACAGATGTTTTTTCTAGGCTTTATATGTGCAGGGAACTCCAGAGACAAGCTTCCTGTAAATAGACATTCCTCTGTGACCACATACTCATAATTCTTGTAAAATAAAATTATTGGAAAGTGGTTTAAAAGATCACCATTTCTGGTGTGAAATAACTTTCTTTAATTATAGCAAATGAATATAAAATGCTCTGGTCAGTAATTAATGATGAGAAGTATTGTATATTTATTGATAACAGTAAAAATCTCTATCATAGAATTATTTGTGGGAAATTCAAGCTTTTTATTATCTTGTAGAGAAAACAAAGCTATATGATAGTGGCCATAAAATAAACTAGCTATTTTTGAAACTTGAGAGTTAAAATTTATCAACAAATAAGGTAATTCTGGAATATTTTGGGGCTATTTTCATGTCCCAAATCTTTCCTGCATGTTGGTTTCTGCCTAAGCCTTTATTTTGACATTGAACCTCCGGACATCGGTTACTGTTCCTTCCAGGGCCCTGGACTGGAAGTTCTTGACCTGGCCTTGTCCTTTCCTGTCTCATCCCTAGTATGGACAAAAATCCTTCCCAAATTCCTCTGAGACCAAGCTATCACTTTGGCAATAATTCACAGAAGGTTTGGAAATGATGGAAGTAGGGAGCAACACAGAGGCCTTAACTTGCCATCTTCAGTTCGTTCACATAGAACGAAAGGGAGTGTAAAAGCAAAATTCGTCTACACAGGGTATCAAACTGGCATTTAAAACAAACAAACAAACAGCCTGGCCGAGCGTGGCTCAGCGGTTGAGCATCGACCTAGGATCCAGAAGATGGAGGTTTGATTCCCGGTCAGGACACATGCCCGGGTTGCGGGCTCGATCCCCAGTTGGGGGCGTGCAGGAGGCAGCCGATCAGTGACTCTCATCATTGATGTTTCTATCTCTCCCTCTCCCTTCCTCTCTCTGAAACCAATAAAGATATATTTAAAAAACAAAAACAAACTAACTTTCCAGGGAGATTCATGGAAAGCCAGTTTGCTTACCCTCGCCCCAAACAGACGCGCCTGCCTGCTGCACGCACTGGCCGCTCTGGCCTCCTGCGCGCAGCCCCAGGGCGCCCATTCCAGCCGCGCGGGCCTCAGGCGGGGCCGCCTCCTGCCCGGATCAGCTTCAGCATTTCTCTTAAATACTTAGAACAACACAAAGCAAGCGCTCTTTGGAAACATACTGATTTTATCGGAGAAACTGACCCTACGCAGTAACAGAGAAAATATGGAACAAAACCATTTGTTACCGTAATTAATTATTCCCATGGCTTTATTGATAGTATAAATACTATTTATACAGGTAAGTTTCTATTTAGTAGTAATTAGCAGCTTTTCTGCTATCTGTTCAAGTATTTGAAAATAATTAATATAAACATTGATTTCTTCACTTTGTCTATTTAGCCTAACAAGTTAAAAAGGAAGTATAACAAGTGAAATAAATTTACACCTGATTTGCAATTTGTTGGTATTCTATCATTGTAGACTCGTAATCTCCGGAATTCTTCCTATTTTTCAAAACTTGGCCACAGGTAAAAGGGAAAGTTACAAAAGAGAAAATAAAAATATAAAAAATGTCATCATAATTTCTTATTTAAATATAATAAAATATAGGGGGGGAGGGAAACAGAAGACACACATATACAAATGCACAGTTTAAATTTTGTCTTAAATACTCGCAAATACATTTATGCTTATAATTCTTATAATTAAAGGTTTTTAAAAATAAGGTCCTGGCTTCTAGAATCTATGCTACATTTAAATATTGCCTTAATGACTTTGATATAATATGTTCAGAGTGATTTCTAGTAATTATAACTGTCATAGGTATTCACATTTTTTACATGTAAATATTTATATCTATATATGTATATATACAAATATACATTTTTAAATGAAGTTAATATAGGAATTTTGTTCTTGAATTTTAGTTTGGTTGCCTTTCAAGAAGCAATAGAAATGTAAAGGTAGTAATTCTAAAAAAAATCATTAAATGAATTGGCTGTGATTATACAAAAAAAGTCAAACAGAATTTTGCATCCTATTTAGAACACAATGCCAAAGGCTACTATGCGAGCATTTTGTTTCAACTCAACTAAATACATTTTTATGATTATACTCAAAGGTCATTTTAAGAAAAAAATATTAGGCTTACGTTTAGATTTCTAATCCCTTGTATCTTGCAGACAGTGCCTCCCAATGGCTAGGATCTGAAAGATATTTTAAAATTTCCATTTGAATTCCCTGTAACATTAATTCCCAGGTTAGCAATGCATTTTTGATATTATTTAATAATAGTCATGTGCAATTATCCAGTATGTACTGGATCCCTACCTACAAAGCAATCCTGCCCACAGTGCACTGGCTGACAAATGGCAAGGGTCATCCAAACATCCTAGGATCTGCCCATGTCAGAAGTTCATATTTGAGATGGAAATTAATAGTGACTAGTTGGCTTCCTGTGTGTCCTTGGAAGAGTAATTCCCCATATGTAAATGCACAAACAACTCCCTTCTGCAAGCACCCAGAGTGAGCACTCATCATGAAGTTGTGCATGTGGGTGGTGACAATATTTTCATACATCTCAAGATAAAATTGTTCTTTGAGTTCTTACCCATTGCGATGCCAAAGTGAATTTCATATACAGTATTTAACTTGACCTTTCTTTTGACAAGTCGTTTTTAACACATTCTTCAAGCTTGGTATAGTTTTCATATAATATGGTAAAAACAGTGATAAATGTTCCAAAACTTAATTCATTTGTAAATGTATTATTATTATTTTGAACCAATACCTCTCCTAACTTTATTATATCAAATTTAAATAGGATACCTGTGCATATTTGATGCTTCATTTCATACTCTGACATTTATGATATTATAGAATACAGTAAATGATGGCATTAACATTGAATTCTTTTACAATGCACTTAACATATATATGTGTGTGAGTATATCTATGTCTATGTATGGATATCTTAAATTATAGTCCTAGACATAGAATTTTCATCTAAATTTTATTCAAGATTTAATATCAAGGTTCAAAAATATAAAATGTGTGTGGTCTTTTAATGTAGATCCTCATTTTAAATTAACTCATCTATCCAGTGATTGATGAAGTAGGATGTGGTTACTTAATGTCTAAAATAAATGTAACAACCATAGCCTGGTTCATAGATAGAATTTCTGATAACTTTAGGGTTTCCTCTTGATAAAGTAGACCCCCCCAAGATAATAATACTTATTTTTTTTACTTTTTAGCAGATGCTCCCACTTAAAGTTTTATTCATAAACACACATTTGATTTTTTATTATTTTACTCTATGACAATTGAGAAAGTAAATCTAAAATTGTAGAGTGCAAACATTCCCACTTGGAAAGAAAAGTCAGAAAAAGTATCAAATGCTTTAAAATTAACTGTGACAATATTTCTGCATTAGCACCTTTTGTGTGTGTCCAGCTACTTCTGTACGGATGATGCAAACATTAGTATATTTTCAAGTCTTCATGTGAGCATCCATGTCCATAGTTAACCTTTGTTTCCAAAGCGTATTTTACAATATTAATTTTTTATTTTCCCAGAACCTCTTGGGACTCGTTGCAACTGAACACATTTTGCCACTGTATTTTTCCTCAGATTAGGTTTCGTGTTTATGTTCTCTTTGGAAACCACAAGCTGCACTCCGTGAGAATACTGCCAAGCCACTGGGCACCAGCAGGACTAGCAGAAAAACACCCCGTATTCAGCAGAATACTGTTGTAGGCCAGAGGGTTTAGGGAAACTTTGAGTCCAGTTGAAATTGCAGGGAGGGGTAAAATAGCAGTAAATGCATATAATTAACCAAGCTGGAATTTGTTCAGCATATCAGGGCCAAGTGCTCTTTTAATTATTCACTTAATGGGCCTGTTCGTGCCAAAATCGCCCCCCTGCACTGAGGCTGGCACCCTGTTTTCAGGCGCGTGCCCTCATGTGTGCGCTCTAAAACCACACAGAAGTTAATTGCTTATCGAATGCCTCCGTTTTTGTGCCAGGATTCCTTTGACTCATGAGGTTAGGAACATGCGTAAATCATTCTGGAGATCTGGGGGATTAGTTTAACAGTAGATAAAACAGTTTTGTTTCATTGAAATAGTTTATACATAGGATCCCAGATCATAGAATCTCCACCTTTTAGGATATTCTGGCTTTAAAACTTGTTTTAAAAAGCTACATCTTACTTAAAGGAGACCTGAACAAATGATGCCCATTATTATTTTTTGTTAATAATCAACCCAGTGACAACATCACAACTTTAACTCTTTATAACTCGTGTCTCTTAGAAGATGATCTCAGTTATTTCATTAGTTAGTCAGTGATTTAGATGTTTCCAGACATGCTTGGATTGAATTTCTAGTCCATTTTCTGAGTTTTTCTCAGGTTATTTTTATGCCTTGATATCCTTTAAGTGAAATTCTTCCACTTTACTTGATATTTCCTCCTGAAAACGATTCACATGAATTATGAAATAATTCCACTTTCCTGTAAGTCATCGATGCCTCCAAACATTAAAGAGACTTCTGTCACTTTCCCTCAAGCCCTGCAATACAAACAAAGGTGTGTTGAGCAGACACTCCCCAGGGAATTATAGGAAGTACAAGGCAGTGTGTTTCAATTTCTTGTCATTATTGTGCCTGCTCTGAAGTGACTGATGCAAAGACAAGTGTTCAGTTCTTCACTAGTGTTTCTGCTTTAGCATCGCCTTCTCTGTCTTTTCTACAGTCTGTCTCTAACTTTCACTGCAGACTCAGGGAGATATTTCTACACTTATTAAAATAAGCTTGCCTTCTTTAAAACATATCACAAACACAAAGTTATGTAACTGCAATTAGAAAGAAATCTTACTGTTAACACAACTAGGAAAGCTACAATCTGACAGTATGAAGCAATTGAAAAGAGGTTTTCTTTTTTTTTTTTCTTTAAATATATCTTTATTGATTTCAGAGAGAGGAAAGGAGAGGGAGAGAGAGATAGAAACATCAATGATGAGAGAGTCATTGATCAAGCCCGCAACCCAGGCATGTGCCCTGACTGGGAATCGAACCCTGATCGCCTGGATCCTAGGTCGACGCTCAACCACTGAGCCATGCCCGGCCGGGCTGAAAAGATGTTTTCTTTGAGGATTAAAACATCTACTTTAAATGTGACATGTATATATACACATCACAGAAAATAATTAAAATATTCTTTTCAATTCTAGGTTCAATATTCTAAGAAAAGCATTAACAAGTTGGAAGGTGTTTCAAACTGTTATGACAAAGATGATGAGGCTATAGAAACAAAATTATATCAATAAAGAAATTTACTAAACCAATTTTTTACTGCAATAATAATAATTAAAAAAAAAAACCCTCAAGATTTTAAATCTCCTTTACCTCTCTTAATGTTCAGAATGACCCTTTGATTGAGACTAGAAATTTTATAAAGCTGAGAAAAATGAAACTCAGATAATGTCACACCCATTCATAAGTGGAAGAACCGGAATTTCATACCAGGTTTGTTGGATGAATAGTCACATTTTGAAGATCTCATAATTCTGTGGAAGAAAATATCAGCCAACTTTGATTTGCTCTGGAAAGCTGAACTAGAATCAATTAGTCTACAAATACACACAGAATTTGGGCGTATATGCAGAACTATGAAATGAAGAGCTATAGTGACAATAAAATAAGAGATAAGGTCAGGAATTCTGATTTAAAAACAAATCTTCCTGAAGGACTAAGTCAGCTGACGTCAATCATTCTCCAACAAAATTCACGAAGCACTTTTCCAGAGTGCAGGAATGGGTAGGCAGGGTGTACGTAGCGAGGGATGAAACAAAACAACACAAAACATTTGATCAGGTACAATTATCAAAAGAATTCTAATTCATAAGGTGCCAAACTAAATTTTAAAAAAAGAAAAACAACTAATGGCTGTGCAGGTGTTTTGGACTCATCAGGGAATGCTGCATTCCAACTCGCCTGATGGCAGCTTCATGCTAGTCCTCTCTGAAGAGCCGTGATATTAGCATAGATTTTTCTCTTGGCAAAAACACGATATTTTAAATGTGAGAAAACAAATACCACCATATTGTCTAATAGAAAATTTATTGCTGTTCAAAACCATGAGAATGGGCTGGCAAAGGAAAAGCAGGAAATTGCAGATTTTGCTTTAGCACTTTTAAGAATGCCACGGTTCAATACATTTGATTTCCCAAATCTTGAAGGAAAATTAATTTTCAAGGAAGATACTGCAGCCTTAAGTTATGGTTTTATACATACTTGGTACTAGAGTAGCTGCCCAAAGCTGAGCATGCCCCGTGTTGGAAGAGAAGCCGTGGAACTTAGCGAGCAGGCATGGGTTTCGCTGGTCCCTGTGGCTGATTGCAGGGCTATATTTCCAGGCAATAAGTTATGTGATGGTAAGCGCCCAGGACCCACACATACATATGGCGTGTGGTACCCACTTATAAATGCTTCCTGACTATATGAATAAGTGGAGTGCACGATTAAGTGGATATGTAATGGGATGCTCACGTTGATGGGAGGTGTTCAAAAGAATACTGTAGTCCAGAAAGATGCGAACCTTTTAGGATCAATCTTATTGTTAGACACTACTTTTAATTTTTTTTTCTTCCCCCCCCTCCCCGTGATCTCCTACGCATGACATTGGTCTGACCTCACTGGTATACACAATTATGCCACTTTACAGAGAGGACTTTAAATGTCAGCCAAGTCTGACTTTTAGGGGATCTTTTTCCCTAAAAAGAAGCAGCGGGGAAATACGGCAGGTGGATATGTGTTGAGGATTAGAGAACTCTGGGGACAGAAATGAAGCTACCAATCTCATTAGCTGTCTTCTGAGCCGCCGGATCCTACCTAGGTTCCCAAGGTGAAAGGCTAATAATTAATTCAATTTACTATCTATTCTGTGGAAAGCTCCAAAGGTTAAGATTATGGAGGACCGATGAGGGCAATCTTTTATACTGTTTAAATTGCTGTTTAAATTTGAATTAGATTCTAACGGTGACAGTTTGAAACTGACACAGTTTAATTCATTTATCACCTTCCCAAACCTGCCTACCTGAGCTAGCTTTAAAGCATGTCTTAAATAAGCAGTCAGTCAGTGCACTTCCATGTCCATTTTTATTATTTGCTTGGAATTTAAATACAAACAGCAATTGCTAGCCTTGTCAACTTTTTTGTTCACTTTCTATTGTTTTAGCTTTTTCTACTATGGGTTCCTCCACCTGCCATGATATATAATATGTATTTTTAAATGTATCTTTATTGTTGAAAGTATTACAGATGTCCCCCCTTTTTTCCCCATTAACTCCCTCCACCGTGCACCTGTCCCCCAACCCAGGCCTACCTCACTATTGTCTGTGTCCACTGGTTACGCATATATACGTATAAATTCTTTGGTTAATCTCTTACCCCCACCCCCACCTTTCCTCTGAGATTTGTATTGATAACATATCTCATACTCCCCAGGACACACAGTCTTTTGGGGGTAAAATTAAATAACATTATAATAATAATAATGATGATGATGATGTAGTGTTTATGATTTACCAGGAGATAAATATAGATAGAGATGATAGAGATAATAGAGATAGAGCTAGAGATGATAGAGATAGAGATAGATATAATATAGATATGGATAGATATATAGATATAGATAGATATGGATATGGATATGCATATGGATATAGATGACATGGATTACTCATTTAACCCCCTTAACAATCCTGCCAGATAGCTATTATTATCATTTATATTTTAGAGATGAAAAAACTGGACCTCAGCACGCAGCATTTTCCAAGATTAAAGAACTAGTGAATGATAGAGCTGATTTTCAAGTGCAGTAACAGAAATATTTGCTTAAATTCCCCTTATTTACTTAGTTGGAATTCTACACTCCTCCAATTCCTCCAAAGCATTCTGTAAATTCTGAAAAAATGTGGTTTTCTGCCCGTAGACTTGCACTTGGCTAGCACATGGCAGTCGCCATGACCTCTGTCTCCTGCTCTGGCCTTTCGGTGGCCTGTTGCTAGGCCATTGCTGTTCCCTGAAGGACTGAAGGCTAGTAGTCTGCAGGTGCCTGCCTCCTCCCTCAGACCTGCCACAGACAAATGCGGCTCTACATCTACCACAGGCCTCAATGCTACGCCAAGGGCTCCGGGGACTGTGTGCAGGGACATTTTCTGCTGCAGCCAGAGATGCTCAGACTGAGCCTGGACGTTGTGTAGTAAAAAACATATACAGTCCCTGAGTGATAATTTCTTCCAACAGAGGGGATATTTTTAAAAATAATAATAATACTTTAAAAAGTATTATTGGCAGGCAAATAGATTAGGGGAGTATCTTAATCCAATTAGGGACTGGGCAGATTCAACATCAGATTTCACTCTTAATAAAGCTTGGTATAATTTTTATTTTCCCTTACAAATAGGGTCCCATTGAGATCCTGGGGTATATGTGGGCCCTCTTTATTGGGAAATCTGAACTTCTTGGTTTAGCAACCTGAGACTGCCAAGGTTCACTTAGCTTCTCAGCCACTTAGTTGCTGTTTTCTGCTTAGATTACACTTCTTGGAAATTAGCAAGTGTTTCAAGTGGAGAACTGGTACAGGTCACACTCATTTTCTTTGGGTTCTTATTGCTCCATGATCTTTCCCCCCTCAAATCCTGGCAGCTTTTGTAGCCCTAAAATCCAATTTTTATTTTCCAACCTTGTGAGAGACTTCTAAAATCTCTGCTAGGGTACTACATTCAATTGGGAATTCTTCTCGGAGATACAAACTTGCTTGCACGCCCGCACACACACACACATATTTCAATTTATTTATGTTTTTTCAGCTGGTCTTGGTGGAAAGTCTGGTCTGGTGCAGGTCAAAGCCAAAAAGGCAAGTTGGAGGACCTTTTCTTGATAAAGATATGATACTTAATCTTGGGAAGTTGAGGTATCCCTTTGATTGTTACCTTTTTAAAAACTGGACCTGGAATCTTGGATTCTTCATCCCTTTGTCAAAGTAAAAATCGTCTGAAAGAAAAATGTATTTAATCTCAAATCTCATGATTAATATATGAACATTCATTTTAGTCATATATTATGAATATCGTCTTAATTGAATTCTTTCTTTTATAGATAATCACAATGAGATCCTAATGATTAAGCTGAATATTTTTAAGAACCTTTTTTTTTTGCTAAAAACTAAGAATAATTTATAAGAACTCCATTTTCTCTGCTAAGAAATTGAACATGTTATGTATTTTTAGTAATGTTTAATCTAATGTTGAACTCTCTGTTTGAAAGAGTGTCATGGCCTTATGTTTCCCTTGGAGTAAACCAATATTTTTATGAATAAAAGATCTGATACATCACATTATTATCTCTGGGTTTTGAATCAAGTAAAGATTAGCCTCACCTGGCATGATCGATTCAAAGAAATAAACTCTATATGCTATCTTAGCTAAAAAGGTTAAATGAAATGTCAGTCCATTATTATGGAATTTCAGTACTTGGTTGATTTTGAATGCTCCAATAGAGTAAATAACACTTGGAATGAACTTTCAGATAGGCGGTATTTTGCAGAACACAAATTAAATCTTTGTAGTGGCTCTAAAAAGTTCAATGATGACATCATTCTCAGGTCCATAAACATTAGTGATTGAAATAGTGAGATAACTTTGTTTTAATCTCTTTTTCTCTGTTATTTAAAAAAAAAAACCCACATACTTTGAAAAGGGCATATATATTATTATAGCTTATATTGGCTTTTAGAATCCATATATACATATAGGATTAGGCAAAATTAGGCTTACAGTTGTGAGTACACAAAACAGAGTTTATTCTTGTATTATTATTTATTAATTATTGTATTATTTTCCATATGAACAACTGCAAACTTACTTTTGCCCCACTCTGTATTTATATGTAATTCTTTTGAATTTTTTTGTATCAACATAAACATATTTGGAATTATTACATTGCTTATGTTAAAAGTAAGTATTAATAGAGACATTTTAAGAATACATATAAATATGGAGAAAATTGAATAATAAAGAAAATAGTAAAATGTAATGGACCCCAAACTTAGTTTCTAATTCTCATTTCCTTTTACAGAGTCAATGAATTACTTTAGAGAATTCATACTGTAATTTTACAAAAATAACTTGGCTTACATCAATTCCAGTGAAAATTTGTAAACTTCCTATGTTCTCTCAAATTTATTCTTTCTTGAGGCTTTATCCTATTTGTAAAATCACTCTTACCTACCTAATTTACACACGTGAACACAGAAGCAAAGTCATGAAGAAACTAGTGTCAAAGCACCCTAATTTCAATTTTGGGGCCCCTCAGGAGACTTAATATTTCTGTGGAATGAATTAAATGCAGATTTTTAAAATCTCTTCTGCATTTTTCTTAACCTATTTACAGTATGTCAAAAATAAAAATTACAAGATCTTATTTTGTCACATAATTATTTTCTTTCACTCACTGCAAATATAATAATTAATTTCCCCCATTTTAAAAAATCAATATTATATATTGCAATCAATTTATGATTGGAAAGACATAACCATTATTAGCAAGCATTCAAATACTTAGAACTCCTTACAATAGTAAATAATAGTGTATCATCTGTTAAGTTATAAAAAAATACAAGAACAAGTTTTAAAAATACATCTGGTCTAATTAGTTGGTAGTTATTCATCAATTTAAGAACTGTTTATTTATTTGAAATCCTAAGAAAATATAAAATTCTGGAATGCAGGCTTTTTTTTTCTTTCTTCCTGATCCCCTGGTTATCCAAGTATACCAGCCATAGTCTATCTTAGAATCACAGTTTAAAATGCATTCCATTATGACAGTAAAAACTAGATATGAATTTTCTCTACTTGGCTTTGAGCTCCTTGAAAAGTTGAGTCTATCTTAATAAGTGTTTTATGCTTGTCACCTAGAAGAGTGACTGGCATATATACTTGTACTTTGTTCTGTAGATACATAAATATAACTTACTCACTTATAGATTTTACAAGACAAAGAGATCCTAGAGGTCATCTAGTAAGAATGAAGGGTTCCCATACAAAGTGTAAGTACAATCCAAGACTGTACTATTTGTTGATAGGAGTTTGTTAATAGAGTCACCCCAGATAATCTGGCTTTTGTCCAGAACTCTTTTCTGGTTATGAAGTCACATGTTCAGTAGGATGAACCTCCTCCCTATCTTACTTTCATTCTGGCACATTGGGCTTTCTGGAAGCTGAGTGATCTGATCTTTAGGTGTATTAACAGAAAATCATGCAACAGTTACAGCCTCACCCATAGCTAAAGGTTTATTGGTTTTTTATTGCTTGGTAGAGATGTAAAGTTTTTTTTAAATTTTTCCTTTGAGTTCTTTTTAATTTTTGCCATTCGTTGTGTTCTTGCGAGTCCCTTTAGAAAGTAACATGGAGTTGAGGTTTATTTCTTTTCTCTGTTCAGTTCTCCTATCAGGGACAGATTTTCTTGACATATGGTTGGCACTTGGTGTATATTTTCTGTGTGGTGTCTAATATGTATGGCTCCACAATTGGAAAATTATCCTCTGTAACCCAGGTGGTATTGTCAGTATTGATTTGTGCAGTTGATGGTTGCTCTGGAGAGGGAAAGTCATTCAATTGTATCAAAGGGCTTTCAGTAAAAAGCAATTGGTTAAGCCTGTTCTAAACAACATCTTCAAAAGCTGTCCTGAGTAATAACCTTAAATTTAATTCTGAAGTTTCCTCTGCATTACTGTATTGTGCCTTCTCGTGTGGTTAAGACATTTTTAAAGAAAACAAAAAGAGGCTTTGCCATGGCTGCTTGCTAAGCATTAATTTCACTAGGCAATACTTTTTGTCCTAACATAAATTTTCTCAGCTGGCATGTGAGTTTGGTGGATATAATAGTAGTCAGCTTTCTTAGAGAAATAGCACAGCAGTCTGTCCTTGAGTTCCTATTTTGGGGACAGATTAGAATAGTCACTTGCTACAATTTTCTTATAGAAAAAGAAAAACCTTTCTATATTCTGGAAGCCTGCTGCAGTTTTCTAATTTAGAATTATTCACATTCAGTAGTTTGAAGCTATTGTTTCAGCCGTGATTTCCAAGGATTTGAAGTTAACCAAAATCTGTGAATTTTTATATATGCCAATTTTGGGTAGCTATTAACACATAGCAAAACCTCCTATTGACTTTTGTTGGTAAAATATATATTTACATAATATTTCATATACATTTATAAAAGGGACAGAGGAAGAGAGGCAGAGAGGGAAAGAGAGAGAAATCAGGAGGCTCCATCCTGTTCATTAAAAAGCACCCATTTCTGGGGTTCGAAGAGCTAGTCCTGTGAAGAACCATGTACCAGGCCAACAAACACTGTTCAGTCATATGGCAAGGTTGATGGGACCACATGGAGAACTCTTTTTTTTTTTTTTTTTTTTAATCTATGTTAGAAATAAGTGAGAGTCTAGAACAAAAGTAGGCTGAATGGCTTAATTGATGTTCGCTGTTTCTCGGGGCTCGCAAACTTAAACACGAATCCTGTCACTCTAGTTGGAAGAAAAGACAATAGAAATCTACAGAGAAAATCAAGCAAAAGCACAAAAGAGCCAAGAGCCCGTGTCTAAAGACCCCTGCCCCAGGCCACCCTTGAGCAGAAGCGCTGTCCAGCTACCCACCTGACTGTCCAGGTTGCATGGGACAGAAAATGAGCAGAGCAGGGGACACATGACACAAAGACCAATGATTGTGTTTGCATGAAATATCAATAGTCCCCAGCCTTGCTTATGTCTCCAGACCCTTGGAAAGGAGAAGGTCAAACATTAACTGTCATCCTCTAAGTTCTGAACCCTAATCTATGTCCTTGAACCTGACAGGCAAGAAGCAGCCCTCCTGGAAGATAAAGTGGAAGGAGCAGCAGAACAGGGTGGCAAAGAAACCTGTCTCCCTGGAGCCTACTATTGACAATACAAATTGGGGGAAAAAAGAATACACGAATTCCAAGTTATAAGATAAAATGCAGGGGAAAAAGTTGATGCTAAATCTTCAAAGGGAAAACCTTAAAGCAAAGAGAGACTGAACGTCAAAGCAGCAAAATTCTTTGTTTAGGTTTTAGACAAAAAAAAATTATTTCAGTATAAATAAACCCAAAGACATTGCATATCTTTCTAATGTTACAGGAATAAATTTTATAATAAGAAACAGAGTATCTTTACGTGTGAACAGAGCATATGTTTTAGCTTATGTTGAGCAGAACAATCACTTTACAAATCAGTGTGCCGATCTGCAGGCTTGCAGAGCACGTCTGGCGAAGAGCAGGGCCGAGCGAGGGCTTTCCAAAGGCCCCGGGAGGGCCGCGGGCACGGCCTCCGCCCCGGCCCACAGCCTTGCCTGCGCTTTCGCTCACGCTCACTCACCCCTTCTGCGTAGGCCCTTCTTGTCCTTGGAACGTCATGATCTGAATGTAGATTTGCGGCCCCAGAAGAACTACACAGACAACAGGTTATGAAATTTCTTCAAATAATTGTGGCTTTAATAAATGCTAAAAAAATTAACAGCAAATGACGCATTACCTCTTACCTAATATTTTTAGGCCTCATGTTTATATTCTCAACACTGAGCAGGTTTTATCAGCTATTTTGCACACTGGGAAGCTTAATATTTCAATAGATGTCTAAATATATTTTGCACACATCGTCATCAATGTTTTATTCATCGTTGATAACTCAGTGTACTGGATTCATTTCTGATCACTTGTTTATATAAAGCTAAGAAGAGACTGAAATGTACAATCTATTTCCTAGTGAAGTGTAGTAATTGATGTTCTATTGACTTGAAAATTCTCCATCCCTATTTAAATACATAACTTTATTATCAGAAACCGGATCATGGAAATTGGAGGTTGGGGTTCAGGTTTTTTCTTCTCCACTATATTGAATGAGAAAAACAATCCAAAATGTGTGCAGAGAAAGGTACAGTATTCATTCCTTATATAACAAGTCTGGCTACTTCTTCTGGGGCTTATTTTATTTTGAATGTGATGATAGTTTTCCTTTAAATGTGTTTCCCTTTCTAACGGAGAAGGAATACTTTTTGCATTGTCCTTCTGGGTTTAGCTCTGATAGAAGGAGGCAGGTAAAGAAATGTTATCTCTGGAAGCTCGATATTCGGAAAACATATTTTTAAGGTTGGCTTTCAGAAGGGAGAAGAAGGTATTGTTAAAAATTACAGATTTTATGTTGTATTCATTCTGATTCATATGTGATTATGGCAGGCAACCTTAAGATGTCCCTACTAATCTCCGCCTTTTGTATTCATGGCCTGTGGCATCCCCTCCCCTTGAGAAAGTACTTCTAACCAACAGAACACAGCAATGTTGAGTTGTTGTTTCTATAACTAGATTACAAAAGATTGTGGCTTCTGTCCTGTTAGCTGAACCTCTCTGTTGCTTTCTTGGCTTGAATGCTTTGATGCACTAAACTGCCATTTGTAGGACCTCATGTGGCAGAGAACTGAGGGTGGCCTATGTTCCAGAGATTGCAAGGAACTGAGGCTCTCAGTCCAGCAGCCCACGAGGAACTGTGTCATGCCAACACTGTGTGAAGGTGGATTCTCTCTAGTTTAAACTTAAAATGACCAGAGCCCAGAAACACTTTGATTGTAACCTGTGAAATACTCTAAAGGATCCAAGTGAGCTGTACCTGAAATCCTGATCCACAAAAATTATCTTTTAAGTTACTAAGTTTGGGGATAATTTGTTCGGTAATAATAGATAATTAATGTACTGAAATATAAATATATTTCTTTATTTTGTCTGCAAGGTATATGAGATAACAGAATGCCTCATTATAGTTTACATACAATCAGTTTTTAGAATCTATAATTAATGCTTAAACACCACAATTCTATGCTTAGCATGTTTTATGCATGTGCTTATATTCTTATGTAATTTGTATTATTTTAGAATACATTATATCTGACAATTGAACTGTACACATTATCTTATAATAACCTCATTTTTTCTGTATTTAGTAGAAGCTGTTCAATAGTGCATACAATTTGAGGAAACAGCTATTATAAATATTATATTTTACAGTCTTATTTTCAAAATTCATAGCATATGGTTTAAAAAAGAATTAGCACGGATTAATGGCTAGCTTCCAAAATACATTGAAGATCAATTTATTTCAAAGTGACATCATTTTTTCTATATAAGAATATTTTGATAGTTCTAAGATAAACTCATTTATATTCTGAAGACAAATCTGAAGGTTTGAAGCCATTGTCGTGACACGTGGTGCATCCCAACATATGCCTGCTGCTTTGCTGAGGCAGAGGAAACAGCGTAGAGAGCAACGGTATTTAAAATGCACAGCTTACGTTGGACTCCTTGACAACCAAGTGACAATGATGGATCCCAGTGCAATCCTGACTTGGAGCGTCAATTAGGAAAATGGCAGAGGCCTTTCCAGCATTATAAATTACTCTGTGAAGCCAGTGACAAAAGCTCTCGCTACCAGTAATTTTGCATAATTACAGTTTGGACAAAAGATAAGCTGATGAGGGTGAAGCCTTGTATTTATGAAGCTATGAAATATTTCTCACTATTTGCATGACTTGCAATGATCCCAGCAGCTTCTGCGGCTCTAAAACACACCTATGTCAAACAAACTGCAGATTTAAACTGCATTTTCTTCTGTCTTTAAATGACAGCTATGGTAATTTTTGAGATATTAATATCCAGGTTCCCAACATTTACATAGCAGGGTATTTCTATGAAAAGACATATATGCATGTCTTGATAATCAGTTACATCAGTTACTATGACAAATGATTCATTTCCTATTTATTACAAAATTAGCTGCCTTTTCAAAATGTCTCAGCATATAGATAGTGTCAGTACTTTACTCTGTTAGTTCTATATTTTCAGGAAAAAGTACACAGCATACATTTTATTTTGTGTAACAAACAAGCCGCAATCCCTTATAATTAAACTTGTAATATATTCTATGTTACCTTTAAAATATAGTACATTTCTGGACTTCCCATTGCTCATGGTGTGATACATTGTTTGCTGACACACATGTTAAAAATATCAAGCATCCCCCCAAAAATGATGCTGTCTGTCACCATCTGACCCTCCTACCATTGCTTCTTGAGCCTGATCTTTAAACATAGACAAATTTAAGGATTAGTGACAATCCAATACTTTCACTTTCTTTGGATTCATAAAACTTAAAGTTAAAAATCACCTCAAAGTTTATGAAGTTCAAGCCCTGCATTTTCCACCTAAGAAAACAAGGGCTCAGAAAAGTTAAGTGACTTCTTTGAGGTCAATAAATTGGAAACTTCAATAATGTCATAAAAAGTCAGGGACCATTAATAGACCAAAATGTCTTCTTGAAAGACAGAGAGAACCTCATAAATAATTGCTCTTCTACCATCTCTGAATATTTAGTATCCAGTCAAAAAAAATAAAAACCACTCTAGATATTTCAAGCAGAGAAGGGTTTCACTCAGGGTATTGATTATAAATGTGTTAGAAGGTGCTGGAAAGGCCATTCATGAAGGGAGATATTGCCAAACAGAAAATAACTCTTTCCTTCTGTGCATCCAAACTCACGTCAGTTGTCCACTGAAGGGAAAACTTGAAGGACAAAAAGAGAGTCCTGGAAATGTAGGGTTTCAGGCTTCAGTGCAAGAGGTACAAAATAAATAATAAAAATTAATTGCAAAGCTGACAGTCAACAAACAGGGGTGATATAGTTAGAAAGGGGTGCTTCTAATTCCTGCAGAAGTATTACATGCTCTTTGTTTTCTGTTCTATGATATTTCCAAAGAAATAACATTTTATGATCTTGCTCAGTGGACAAGTTAAGAATGAGAAAAGCAGATTGGGTTAATTTTCAGTTCATATCGAAATAGAGCAATTATATTTCCAGACAAATGAAGCACACATAAGTATTCCTCCCACTTATGAATGCCACCAGAGCCCACCCTTTATACACCATGGACGGGTGCTCAGTAGAGAGAAATTTCTGTGCCCCCAGGATTAGGCTGTGCCCTCACAGAGAGCTTCTCTCTTGTCTATGTACTAACCTTGAAGCAGGTCTTAGATCCATAGATTTCTACGAAATAGAATTCATCCAACAAGGGATCAAATGAGCAATGGTGTTTTTAGCGAAAATAAGCTGAGAGAGATTAAATAGAGATCCCCCTCAATGTTTAAATTGGGCATTTCATTTAAGCCTTTCTTGTTAAATTATAACCTTCTTAAATAATTTCCACGCAGACTCTAATGTCCCTTTCCTGTATCTTCAGAGTAATTTAGGTCTTGCTTCAAGTCTGTGAAGTATACTCACCAGCAGACACACAAGCCCTTCAGGCCCAGGTTCTTGCTGACATGCATGCTGCAGTTCAGAGAAGTAGTATTTTGCGAGGAAGTTTACTGGAGAGTGCTGTTGGGATGAACATTTGTAGGAGAGAGAAAGAAACGAGAGTAGAGAGAGGAAGACGGTGGACTCAGATGCAGTCACAACAAAACCTCGGTCTAGTTCAAAGAGCTCTGGACCTAGCACCGTCCTTCCTGAACTGGTATAAAGGAGCTGAGCCTTCATGCCCCACACAGACCAGTCACTAGATGCAGCTGCCCCATGACGGCGCTTGCCTTTGGATGAGGGAGCTTTTTTGTGGCCAAGAGCAATCGTTTGTCACCCATGAACATTGTCAGAAACTGGGGGTGGGCACTTTTGCCTTGAAAGAGAGTTCTGGGCATGCACCACAGTGTCCACTACTAGGGAGGGAGGTACAGGTAAATGTTCCTATATGCTGATGAGAAAAATGGGAATTTTAACCATATCGTTCCAACTTTCAGTGAACAAATACTTTTAGCTCTTGCAAAATCAAGCACATTCTGAGGTGATCCCAATGAGAACAATTGCTTATATCCCTGTCCAGACTTTCTGCCTCTTGTACGCCTTCTCTTGCTCCTTATTTTAGGAATTGAGGCATGTCATCATTGAGCTACCCCATCGGTGGCCTCATTCCTTAACTCATACCACTTCCTTAACTAATTCCTTGCTCTCCCTTCTGGGGCACCTTCTTCACTGCATCCCAGCCAGCTGGGAGCTCTGCTTTGTCTTCCAAGGCTTCAAGGCTTCTCTTGGAAGACAAAGCACTTGATGGCCAGAGTCATCAACATTCAAGTGAACAAGTGCCTTGGGGAGCTGGAGGAATTCATAGCCTTGTTTTTCTTTCACAGATCCTCCAATTAAGAAACAGAGTTCACCCTATGTCCCTGACCCCTAAGAGAGATACAACATTGTCACCACAGAGCACTGCATCCTGGGTCATTGACTTCTATAAGGGAGGAAAAGAGGTCATCTACTGCACCCCCTCCATCAAAGAGTTCATCCACTGCTCCCCTACTTATATAGCCAGGATAACTCAAAACACAGCCTCAGTGGGTTATCAGGATAAAGACCCCATCAACAGTGAAATGGGTTATAAGAGCCTAGTCTCAGCGTTGTAAAAACAAGCTCATAGAGTATTGGGTGCTCTGATATATTTTGTCTCTGAATCTCTCAGATACTTGTGGGCGGAGTGGTGTGTATAGCTTTCAGATATTATTACCTGGAGCAAAGTTATTCATACTATAAGTGAATTAATGATCTTTGGCTTTGAATGACCCCAAGGGCGCTAGCCTCCTAATCAGCAGTAGAGAGGCTGCCTGCCCTGAGTTGATGGGACATTACTTGTCAGGAAGACAACCTCAGCAGCTCTCTAATATTAAATGATACATGAGGTCAAAACTTTTTTGTTCAGTTTTGCTGTCTGAGAACAGTCAAGGCAGTCTTATACTTTTGAACTTTCAAAATAGCTCCTCTAATACTAAGAATCTGAAGGCTCCCTTCTGCTAGGAGAAGAAGCTAGGTTTCTTCAGAAAGACTGTTACGCATCAATGTCAGAGGCTCGTGCAGCCGCGCCCTGTAAGAAGTCTGTCCCGACTTAACATATATGTGCAAGTCTTTTCTCCCTGATGCCGATGTCTGATAAGAAACTTTATATGCAAGTCTCTGTACTGTCCTCATTACTGAAAACATTCAAGCACTGTCAGCTACAGTGATGGACACATTTGTGAATCTGAGAATATAGATAATCCTAATGGTGACCCCTGAAAAAGTGTCTCAGATGTCATTGTTTTCTCTCTGAGGCCTGCCACCTCTCTCACACCCATGGCATGTTCTCACCACAACTTAGTCTTTCTGAGAGCTGGCACTTTTCTGTTATACTTTGTTTTGTTTTGTTAATCTTCACCCAAGAATATTTTTTCCATTGTTTTTTAGAGAGAGTGTTTTTCTTTAGAAAAAGAGGGAGGGAGAGGGAGAGGGAGAGGGAGAGGGAGAGGGAGAGGGAGAGGGAGAGAGAGAAAAACATCAATGTGAGAGATACGTCAATTGGTTGCCTCCCACACTCACCTTGACTGGGGCTGGAGATTGAGCCCACAACTTGGGTACGTGCCCTTGACTGGAATGCAACCCATGACCCTTCCGTCCGCAAGCCAATGCTCTAATCACTAAACACACCAGCCAGGGCTCTGTTATACTTTTTTGATACAGCGCATAGTTTCTAACATTGGTTCTGCAATCTTAAGAGCCACACACATAATTCTAGTTAAGTAGATGGAGATTATATAGGCCCTGGAATCAACCAAAGCATAACTGCCTGTCGAGGGGAGTACTCAGCTTCTTCAGAAATTTTGTATCTTTCAAGCAGAACTTAATAATGACCCAGAAACGCAACTGCTGCCCAAGCCAGTTAATGAGAACATGGTTTTTACTAAAGTATGCCATAGGGAAAACTTGGGCAATTTGTGTTGAGCAGTTCATACAATTTCATTTCTACACACACACACACACACACACACTCGAAATCGGGCTTCTTACTAAAAATTATATCAATGGTTCTTAATAGCACAGCCTTTCTCTCCAATTTCTGTCAAATTTTCATCCACTAAAATCTCCCCTTTTTTAAATGTAGAGCAATTTAACTCAATCTCAGATTTACAATGCTATTTTCTACCTATCATTTTCTGGAACTCCAGGCTCTCAGCCTCCAAGGAAGCTTATTAAAGTATTAAATTATTAAGTCTTTATTGTTTATTCACCTGTTATTAAAGGAAGCTTATAAAAATCTTCACCCAAGACAAGAATATTTAATACCAGGAAGTGGGGTGAGGTGGAGTATCCTACTGGTAACAAAGAAAAATAAAATTGCCTTTATCATACTATATCCAAAGTAAACACCTTCTGACATTGCACGAACACACTTTGTAGTGTAGAGAAAGAAAATATACTTTAGCAATAAAATCAGGAGAATTTAAGAGCTTATAGACTAAAGATTAAAAATCTTAAACATATATGTAATATGGGCTAAAATTAGAGAAGTCTGGACAGGTTATCTCGTGTGGCTGAAAAGAGACAATATGAGAAAATAAAGAAGCAGAAGCAATTTGAACAAGTTTCACAATCCCATTCAGATAAGCATTTTTATAGTTTATTTCATACAGTTACATCTTCAGTAATTGCACAGTAACAGAGACCTAGTTCTTATTTCATAAGTGAGGATTCCCAACTTACTCACATTGTAGTCTCGCAGAGACACAGATATTTTTATAGGTTAGTACATACACTAAGTGGATTTCACATGACTATTGTAGTTAAGATTTGGGATGTGAAGCAAAAAAAGCAGCCTGTTACCTGGGGTGATTCCTAAACATGGCTTATTTACATGCATAAGTGTTCTGCATGTTATACAAACAATGGTGCTAATGCTTCCCACTCTTAGGACCACATTTTCCCCAATGCCTTTCCTCTGCCATTTTATTAGCTTATTCAATATTATTTTATGCATAATTCAGTCATAATTGTTATCCGATCTCTATGAGCACATCTGTTTTATAAATAGAGAATTTTAAGAGGCTACTAGAAATATATATAAATATATATTATATATAGTATAGTTAATATAATCAAGACGGATGAAAAAGCCAGAAAAAACCTAGTTGTTAGCTACTTCAGAAAGTTTAGTAAATAAGAGTATTCAATTATCAGTCATTTGGCTTCTGAAGTAGATGTCACACATTAATATTAAATTTAATAGATCTTTGTTTTGTTATATTGAGATACCATAACCCTAATCACTTTCCCTTCAAAATGACATGAAGAGATAAAAGACATGGGATATATATTCAAAGCAGTGTCATGAACAAAAGAGAAGTATAAGAAAGAGTGACAGTGACTTTGATTTATATTTAGGCATTAAAATTCACTTAAATGAGTACACACAGAGATTGAGCAACCAGGAAGAATGTTTTGCACAATGCTGTAAAACCATCCGTTTATACGTTATGAGAATTTGGAGAATTTGAAGTTATTTAATTTCTTGGGAAGCTATAAAAAAGTAATGTTTCGTTTTGTTTTTCACAAGGTTACCTATGCAAATGCAATTTCTGTTTTGTTCTTTGTTTTTTAAT